>NC_138910.1:63383766-63852534 GCF_965231255.1 Vanellus vanellus
AATTAGATGAGCTGATTTGCGTTTAAAATACCATTTTTCAATATTCAATGGTTTTTCAATACCATGCTTTCTGGAGAACATGGAGAACTCCAGGGACCATTACTTGCTTTACAGCAAACAGACAAAATTGAAAGCAAGTATCAACGAACTGTAGGCATATTAAGTGCTTACATTAGGAAAACAAAGGAATTATATAACAGTATATAAATAATTATTCCCAATAATTATTTCCCAATTTCCAAATTGAAATTATTTGGAGGTTTTTAAATTTGCACTATTATGCTTCTGCATGAAAGTCTTCTGTCCCATCACGTACATGAATGTGAAGCAAATTAATGAAACTGGAGTACTAATGGAGTTAAAAAAAAAAAAAAAAAAAAGAGACAAAACCCATGCTGTTTTATTTCTTACCACTTGTTTTGCTCCTGACAGACTTTGACAGTAACCTAACAAATGCTGTTTATCAGTCTGTTCTAGTGCAGTCATTCTGTGTTTTAGATATTACTCCCAGTTCAAAAAATTTCTTTCATACTTATTTTAACTTTAGTACCCTGAATACATCTTTTTAGCCATCTGCTGCCTTATTTACAAATCTAAGGAGAGACTGAGTGAAAGCAATAGGGAGAGGTCAGCCTTGGTTAATATTTTAGGCGCTAAACTTTAAAACTGCAACACCTTCCCCTTCCTCTTGCCAACACTCTCAAGATCTCACCGGGGCATACATTTTTGAGGCACAACCTGAATTCATCTGAAATCCCAAAGTGCCTATCTATTGCTCTGCTCCTGTGGATGCCTCAAAGTGCCGACGGCTCTGACACCAGCCCTGTTTTACAGAAGGTAGGTGGCACCACCACAGCCTTGCTAGAGAAAAGCAAACGCTGCTCAGTTCTTTGAAAGAAGGATTACAAGCACTTACAGGCAAGGAGGACTGTGAGGTCCGGTAATGGCACCCACCAACACCCCAATGTAGTCACTGAAGTTTTGGAGTGAGATGACGAATATACGCTAACAGCTGGCAATGGGAAAACAGGCTGGCCCTTGCTCACCTCGCACTGGGATCCCAGTTCGGCAGGAAAGTTATGCTTTTTTTGGCCTAGGCCATAGATCAGTAGGAGTTCAGCAATGACCACACAGTTTCTAAGTTCATGCATCCTCTTGACGCATCTTCATCTAACTTGATGAAGCCCTCCTAGGCTTCCATAACTTTTTTTTCTTTTAACATGACACTAGAGTGTTGTTTTTCATTAGGTAATCTTGCTAACAAGGGTATTAGTAGGCACAGACAATTTTAAAGGCTACATTCGGGATTTTTGCTGTGTTTTCTCTTGTTCTATTATGAAGCCTTTACATAAGATAAAAAAACATTCTACAGTGGAGAGTTTACCCATGTGTTGTCAGCAGCAGGATGAAGGCAGAAGAAAATAAGTTACAGGAAAGTCCTCTGCAAGCGCTGCAAGAAGGCTGCAAAGATACCGCTTTGAAGAGGAAAGCTTTAAAACAGGTGTTAACACCAGGAAAACAGAAGAGGAGGGACACAGGAGGGACAGTGCTACAGAAAGCGGCCGGAGTCCGCTGCTCCGCCACGGCCGCGCACTCACCGCAGAAAGCTCCGGACCTCGGCGGGTCCCACGCCGTCCAGTCGCAGCACCTGGCGGGGCGGCCGCCCCCCGCCCAGCCCAGCGAAGAGCCGCGGCGCCCGCGCCAGCAGCACCGCCCGGTGCGCCCGCAGCGCCGCCTCGCCCACGCGAATGGTCACGTCGGAGCGCGTCCCCTCAGCCAGCAGCCTACGGGGAACACACCGTTACCGCCGTGCCCCCCCCGCCCCCGGCCCGGAGCCGCCCCCCGGCCTGCCCCGCCGCCTACCTGCCGAGGTCCTGCCGGAGCTGCTCGGCCAGCGCCTCCTTCAGCCGCTGCCGCTCCACCGCCGCCGGGCCGGGGCCCTTCGGCGCAGCGCCGCCACCGCAGCGCGCCATGTGCCGCCACCCGCTCGCTCCGCGCCCGGCACGGCGGCGGCGACGCGGGGCGGGGATTGACAGACGGTCCCTTAGCGGCGGCGACGACGCCGAAGGGGCGGCCCGCCCTACTCACGAAAACAAGCGGGACGGCGCCCGCCTTCCCGCCAATGCCCGCCCCGCCGAGAGCCCAGGGGCCGCCTCCCAACGCGGCGCGGGAGCCGCACGGTGCGAGCTGCGGCGCCTTCCCCGCTCCCTCTCAGGGGGGCGTGGCCAGCAGTAGTCTCCACCAATGAGGGTCGGCGGCCCTCCGCCTGGCCCCGCCCTTCTCGGTGGGGTGTGGGAGGGCCCGGCCCTCCCCTGCGGCCGGGGCGGTGCCTCCCTGCGGGGAGCAGGGCGGGGTCGGAGGGGTGGGGCTGGCGGGAGAGGCGGGGCTGGCGGGAGGGGCGGGGCCGGCGGGGGGGCGGGGCCAGCCCCGCCAAGCCCAGGCTGCCGCGGGGAGGGAGCTGTCTGCCGGCGGGCCCCGGCGCCCCCGCCCCGGCCCTCGGAAAGGCCCCGTCTTTCCCTGCTGCTCTCTTACCGAAAAGAGCCTGGCTTTTGATTACCGCCCGTTACGCGTCCTGCTCCTGCATACCTCACAGACAGCAGGAGCCGGTACCGGCCTGCAAGCCGGAGCTCCGGTGGGCAGCTCGGTGTGGCAACAGGCCCCAGGGAGCAGGTGCCCTTCAGGAAAAACCACACTCCCCAGTGACGGCTGCCTCAGCAAGAAATTAAACTGCTGCGTAGATGATAAAAGTGACTTTACAACACCTTTCTGAGACAAGGAAGAGCTTTTCCAACCTTATCGTTTAAGTAAAAGCAGCATGTAACCATTTCAGTTGATAAGTGCTGAAAATATTAAGGCAGGTACCAGCTATAGATGGGAAAGGCAAGATCAATACCATTATGACAATACTAAGGGGACCCACACCTCATATTCTGTGAACAGCACACAAGGGAGCAGAGTGCCACCACAAGCTCATACGTGGCTGATGGCTCCTCTCCGTCCACTTTCTTGTGAAGAACACGTCCAGTGAGATGTCAGCAGGGGCTGCGTCAAGGACCTGCGCAAGAGACTACAGCTCGAAAGAGACAACACACATGACAGCATGGGACTTGTTGGCACCCCCAGTAATTGTCAGCTGTCTTCTACTTTTGGTGCGGACAGTTGGTTCAGGCCCACCTGGCTTTGATGCCTCCTCTGATGGGTCCGTGTTGATCCGTGCCTGTTCCCAGGGCACCATGCTTGCTCTGCGGGTGGAGAGGGAGCCTTTGGAAATGGTGTAGGCAGGTGACTCACATCGTCTGGGGACTTGCGTTTTGTGTTGCTTTTTTCTTTGTAGTTAGCACCCACTTTTCTTCTCCCCTGCCATCACACGCAAGTTAATTCTACCCTCTGTTTCCATAATCACTGTCTCTCTTCCTCCTATAAACACAGGAACTTGGCAGTGGTTCTTGGAGGCAAGAACAGTTGCTAACATAGGAAGGATAATGCCAACAATGAGGCATTATTTCCAAGAAACTACAACAATCATAGCATGAGGAAGGCTGCACAGTGGACAGACACTTCAGCTATTCAAACCCAATTCTTAACTTCAGTCAGAAACCTCCCCCTAGGAAGTCAGATAAAGGGAGTAGCGTAAGTTGCATTTTATTAGACAGAGGTGGATTTGATACATGTTATATCTTAATTTTCCATTCTTCTTGTTCAGACATGTTGAGTGTACAGGTTTCCCATTTTTTAGTCAAGAAAGAAAAACACATTGCACAAAGCAGCTGCATTGAACAATACAACAAGAACATTATTCACTTCAAGACTAGAAATGTGCCCAGAAATTTTTCAATCATTCAGTATGCTAAAATATAGATAATAAAAAGAGTTAGTTACTGTATAATGGTAAAATACATTAAAAAAATTCAGGTGAATCTAGAATGGAAATTCATGACCTCCTTCAGTATGGCACCGCTCTATTGTTTCATTATAAATTTGTAAAAGGCACCACACGTTAAAACCGTAAAGCAAGGGAGAAAACAAAACCAAGCAACTTTCCATGATTTTCTTTCTGTACAAATACATATATATCTTAAGGCAGGTGTTTTTATGTGCAAAATACAAGTATACAGGTAAAACCAATGTTGGTATCATATATTCTCATACTCACTTCTTCTTTTAGCAGTAACATTAGTGTCCAAATGTACAGTACACTGAAAACACTTTTCTCTAACAGAGCTCAAAATAGAAGGCAGGCTGGAAATATGGCCCTGATAACAATTATTTTTTAAATCTGAAGAGCTTTTATGTAGACCCCTTAAAACATGTACAAACAGTCATTCTCTTTTCCTTGTTGTTTCCTCCTTTAGAAAGGTCCATATCAACTTGTTCACTATGTCAGGTTGATCCTGCTGGAGCCAATGACTGGCTTCAGACAAAATAGTTAATCTGAAATGGTTTTTAACATAAATGCGTGTAATTTCTGCCATCTCAACTTCCATAAACGCATCTCTCTCTCCCCATAACAGCAGGGTTGGCATGACGACTTCATGGTGCTGCAGAGGCAGGCAGCTTTAAAAAGAAAACACACTTAAGTTAGGTCTTTTTACAAAAATCACCACGACAGATTTCAGTCAACGTTGCTTTTGCAATCAACGCAGTGAATCTCATTGCAAGCTTTCTACAAGACCAAGAAAACACTCCTGTGACTCAAAGTCCTTTAACTGTTTTTAAGGATGGTAAAATTGTTAGAAGATACTTTTCCTATAACATGTCTGTAATCAGCAGTTGATTGCAACAGAGGTCTCATTTTTGGAATGCGAATGATGCTTCAGCATGGTGCACAGCTCAGGAGCCCCATGATTTCTGTAAAAGGGAATGTAGAACAACACGGCCAGAGCTTTGTAGGTCAGTGGCTTTCCCTTGGTTTATGAATGCTATGGCAAATTTCTGAACCTGCGCTATTTACTGCAAGTAGGTTTTAATGAAAGATGATGCTCTGAATCACATTTAGACTACAGTGTGCAAGGCATCTAGCTACCCGAGTAGCCAAACTGCTTTACCAAAAAAAAATGGTTGCCTAGGAAACAGCAGGCTGCCGTTTTTGGACACTATGGAAGATACCAGCTAGAGTGTTTCAGACCTACTCAAAATTAAATATCACATAGTACAGCTAAAAAAAAAAAGTAGAAAAAGATATTCTATAGAACATTGACATCTGAAATGCTGAATTGAAGTCAGTTACATTCACTCGTCTATGAAATTCATGCTAACATTCAAAGTGCATCAGAGTTCCCTTTACAAAGGGCTACAGTATGCTTTTGAAGACCTTGGACTTACATAACTACATCTGTATGCAGTGAAAGAAAACTGTTCCTTAAAAATTTGCTTTTCATGGAGTCATAATCTCTTTAAAACTGCAAAATCACAACCCAGAGCTTTGGTGGACTAGGAAGCTTTTGAAGATAAATACATTATAAGACATTTTATTGATACTTTGAAGAAAAGCCTTTAGAAAGTAAAATGTTAGTAAAAATTATACCACCACAATGACATATTTAAACTTTCCGCAAAAAGATATTATTTTTTCTCAATACAATTATTTAAATTGAATATTTTATAAACACTTCCTCACATTAAAGGTACATATTAGGAAAGATACAGGTAGCTAGAAATGAAAGACTATTTCAACATAAACCATATTGACCCACCAGAATTTAATCCAGCATATCTATTGCAGACATGCTGAAAAATTTATCTAATTTATGCTCAAATTGCTTAATCTTAGCCACATATTGTAACAGACTAGCTGTGACAATTCAAAACAGATTTCATCTGATCAGATACAAATCTTTATTATACTAATGCTCAAACTTGATTCTTTTAAACCAGTAATGTATAAAGATTTTCTGAACAAACTTTTATGACAAACTTAAGTGCTAGGAGTTAGTTAAGAAACTATGCTCTGTAAAAAGGGAAAGACAAAAAAGATAGCATGCATTAGTTTAAGACAAAGAAATGGAGACTTTGAAGACATTCCTTCTCTCTACTTATACGTAATGTCAAGACATTATTAAAAGGTCACTTTAAATAATAATTTAATTTCATCTTGATTGATGAATTAGGAAAATTCTTAAAATGGCTTTTGTAGGATCGGATTTAAAATCTCATTTTTCAAACAAACTGACTTAACCCGCTGAACCATAATTTATTCATAGTATCAGTTTTAAAAATTGATAATCTGATGATCTGATTCACTGCATTTAGACTAATCTCTTTACATTTTAAATCCAGTGTCTTGGATCTCTTCACTATTTATATGTGTATTTTTTCACTGCTGCAGGTTTTGCTATTATTCTTTTGCGGCTAAGTGCCATACAAGATTTGTAGCCTCGCTTAGGAAAACTCTACTGGGCTTTGTATGGACACTGCATAGATAAACAACCTGTCATTTTTCATTGCCTATGAGCTACACTATATTTCTTTTCAGTCTGGAATATGGCACATTGCACCGTGCCTGAAGTTTCTAGAAATCTCCTCTAACAAGGATAAACACTCAGATTTCACATTTAGAAAGGGAAGTTCCACTTGTGATGTTTAAGTTTTTGAAAAGCAGACTCAAACGTTCATACAGCACTGTCAGCTGACCAGCAGTATTTCTATAAAGAAATACTGAAGTACTTCTTAACTGCCGTAAGAGAAGTAATCCCATTTTCTAAAAAATGGCATACCAGAAGTAATTCAAGCTTCAACTGCTTACCTATCTCTCTTAACCAAGCATGATACAAAAAGCTTCATGATTTTTATTCCAAAAATGTTTGTATCTTAAGTATGGCGAAAGGAATGACTGCTGTGCTATTTATACACGGATGTGTTGGTGATGGATGGAAGTAGGTGATTTCAATCGTATCTTTGGAAATAACTTTCCAGAAAAATTAAGCTCTGAAGAATGAAACTCCAGGTGGATATTAATGAGTTGGAAGCCTTTAACTCGTAGGTCACCAGTGCCAGCCCACCGGGAGTCACGGTGAATACAAGTCATTACCATCAAAGTGCCGCTCAATGCCTTATATGAGAGGAAGCGAAAATTTCAATAGTTTTAATATTTAATGATTCACATCCCATAAGGTGTGACCATCAGAATTGGTGGCAAGAACTGAATGAGCTGAGGACCAATTTTTTCCTTTCAGTCCAAAGCCTGCTGCACTGTGGCTGATCGCACTTAGATTAATATTCTCTGAATTTAGTACAGGTACACTTTCATTAGAAAAATAAAGCAAACAATGCATGAACATACACACACACACACACACAGAGGAATTAATAGCTGTGAAGATACTTTCTGATTAATAACTGATACTGGGCATTTTTTGAGCCTGAAAAGGCCTGAAACAATAGTTTAAACACGCACAACTCTTACATTCCTCTCATCTGAATCCCATAGCAATTCAGCAATCACACATATTTCACTGTTATTGTCAGAGAAGCATCTGGTTAATGTGCACACTCACTGATGCGAGGTGCAAATGTAACGAACGAGGCTCAGGGCGCTCATGCCTCTCCAGCTCCTCATTAGCCCTACCCTGGGGGCTCCCGCAGTGCAGTTGCAGGGTCAGGGAGCCGCTGTGCAGCCGCGCAGCTCCCAGTTGCCCTTGGACATCCCAGCTGATGTCATCACCACTCTCTGCATACTTTAAATAAGTATACTGTTACCAGCACAGCCATCTCATTTATTCCCCATTGGTGTCTGTACCTGGTATTCTCTTGTTTAGAAGAAAATATACCAGCTCTCTACTTTCTCATTTTATCTCTTAGCATGTACAAGACGGCACCTAGCGCAGATCCCCGTTTTCCTCACAGTATTTCCCCGCTGACTGCTCTCCTGACAATGACAGCATGGAAGACACAGAAAGGTGGCACTAAATTTGGACCAGGGAAAATGAAAAGTTAATCCACTTCAAAAATTGACTGTCTGAGTTTAGGGAAGGAAAAGAGCTGTAATTTTTAAAGAATATTGGGAAGCTGGTCTTGTGTTAGAGATGCATGCAGGAGATTGGGCACTGCTAAAGACCAGAGGCAGTAAAGGAAAAAAGAGTTCCATCCCACTCTTCTTGGTATAGTTCTTCAAGTTACGGCTGCAAGTCCTAAGTAGAGTAAATGAGAGTTAAAGACCTTCTGGCTCTGTTATGTTTTTAGTAGATAAAAAAGGGGCGTCAGTCTCCAAGGCCAAGCCAACTCCTTCCAGGAAAGTTAAAACCGTTAGAAAACTGCTGGAGAAAATAAAATAAATATTAAGTTTGCAAAAGTATTTCCTATTATGACACTCTCTCAGTTTTAGTCTATGTGTGTTTCCGGCTATACGTGCTTACTGCTGTCAGGGAGTCTGATGAAACCAATGCAGGAACAAAAAAAAACCAAGTAAGGGTTAGTTTTAGGCTTAGTTACAAAAAAAAAAAAAACACTACCCCACTTTTTTTTTTTAAACCAAACCAGCCCAAACACAATAAAATAAAGTCAGACATGGTTTTTGTAGTTACAAGTGAGGGTAACTTACTTGGATGCCATAATATCTAATACTATTATCTAATAATAAGCTCTATAAAGAGGTTATTATTAGATAATATGAACTCTAATGCAAACAATTAATTGATGTTAATTTTGTAAGTATTATTTAGAGATGGATTTTTGTGATTGCCATGGGTTCTGTGAATGAGGAAAGGTCTTTGCTTTATTAGATTTTGAAACAAAGATTTTTCCTTATCTGCACTCTGTTTGTGTCACTGTTTTGTGTGGATATCTCGTACAATTCACTTTGCCTCACACTGCTTGACACTGAATGCATTTGTTACCTGTTGAGACTTAAGAAACATTTGTGTTTTTTCCTTCGACTTTAGCGGCAGAAGGTGCAATAACACTTTTGGCCTCCAGGAGTCTCTAGAATATTTTACCTTCTTTCAGAATGTTCTACTCACCTGAAAATACTTCTGTAATGGTTAATGGGTCCAGTTAATGCTCCAGGTTGTGAAAAGACATAGAGATAAGCTTCAATATCCTCTGCTGTTAATCTGCAGCCTTTCCTCCCAATTCCAGTGGCCTGGCTGGTAAATAAACTTTTCAGAACCTACAAAAGAATAAAAAGCCACCACATAAGATAGCTAGAAAACGTGATTTCTCTCCTTCAACAGGACACACCTTTCTAAAAGCTAATTGTACATTGTTTGGAGTATAATGAACGGTTTAAATGCTTTTTTTAGACAGTTATGTGTAAAGCACACAGTAAACTTATTTCTGGTGTAACTTCAGAATAATCAAGTATAGGCAAATACCAGTATTACCAAGTTACTCAGTTCTGCACCCTGACCTGCCACCTGTGAAAGCAAAGGCAAGTTCAGGCACATACTTTTCTTTGGGGTGGACCCCAGCAGCTGAGAGGGCGGGAGGGAGAATGATTCAGTACCTCCCCAGCTTGCTGTGCCCTGTGCGCGTGCAGCGCTGGGCGCTCGGCGCTGGGCTGTGTGCACGTAGGAGGATGCATGCCTGCAGCTGGCTTTTCCCCTTTCTATATGCTTGTACTTATTTTTCAAGGTTATACAAGGTGTTGGCCTTGTTGATTCCTTAGGCAGAATTAATCACCTGGCTGAATTTGATGCCCAGCCTCCCAGGCTGCCTGCCCTGTGGCAGGCTCCGAGGCATAAGAGGCTGTCTCACAGCACACAGGAGCCTCAGATAAGTCAGCAGGAGTTCCCCAGGCACCAAACGTGTCCCACTGGCACAGGCACAAGTAAAACCAGCAGACTGTCTAGGTGGAGTAATGCACTATAGTGCTGGAGGTTAAAAGTATGTACCGGAACGCCTCTCAGAAATGTAAAAGCACGAGTTAATCTCACAGACTCTATGTACTTACATCCTACTTTATAAAAATATATAAAGCTTAAGAAGAAAAATCAGAAAGCTCTGTATTTTTTCCAGTAATTATAACTACATCAGAAGGGATCAATGTAGGTGGCAATTCTTCCATCACTCACAGTTAAACATATAAACAAGAGCACTCATTTTGCTCACCTTGAAATCATTTACTGTAAACATGAATTCAGGAAACCATGGCATTTGGAAAAAGAAGTAGTAACCAGATTTAATCAATTGTGATGGATGTCGTAGAATGTATTCTGAAACATAAATGCCCATGAATTAAAAATGAAAACTGATGACTCAAACAAAATTACTGTTAATATTACTATTTTTTAAACTTAAAGGAATGTTTTAAAAATATTACATTAGAGCATGCTATGTGACAAAAGATGATTATTGTTTCAGGAGTAGGTATATGATGTGGCCATTAAAACATACTTTTATATGTGTTAATAGAAACAGTCAGCAAACCAGAAGCCTGCCAAAGATTAGGTGAGGACAGTGACATTGGAGAGTTTAATCGCATGACAGGTTTTCACTTAGCGATCTATTTGTGTAGCTAGTCCGAAACATTTTTTTCAGCTACGGAATAAGAGGCATTAATACAAGTCTTTAAGTATTTCTCTCATCAAAGACGTGATGCACAGAAATCTGTAGATGATAAACCACTTACATTCTAAAGACAGCATCAATCCTGTTCACAAATGTACAAAATTTTTTCTAACAGTTCTCTTCTTGGCAATTTGAAGAATCACAATCAAGATTACATAGTGTCACTTTTTAAAGACACTGGAGCATATATAGCAAAAAAAAAAAAAGATATAGCCAAATTTGCATCGTCTTGTTTTGTTTTTTTTTTAATTGTAATTTTGTGTCTCCAACGAGTTGCATGAGCCAACACTGACACTCAAATATCT
Source organism: Vanellus vanellus (assembly GCF_965231255.1). Taxonomy (NCBI): domain Eukaryota; kingdom Metazoa; phylum Chordata; class Aves; order Charadriiformes; family Charadriidae; genus Vanellus; species Vanellus vanellus. The sequence continues at coordinate 63,394,575 of NC_138910.1, forward strand.
AACTTCCTCGAAGCAACCACAGCACGTATGCAGGTACTAGGAAGTCTAGAACCTGTCCTTTACAGATGTGATTTCAGGAAAGTAAAATTGCACTCCCAACATAGGAGATAATCTCTGAAATACTAATTCTGACAGTGTATAAAAACACTGAATGCAGATCTAATCCCTATGAAATGTTTTGTAATTCTGGGTAGTAGACAAGCCTGCACACAACAAATTTTGCTAGTGCGCCTAAATCCTTGTTTCAGCTCACTACTAGTACATTCCTGAGCCTCCAGTAAGCAGCCTGGAAAGGCTGTCTTTTTCCAATTAATACTGTACAAGATCATAAATTGTTGCCTGTCACATAAATCCGGATTAAATTCTAATGTCTGATTCGCATTTATACGAAGGCTGTTTATGCAGATTTAATAATACAGTCAGGCCTTAACCTAGGTGAAATGCAATATATACACCTGTTCAGGGAATTTTATCCTGCCGAAGTGGTATAAAACAGATTAATGCATATGAAAACTATGTCTGTGGACCTTCAAGGATTAAGAAAAACATCAGTAAATTTGGTTGCAAGCACTCCCACTTCGTACTATAAATTATTTCCATAAGTCAAATACTTGATACCTTACTGCTTCGTAAAATACAGTCCAGATTGTGAGAGGCACTAAGTACCAGCAACTTATCTACTGAACATCTAAAGGGGCAAGTAGTTGGCTCTTCTTTAGCAACCTCAAAGCAAACGCAATCTTAATGAAAATGCAGATACTCTGGATTAACAAAGACTACTATAAAACTCACCTGTAAACACAGAAGGATGAGGAAAATTAACAACAATCAGCTTAGTCACCATTTCAGGGTAACATATAGCCACTAACCAAGCGATCATTCCTCCCCAGTCATGGCCAATCAACACACACTTGTTGTATCCTACCACATAAACACAGATTTGTGCTTTTATTTCAGTGGAATTTGTATCCATACAAATTATCACATACAATAAAATCATTAATGGGCAAAATAGGTTGTCCAGCACATTTATTAATCTAATTATCTAATACCACACTGCTTCCATTACTAATGGCCAGAAAAAAATAGTGCATTATTGCAGTTTAAAAATTAACAAGTAATTAAAATTATTTAACTGGACTTGCATTACACTTTAACTACACTACTTCAGTATCAAACTAAAGTCAGTCTGTATCCAAATGGCCACCCTGTTCACATCTTGGCCAACGCAGGGTCAGATACACAATTCAACTTGCAGTCATTATAATGCATGTACATTTGTCACGTTTAGGGAATCTGGAGTTTGAAACTGCAGACAGAAAGACTGAGCAATCTCCTGAGCCCCTCCTGAGCAAAACTAATCCTTATGAATTTCTCTGAATATGGGAGGTTATCTAAGCACTGAACATCATCATTATGCAAAAAGTGGGCGTTATGCTTAATAGCCATATATATATACACACATAAATACACACATTTATATACTTAGTAGGCCTGTAGCTTTTCTCCATATGCTGTTTTGATAGCAAATTTAAAGTTCTCAGCATTCACTTACTTATTCTTCCATAGATAAAAACGATAATCTAGCAGCAATAAAAGGGGGGGGAAAAATCCTGACTGTGTTTTTGAAAGCCTAACCATTCCGCCTTTAATCACTGCTGGAATACATACTATATTGTCAGATACCATCACCCTCCTCGTTGAGGATTGTCATACATTACAAATGAAATGTATAAAAGCCAAATTGTTTAGAATTCTGACACAAATTTGAACACAGTTGTCAAAGCACCTTATAACCCCTCTTGCATAGAAATCTTTTGAGGCACTTTTGATATAATCAAGTTCTCCAAAAGAATTTAACTTGGGATTAGAATAAACAAAGATAACAAGCCTCAGAAATACTTTTTAAAAAAAAAATTAAATCCCTATGAAATTGAGTTATGATGAGAGCACTTCTCAAGCATAACCATGGCATTACCATGGAGATTAACACAACCAGCAAAGGCTGGAAAACGTAAACACAGTGTGGGGACTGCCTGCCCAATCTTTTGATAATATTCAAACATCACAAGCAAAGCAAATCCTAAATTCAGACCTTAGAACTGCAATCCCTGCTTTATTATTTCTTCATGTGATGTGCAGTAAGTTGTTTCACTATCCATAGAGTATCCAGGGAATTAAAATGATTCCGAGAATGACGGTCTAATCCCTTGTCATTCTGTTTGGATGGAAGGGAAATACCCTTCATTACGTGTTACAATTTATCGCCAGAACAGCACGCTTCAAACTGAACTGGAAGGGCAAATTTTGCAGACTCACTTCAGCTCTAGACCGTTACACCATGCATTTGCCACAGGGAGCAATGTGTCCCTCGTTCTCCCTTCTGTTCTTCTCACTGTTGTATAAGACTGAGTGATTCAGCTCTCGAGAACGGACTACTGTGCAGGAGTAGTATTTAGGGATTGTTTTTTAATACAGCAGATGTACTGTCATCATCTTTATAAAGCCCACAATATTTATTCTAACTTGTTTGTGCAAGAAAAATGTCACCTGATTTAAATTCTTTACTCTGCAAGTGCAATTAGACTCTAATTCAGAGCATTATCCACTAAATGCACTGGCTAGGAGTAAGCAAAGACCTTCTTAGGGAAAAAGACCATAGGTCTGTACTGCTGGATTTCACAGCACATAGGGAAGATTTTTGTTTAAACTCATGATGGAAAATCATCTTTACATATTGTTTATACTAGCATACACATCATAATTAGAAAACAAAGCTTTTTCATTGATAATAGTCCATAAAATATGAGTATCCTTAGATTTATATGTATACATATCTGTAATGTGTATATATTAAAGAGAATGCAGTTAAAAAAAAAACAAACAACGCTAGATCTTTATGGGTTTTTTCCCCAGAAAATCAAGTCATCTATGAGCTGAGTAGTTTGTCTTCTAGTAACGCACCTAGAGATTCCAAAATATCCTTTATATCTGTTATCAGGCAATCTAACTTGTAATTTTCTTTGTGAGAAGGAGCATCTGTTTCTCCATAACCTCTTAAATCCAGAGCCACCACTCGATATTCACTTTTAAATTCCCGCAACTGATGGCGCCAAGAATACCTAACAAAGGGGAAAAAAAAGTTGGAGTTATCAGGTCAAGCAGTACAATACCAAAATGCACTCAATGCTTTTGATCCCAAATAGTTGAGGGTAAATTAGCATGGCTTTGTTCGCAATGAGATTCTTTTTTTCTTTCTGTGGTACGTTCATGGTCCTTTGTGGCTACAGTAGTTTTGTGGTCCCTTCCTGAATTCCCCAGTAAGCAAGTGCAGCTGCCAGAAAGGGGGCATGGCCAGAGCCTGCGTGTTTCAACAGTTCTTGGAGTCTGGCATGGTCCCTTTGCTGCAAAAGAAGCAGGCATAAGCCAGAGCACACAGAGGACTATTCTGTTTTATCCTTGGAGTCGTAGTACCACCAAAAAAGTAAGGTTTGAAAAGCTTTCTCTTCTCTCTGGCTTGCTCACACACACATTTTGATGCAGTAGGGAAAAATGCCTCAAGGCATGTTTTAGGTTTTTCTTTTTCTTTTCAGAAAAGGAATGTCAGATAATTAACACACTAAATAAACCAAAGAAAGAAATACAATGAATAGCAAATGAACCTGGTGAAGTTTATATGATTTATATTATGTACACTTTCATCTGTATCTCTATATTAGAATTGCTCCAGTACAATCTCTCAATGTGTTGGTACTACACAGAGTATTTCATTGCTCGTATTTCTACGGAAAAGAGAGATAACATTACACACATTAAAAGACATACAAAATTAAGAATTCAGGCAAAGGCCTGGGCTCTTCCTCATTCTGTAGTAGCATGTAGTGACTAGATGTGTGTTATGAAGCAAAAGTAACAAGAAAATGGTGGGTCTCATCCTGCAAGACCTACCTGCCCTTCAAGTGTTATTCAAACCAAATAAATTTCAGAATAGCCAGTACCAAGACAGACATGACCTTATCTTACACTGTAATAGAAAGTTATGTAAAAAACATGATCCATCTAGGCATATATAATAGTGGCTGCATCCCTCTGTGCTAGGATCTAGTTTTTACTTCTGCTCTTATTTCAACAATGTCAGCCAAATGATGTATATATAACATACGGATCATCAGCGAATGTAACAGTGATGCACAGAATTCTACCTTAATTCAAACAGTGTCTATATCATTGGCTCTTCCACTTTAGCTTTGCCTGTTAGGGAATTTGAACTTAATTACTTAATATTACAGTAAAGATTGTTAATTATAGAAATTTGTATTCTTATAAACAGAACAGAAAAAAAGACAGAAAAAACAGAAAGTAAAAACTTTTTCATTTCAGTACCATATAATGCAAACACAAGATTTAGCTGAGATCTCCAGGAATGAAAATTTTAAAGTCATTACACAACGACTTGGTAGCTGAATTTGCCATGGTAACTGTTGTAGCTATCCTATATACTTCAGTAAGAAGAAACAACAAAGCCCATAAATAAATAAGTAAACTATTTTCATTTTTAGAAAATGTCTACTAGCTATCCTCATCTTCTGTTTTCATGACAGTCCATCGAGCACCAAGAATCTGACCTACCAAAAAGATAGGTTCTATATTCAAATAAATCCTTTTACCGTGTATGAAATGTAACTATTGGACAACTGTTTTGCAAGCAGAATTTGGAAATGGTGGTGAACACTTTCATTTTCATAAGGTTGAATAATGGAAACTATTTTGTCACTTTCTGATCACATTATTTCTGAAAGGCAGCTTGTACAAAATTTAGCAGCTCACACAGAACTCATAGATACCCAGCTGACTCAACACATGCCTGATTTCAAATATTTTATTATTGTCTTTCAACAACATTGACAGTAATTTTCAAGTTCTCATGCATCTAAAACACTCAATGGCTCTGGTGTATTATATTCTTAAGTGATCTTTCATCTTTGGACAGTCTCACTCACTAAGGTCAGTATTGTCTGGTTATAGTTGTCCTACTTATACCTTGAGACATTTGAAGGCAGAGGATTTGTTGCAATTAAGAATTGTAACTGTGTATCATACCCATTTTGGCGGGTTTGGGGTTTTTTTCTAGCCAAACGATACAAATTTGATGCTGCTTTAAATATCTCTTAAATTGTGATTATTTTATCTTGTGCTCTCAGAACAATATTCTTGCATAAAAAAATCCTTACTGATTGAATTAACAAACCAACATCAGTATTGGTAGCATGACTATTTTATAGACTATTGGCATGTCTTTTTTTAAAAACAGTTATATAAACTATGCTACTGGTGGTCCCAGTGACCTATATAACAGTTTCTCATTCATTCCTTTTGAATGGTCAGATAATACAATATATTAACTGCTACTCACCATTCTAAACTGTAAGAATAGCTTTCTTCTTTTTGAAAATAATATACCAGATCTCAGTAGAACATGTATATGACATGCTAAATTTTCCATTACTATTCCCACTGTAGGGGAAATGAGCTGTAGTCTCAGCTGTCGTATTGTGTTAGATTATGCATTATGCAAGGTGTGCATACTGTTTGCATAGAATATGCATCCCCCCATCTAACTGTCTTTTTAATCAAAGCCTACAGTTTTAAGCCTTTTAGATAGCAATTTATTTTTAGAACAATCTGCTTCCTTGAAAATTTATCTTAAAATAAATATGACTTTCTACCACCATCTTCCAGGCCGTTAGTATCTATAGGAAATTGCTAAGCAAAGAGAACTGACCTCTCTTTTACCTGGGTCAATTTATCATGGTATGACCTGAGTCCAGCTTGAGAGATCACAGTTCCAACAGTGGAGCCCTAGCTCCATATCTGAGTTCAGAAAGGAAAAGGATCGTTTAACTGGCTGAATTACTGGCATCGCCACCTCCACTATTCCCTTATTGGTTTTTTGGTGCAAGTTCTGTAAGCCATGCTTCACTAGTTAAACCTGGCAATGACAGCCTGAACAATTTGCTTAAATCATTAGACACATGACTGCTTTTCACTGTTACAAACAAACATTTAGGATTCGGTTTGATTCATCATTCATCTTATGATGAACTAATAATAGAACCTTTCTCCCTGAGTAGCATTCTGAAATTAGGCTGTACAATAGCCTATAGAACTCATAGTTCTTCTTCCCCTCCCCCAGTTAAAAATTCATGCATAGTATTTTTAACGCAGCAATCCATATTACACTTAACATATAATGGCTTCTCATTTTAACACCCTCTGCTATAATTCATAAGTTTAGCCATATTAGTACAACTGTTACCCAAACAGGAGATTCATTAAATATGAGCAGTTCCTCCCCAAAGTTTGAAAAGAAGTGTACACACTAGGGGAAAATGGATTGACAATGCAAAAAAGAGGGCTGGTTTGCATAAGCCTGCAGGAATTTTTTGTGGATGCTGCAGTTTAAAAATGTTTCAATAGTTTGTTCCCTACTAAAATTTCATGCCATTAGTTAGTACTCTTAGATAAATGCATCACACTGGGGATACTTAAGCTGAGAAGATCACTCTCAGGTATCTTACGCAGCCTCTTTTATACAAGAAAGGTGCATAGGGAGTTTTACCAGAATTCTGGAAAGCCATGAAGCAGCAGCATGAGTGGTTTACCCCTTTCTCCGGCAGCCACATAGTGGAATCTTAATCCTGAATCCTAAAAGGAGAGAAAAAGAAGTGTGTTTTTGTTGCTGCATAGAACTGTTATACTGGGGTTTGAGAATGAATATGGTTTCAGACAATATTCAAAGAAACGATATCTTGCCCCTGGGAAAAAATATCAAATTGTCAGGTTTTGAAGCTGAAGTCTTCTGTGATTCTGAGATCGGATACCTGCGACACCCCGGCAACGTTGAGTATCCGTTGAGTATCCCACCCCAGCTGCCACAGCTTCTTCTGGGGACGACCATCTTTAATACATGTCAGGTTACGTTGACTATGTGCCAGTTCAGCCAAGAGCATGCTAACCTTTCTGAAAGAGCACCGCCTGGCATGGTGACGAGGAAACGCAGATTACTGTTGAAGCTAGCACCTTGCTTTCATGCAGACACCAGTCGTGCTTTACGGAAAGGCTTTAAAACACAGTATACTTTAAATGCACTTTCAATCTTTCAGTTAGTTTGTAAGATTATGCAACTATTTAAAAGCATCACATTGCAATTTGGCACAACAAAGGACTGCACGGATCCTTAAGAACCAAAAGCAATCAAAATTAAGTAACTAGAAAGCAAGTGGGTTTTGTCGTTTTTACTGTTCAAGGTTTCCGACTCACTTCAGAAAAGAAAGCCTTAATGTTATAGTCTTCTTTCTGCCCTATCTATAGTCGCTATTTCTGATGCACCTTTTAAGAAAATGGGTCTTATGAGAATTACCAGCAGGCAAGTTACTTATTGTTAGCAGTGCAGAGGCTGAACACTGAAATACCATTGAAATGAATGGATGTACACAAGTTTACACTAACTCAAGGTCAAATCCAGCAGAACTTAAGCTGAAATTATGACCTAGAGTGTTTGCTGAATTCTGGCACAGAAGTGGATACAGAAGTTGGGAGTTAGCTTACAAAATACAACATGCTGTTTAGAAGTCATGTGAAAGAAACTGCAGGAAGAAGGGTTGTAGAGCTCCTGAACAAATGTCAGAGCCTGCCCTGTCTCTCCTACTTTAAAGAGGGAAGAAAAGACCTTTGCTGTACATCAAGACTTATATTGTGCCAAGGATCATAAATGCATAGAAGAAGTTTTGCTTGCCAGAGATGCTTCAAATTCTCTGAGCTATTTAGCACTGCTAAGTTGCTAACCAGCTATAAAACCGTAACTTACATCTTGATTCTTGAAAGGGCTGTGAAAAGGGAACACCTGGGTTTTTTATACTCTCTATGGATATAATAGGGACCTTTTGCTCAGTTCTGCCCAAAATTACACTGGTATTTCTCCTCTGCCAATGAAGTTACAGTCCCTAGAGATAAAAGTATCTATATGTTTCCAGTTACTTAAATGATCTCTTCCTAGTAAACCGTAGGGCCATTACATCATCTTCACCATTCTCAATATCACTCTACCTTTAGTCCTTTCATATTTAAAAAAGTAGTAGCTTCTCAGTTTCCTTCCACAGTTTTTCTTCTCAGCTTCTTTCAGTTAGTGTCCTCTAGGGATTTACTTTCAATGTTTTTATTTTAATCTATTGCTTTTAATGACATTCCCTTTACTCATAGAAATTCAGTCACCACTTGTACAGCATCAGTTTAACTGTCACATGCCCCAAACTAAGCCCATCCTCTACCCTTTCAGTCGCTCCTTTCTGTCCCCTTTTTTCTGCCCCCTCAAACAGACATAGGATGTTGCCATCTTTTCTGAAACATACTTTTTTCTTTGTTTTCTTGAAATCTGTACAGATCTGTAGGATACATGCATTTGGAAAGTAACACATAAGCCTGCTGTTGCCCAATGGCAAGAGCGTTTCATATTTCCCAAAATGAGTGTCAGGCTGTCGTACTGACAGCAATTCTGTTTTCCTCCAAATGCTCTTTTTTTGCTTTCACCCCCCTTACTTCCCCAGCAACCCATTCATTTACTGCTTGGTGCTATAAGAAAAAAGAACATGGCATATGAGTAAAAAAGCATGCACGTGCCTCCTAATGATAGGAAAATCCCCCCCAAGCAAACCGTGTGAAACTGGGAGGCTCAATAATTTATATCGGTCCTGCTTGGCGCAAAGTCATCTGCACAGATCCCTCGGAACTGAGATCTTTATGCTCATTTTATTAAAAATAACACCTGTCAAAATTTGCAGCGGGTTCTTTGCTCACCTGTAACTAGAAAAGAAGCCAAGCCAGTGCAGCTTCGTTTAGAGCATTTAGTGGAGGAGCAAATCACAGGTGGGCAGCTGAGACAAGTATAAAAATTCACTGGTGGCTTCCGCCGTCCAAACCTTAGAGGCAGGACTTGTCTTTTCACTCTACGTTTTCCCCCTGCGACCCTGATGCACCCACCGAGCTGCCGGGCGCAACCGGCCGGCCCGTAAACACCGGGGAGGGCACGGCAGAGGAGGAGGAGGGCGCGGGGGCGGCGGGGCACGTACCCGCAGGCGGGCTGGGAGAGACCCCGGGGCCGGCGAGCGCCTCTCCCGCCCACCGAGCCCCGCACCCCGCACGGACGGGCACCGCTCCCCCCCCACATCCCCCCGCCCCGGCAACCGGGCCGGGCCCGGCCTGCGGCCCCTCCTGGCGGACCCCAGCGAGGCCGGCCGGGCAGCGGCACTGCTTCCCGGGGACCGGGCGCCTGTATGGCAGCGGAGGGCGGTGGGTCGGGCGGGCAGCGGTGCCGTTGCACGGCAGGGACGGGCGCGGGGACGCGTGTGGGCACGGCGGGGCCCGCTCCCCAACCCCCCCCCTCCCCCTCCCCGTCGCCCTCACCTTGATCCGGACGTAGCAGTGGGTGCCCAGGGAGGGGTCGTTGAGGCAGGCGGGGGGGTTCTCCCGCACCACCCAGCGGAAGGTCTCGCCCGGCCGCCGGCCGATGCTCCAGAGCAGCCGCAGCCCGGCGATGCAGGCGCACACCCCGCAATAGCTGTACACCAGCGCCCAGAAGAGCAGAGCCCGGGCGGCCACCATCACCCGGCGGGCGGGCGGCGGGCACGCAGCGCCGGGTCTCGCCATCGGGCCCCGCCGCCGCCGCCGCCGCCGCCGCCGCCGTCGTCGTCCCCGCCGGCCGGGAGGGGCTGGGAGCGCCGCCGCCGCCAGGAGCCGCCCGAGCGGAGGCACCGGCAGCGGCGGCGGCGGCGGCGGCGCGCCCGCCCCGCGGCCCCCCGCGGCCCTCGCCCCGCGCCGCCGCCGGGCACAGCGCCGCGCCGCCCGCCCGCCCCGGTACCGGCCCCGCTAGGCCCCGGGCAGCGCTTGGGGCCACCAACTCGGCCACGGAGGGCTCCCCCCCTCCCCCGCCAAATATTTCGTGGTGAAAAAAGGAGAAAGCGTCCCTAGAGCTGTTAGCCGCGCGCGCTCTGACGGAACTGCCAAATACAGCGAAACTCACCCGAAATGTCATTGCGAGAAGCGCGGCTCGGGGTAGGGGGGACAGCCTCCCCGGCGGGGGTCCCCGCGGGCCGTCGCTTTGCCTACTCTGATCACGCAGTGACCTTATTTGCGTGTGAAAGGGAGCGTATTGGTATGTGGCTGTGCCGTTGCGATTTAGTATTCTTCAAGACCGTTCATTTTCTCACTGCTGCTTCACTGTTACCCATTTAAAGGTGATTTTGTAAAGGTATCACTCCTGTAGTTATTACATGCTATTCCTGTGAATATTTCTTAAAAAGAAACAAATTTTGAGCTCCAGCACCGAAACTCACAATTTTTTTAAACTTAACTTATTCTAATAGAGAAATTCACTAGTAGAGGAGGTTGGATCATCATTGCTAACTCTGTTTCAACAGAGTTAATTTAGTACTGAGATCTCAGCTGCCCAAGGTTGGCATTAGAAGCTGAACAATCTGATGCCTGTCCATCAGCTCTAAAATGCCACGTGCACAAGGCGAGGAGCCACAGTCACGGGTGAGGCCACAGATGCTGGGATAAGGAAAAAGGCTCCAGTCAGCACCTATCTTGTATCAACCTACTGATATGCAGGGCAAAGGGTAATTTAGAATCAGAACGGTTCACGTAATCCAAAACTGTAAGAAAAAGCATAACTATATTACGCAATTGATTTTGCATGTTATAAAGATGCAGGTTGTGAAAAATTACAGTTTATTAGTTCTAGGAGATAACGAAATGTGGGCATAGTAGTTGCTGAGTACAAGAAAAGCAGAATTGAGTTTGCATGTCAAATCCTGACAAGTCCTGCTCCAACTCACTGCACAGCCAGCTCACCTTTACTCCTTGATCTAAACCCTTTGCTTCTCAGACTAGAGGGTACAGGCAGGTTCGAGACTTGGAGAGGCCACAGGAGAGTCACAGCTAATGACGTAGGCCTGTGTGCAACTGCCTGCACTTTGGATTTTGCCAAATTTTACTTGAATTTGACCAAGACCAGAATTTCTTCTTGGTCCAGGTGAGTTTGGAGGATTAGGACTTAACTTCCAAGTATTTTTTTTTTTTGCTCTGTACAGCAGTGGAAGTAGAAGCTGGTACAAAGGCATCATACATCTGTTCACCCTAAGATATGTAATTTAATGAGCTATTTAAAAAATAAAACCCAACAAATTGGATAAGCATGTGTACAGATGGAATATATATAATTTTTCACTATGCATGGAACATGGCTTGTAGACAATTTTTGTCTGTAACATACCAAATGCTTTCTCCTACTTGTTCTAAATTCAGACTTACAAATATAGACACTGATGTTGAATCCTAGTCCTGTTGAAGGCATCAACAGAATCAATGCTAGTTTCAACTAATTCCAAATTTCTCTTTTTTCTTTTTAAATCAAATAAAAAAGCAGCAGAAAGAAATGTTGTAAAGCATTGCCCATTACTGCCTTTTCATGCATTTTAAAGTAAATAAGACACAAAACCATTACCTGAATTTATTTTTTACTAATAAAGATAACATCTTCAAGTAGCTGTAAAAAGCTGCGTAACTTCCTCTTCCCAGTAACACAAATATCAGCAACCCACATCAGCTGACAACGCTGAATCATGCTGTTCACCATCCCTGCTCTTTGTCTCAATGTGAGCCCTGAGCCCTACAAACTTAAGGTCAGGAATTTTATCAGGCTGCTGGGGAAAAAGGTGCTGGGCTGTTTAAGACTCCTTCCTTCTCTTGGGCAAGAAGAGAAGAAACAACATAAGAAGCTGATGATTCAGTTAAGACACTAACCTCTGCAGACTCTGGTAGGATCATATGAATCATGCCTACCAAGCCTGAGCCTTCCGTTCATGCTCAGATTACTCATACTGCCAACCCTAAGATTGGCATATAGCTATTTTTTTATGCATCAGACTTTGTGGTAATAACCCTTTTTGTAGGGAAGAAGCCTTTGCAGCTTCTCAATATCCGACTAGCCGTGGCAGGATTTTCCCTGAAGTGCACCTCAGTAAACCAGTGACCCAGTTAGGTAAGTTAGAAAGTTTGGCAGGAGCAAAGCAGCCAATGTTGTTGTTTACACAGTAGTCATCACATTCCTTAATCAAACAGTAATCAGAATGAATTCGTAGAAAACATGCCCTAAGAAAAATTGGAAAACCAAGGTTGGAAATCCTGAAGTTCACCACAAGCTTCCACTTACGTCTAAAGAAAGGCTGATGGAAGCCCAGCGACAGATATCTCAGGGAGGCTGGGGAGAACATAGTGCGTTCATGATGTGCCTGAACAGTGTTGATGGATTTGTGTGGCATGATATAAGATGGAGAGGGGATAATAATTCCTCCTGGAAACTCTGCTGAGGCACGTAGAAAACAAGGAGGTGATTGGTGACAGCCAGCATGGCTTCACCAAGGGCAAGTCAGCAAGTCATGCCTGACAAATTTGATGGCCTTCTACAAAGGGCTACAGTGGCAGTGGACAAGGGAGGACCAACTGCTGTCATCTACTTGGATTTGTGCAAAGCGTTTGACACTGTCCCACACGATATCCTCACCTCTAAATTGAAGAGACGTGGATTCAACAAATGGACCACTCGGTGGATAAAGAACTGGCTGGACGGTCGCACTCAAAGAGTTGCAGTCAATGACTCAATGTCCAAGTGGAGAGCAGTGACAAGTGGCGCTCCTCAGGGGTCAGTACTGGGGCCTGTACTGTTCAACATTTTTGTCAGCGACATGGACAGTGGGGTGGAGTGCACCCTCAGCAAGTTTGCCGATGATACCAAGCTCTTTGGTGAGGTAGACACGCTGGAGGGGAGGGATGCCATCCAGTGGGACCTGGACAGGTGGGCTCAAGACAACCTCATGCAGTTCAACAAGGCCAAGTGCAAGGTCCTACATCTGGGTCGAGGCAATCCAAAGCACAAATACAGGCTCGGCGGGGAATGGCTGGAGAGCAGCCCTGAGGAGAAGGACCTGGGGGTGCTGGTTGACGAGAAGCTCAACATGAGCCAGCAGTGTTTGATCACAGCCCAGAAGGCCAACCGTATCCTGGGCTGCATCAAAAGAAGTGTGGCCAGCAGGTCAAAGGAGGTGATTCTGCCCCTCTACTCCACTCTTGTGAGACCCCACCTGGAGTACTGCATCCAGCTCTGGAATCCCCAACATAAAAAGGACATGGACCTGCTGGAGCGTGTCCAGAGGAGAGCCATGAGGATGATCCGAGGGTTGGAGCACCTCTCCTATGAGCAGAGGCTGAAAGAGTTGGGGCTGTTCAGCCTGGAGAAGAGAAGGCTCTGGGGAGATCTTATTGCGGCCTTCCAGTACCTAAAGGGGGCCTACAAGAGAGCTGGGGAAAGACTTTTTACTAGGGCATGTAGTGATAGGACGAGGGGGAATGGCTTTAAACTAGAAGAGGGCAGGTTCAGATGAAACATTAGGAAGAAGTTTTTCACTGTGAGGGTGGTAAGGCACTGGAACAGGTTGCCCAGAGAGGTTGTTGAGGCCCCATTGCCGGAGGTGTTCAAGGCCAGGCTGGACGTGGCCTTGGGCAACCTGGTCTAGTGAGAGGTGTCCCTGCCTATGGCAGGGGGGTTGGAACTCAATGATCTTCAAGGTCCTTTCCAACCTGAACCATTCTATGATTCTATGACAGGTTAGACACAGCATTCACAAAATGATAGTGGCCATCTAAAATATAAGCAGTATCAAAGGTGGAACAATGATGTGTCATATTATAAGCAAGTTATTTAGCCAAGCTATGCCATATTTCTTGTACAAGCTGCAGAGCTATTTTTTTCATAAGAAGTGAGCCTATTTTTAGTTTATACATCACGAACTACTTAGGTAGTTTTATGGCAAACTTCTAAATTATACAAACCTTTTGCTTGTGGAGTTTAGCTATGTCATCTTCAGATATTAGATATGGATCCAGTATCAGAGCTGGGAAGAAGATAGTGCTGCGGACCTGGCAGTTCTGAGTGGCTTTTGCATGATGAAATTGCAGCATGCCCTTCAGCACACCCTGGCTTAGTATTTCTGGGCATCTCCACCTCTGCTGCCTTAGCTGTCCTGTTTGCCAAGGAAGCAGTAGAATTCTTCTTTTATTGAGGAATGCTGTCTTTCTACTCCAGGACCACACTGTCTACATGTGTGGCAAACCTGTTTGTACAAGGCAAATACCTTCCACGCATTTCCCAACATTTTGCAGAAGAATGCTTAGAATCTTCTATGTATCTCATACGAATAAGAAAAATTGAGAACCCCAATAATTTTTTTTTTGTCTTCCTTATATTTTGATTTTCTCATTTTCTGCTCTAAATTGTTCTAATGGGTGCCAAGCCAAACCATCCCCAGGGCAGATTGTCTTATGAGCTTTAACAATGTGCTTTGCCCTTTATGATGCGCCATCTGCCTGCTAATCTTTTGTCAGTTCAACTAATCCTGTTTCTCCGAGAAACAAAAGAGGACAACTTTGCACATCACTGACTCTGCCTCTGGCCTGACCAAGTTATAGTTGACAGTAAAAGATTTAACGTTTTCCATTTATTAGTGACAGAGGAACTTTTTAAAGCTTTTAACTATCTTACCCTTCATTTACATGGAGATACAATCTACTACTGTAGACAGAAGCACAAAAGTGACACATTAGCGCAGCTGTTTTCAGAAACGATCAAGGTAACTTAATGGCCTAACAGATCTTAGTACGCATTTTAACAGTTAGGTAAGTAGCAATATTTAGTCTGTTTAAGCAGCTTTTTGTTTTCAGGCCGTGTCTCCACCAGTGGTCTTCCTGCTTGCTGGAGTGCAGTGGCAGCTTTGGGCAAACAATCATTTTAGGCTTGCTCCTCACTCATGTTTAGAGGCCATCTCCCTTTCCTCTGAACTCAGCCTTCTGTCTGGAGGCAGGAACTCATTATCCTCTTTAACCAGCTTGTAGGTTGCAAATAAAGGGTTTATCAGATTAGCATTAGCAGCACCAACATCGTGACTTTAAGTCATAATGACAATATAGAGTCATGGAAGATGGAATTAGTTTTTGAAGCAGCAAGTGTACTACTTCATGCTGTTAGCAGTGCACATATGGTTATATAGAATGGATGGAATGCAGAGGGTAAGTTCTTGCCCTTTCTTCTGTCACCTCCTATTTCCAAAGCAAGGGATCTTGAGCTTGCATTAACCCAGTCAGAAAATACATCCAGATGATGGCAAGGTTGGGAGTCTTGAATGTGAATTGTAGTATTTTATTGCTGGACAAATAGCTATTAATGATCTATCAGCTACGGATGAAGACAGGCCTCAATCACTTTTGATGTGGATGTGAAACAAGACATCCTAACAGCACCACTTTACATTACGACTCATCTTTTACCCTTAATCCCCTTCTTAGCTGAGTACTCAAATCTCCCAAACAGTGAACGTTTGAGCATGCCTCCGAGCAAAGCTCACGTAAGAGGACTTCCTGAGACATTTCAAAGGGTGATACTCCAATCTGAGCAGTTGTCAATATACACTCTTTCTGCCACTGAATGAAATACTACCCTTCCAGCAATGGCAGAAGGAGAAATTATGGAGCATTATTTTATTGCAGAATAGGTATTTTTGAACTAGCACTAGCTTACCAGCCTGCTACCTGAAAGACCAGGTTACTATTTTCAGGCACGCTTTTGCTGTCATTTATTAATTTATTGTAATTTATTTCCTTTATCTGACAATTCAGTTATTTATAGAAAGTCTTTTCTACTCAGTTTACTTAGTTGGGTGGTCTGTGACAGACCTTCACCACAACACTGGCAGTGTTACCTTCACTTCCAACTTTGATCCAGGAACTTGACAGACCAGAGGTCTCCATAGGGAGAGAGAGTTTTGAGGAGGAGGTTCAACTAGATCAGTGGTCTCTGAAGTGGAGTGTGGGAAGAAAATATTTAATACAAAAATATATTTTTTTTAATTGCAAAAAAACCCCAAAAGCATCACTAAGCAAAATTAAATAAACAGTATTAAAAATATTTTCAATTTTTGTGTTTTTTTTTTATAAGGTACATAATGTATTAGTATAGTAGAACATTATATAATTTATAAATGAATAAATATACATGTCTTGGGGCTGCATGCTTAAAATTTTTTACTGATGGGATGCATGAAGAAAAAGATTTAGAGACCACTGAACTAGATTATCTCAAGGGGGCCCCTTCCACCCAACATTTCTGTAATACACATTGTGTTTTGGTATTAACTCCATAAAACAATGTTTTATTAGTCCTGTACTTAATCTGAGATAGCTATATGTAATCAACAAGAATGTAGGGTTTTTACACTCTAGTTTGTACTTCAGACAAGTATCCCAACATTAATAAAATCTTGCATTAATCAGAAAAATCAAACTGGAGCCAGAAGTGGGGTATTTTCAGTAATTACTTTCTGTGAAGAACCATAACCATTTGGCAAACATGCTGGCACCCTTATCCAAATGTTATGTTAACATAAAATACATTGAACAGAAGGTCATCATGTCTGGGCCTTAAAAGACAAGCAAGTATACAGGATTTGCTGTTGAAAATACAGAGTTCCAGGAAATTGGTTTTTATGGTTACAAATAATGTTACACACCCTTTAGAAATTATCACTGTTATAGAGGTCTTTTGTCGCAGTCCAGATTCTGTGCGTGTCATACTGAAGTAATTGTTTTAATAGCAGTCACATAATTGACAGACAAGACCTTGGTTTAAAGTAGTTTCTATAGGTGCTTGTTTAGTACACTATGACTCAATACAGTCAAACACAAGAATTTGGTTATGCTCAGTATAACAGATTCTCAAGTGTTTTTGAAAAAAAAAAATTAAAAAAAAAAGAGAAAAAATCAAGAAGCTGATATTTTCTCATATACATACACAACATAAAACTGTAATCAAAAGAACAACTATGTACCATCGTGTAACAGACTAGATTACATATATTGTAAACAAGCAGCAAAAAGATTTTATGATGCTTCAGGTGTCAATGAACAAGCTTTTAATAATAAGCATTTTAGAGGAGCTTACATGTCTTTAAAGTGGTCTTAACATTTAAGCTTGTAACTAGTACATTTTCAAAGTTGTACAGTTTGTAGTAGGGTTGAAGTTCTATGTTAATGACAGCTTTCACCCAAGATATTCTTCAAAAGATGCCATAATATCACTCTGCATATTCATATCAATAGTACAGGCCATCTGCAAGAAAGCAAATTAGTGTTTTCAGAGCAGTCAGACATTAGTTAGTACTATGCAGGTCAAATATTTAATAAAGATTTAAGAAAAAACTACAAAGCTTCTTCCCCAAAAGCGTATGCTTCCTCAGTTACTACAAGTTTGAGTATTCAATGTTGTTGAATTCCTCTCTGAAAAGAGCTGAACGGGATGAAAGCTTCAGTAGACCTTATCTGAATCTAGCATGATCTCATACTGCAGTTCTCACATTCCGTTGTACAATATTATGAATTTAAAAAAAATATATGTTTAATCTAAAAAAAAAAATAGTAGCAATTAAAAAACATTTGTTACTTACATCTACAAAAAGATCAAGTTAGTTTTAAAAAGGCTCAGTTTTGATATTTCAGACCAGAACGGTATGACTAGCACTTTTGTTGACATGGAATATGTTGAAGAGGGTAGATAGCTTGCAAACCTTGAGATTTGAAGTTATTCAATGGGCAGGGACTCCCCTTTAAAATTTGATTTTACTATGCAATTATTCTAAGCTTATGGGAATAATAGGACCAAGCAGATAGTTTTTCATATTCTGCCACTTGAAGACCTACTTTGAATTTCCTATTTTATTTTCTGGACTAACTCTTCAGGTAACATAGTTCTGTTGTTTTCAATCATTCAGGCCCTTTAACACAAGGACCTAAACTAACATTTCTTATTCTCTACTAAAGTTGAAACAAAATCAGCCAGCAAGAGGCAGCAACTTACTGCTTCTCTCCTCCTGCGTTCTTGTTCCATTTTTCTAGCCAAGTTTCGGTCTTGAACAAGAGTATGTTGTTGAGCTTTGGGCAGTTGGTTGCTCTTTTGCTCTTTTTGGGGTTCACAGTCTGTCACTGCCATGGCATCCAATCCTGTGCCTTCACGGCCCCTTTAAAGAAAGCAGAAGAGATCCGTATAGGATAAAAGCTGTTTCTTCTTCTTCATAACAAGCCTTTGCACCTGAAAAGAATTCTGCAAATAACTTAAATCAGCGCATAGCACTCAAACTGTGGTTCTGTTTTACATGTTGATTCATAGGAATTTCCCTTCGCAAGAGGTATGTGCTTGCAATTGTTGCGCTGTAGTAGGATAAGGTTTCCCATGTTCTGCATCCAATCCATATGCACACAGGATTTTTATACGTGCTACACAAAGCTTACATGCACTTTCTTTCACAGACATACCCACTTAAATTTCTGTTACTTTCTTGGCCCATGATGTTTTGCTTCTACCTTCTTCCTCTTCAACTACTTATTCAAGTTAGATTTCACTAACTTCAGGCAAGCATCTGTAATGTTTTATTCCATAGAGCTACATGCCCAGTTTCCCCCTCATGGAAACCTGTAGTAGCCAGAGGTCCCTGGACTGTTCACTATATGTTCTGAACAAGGAGTGTACTCTTAAGTCTCTCGAATGCTCTGTTTATTAAAATAATACACTCAAAAGAAGTGCCCTGTTCTAATACAGCGAGTGACGTATAGGAGCAGGAGAATTTAGGAACTGGTACATACCTATCTTTCACAGGGTCAAACAGACAAGAAGAAAATCAAGACTACTGAAAAGGGAAATATTACCAAAAGCAGAGTTTCAAAAAAGTGGCAATCAGCAATCTAAGATATTACTGCAATGCAGTAATTAGTAGGCAGTCATGTATCCCACTCAGCATAATAATAGACTGAGATACACATGTGGGCACTCACTAAAACAGTGGCTGCAAACAACTAGGGAAGAATACTACAGCAGTAGCTTATTGAATATGTTTCTCTACAACAATGCAAAGAATTCAGCTGTCTGAAGTGGTGTGCACTGGAACTCCTTTAGCTATGTTAACACCAAGTTCTTGAAAACAAGATTATCCTGCTTCCCCTTAGCACAGCAATGAGGTGGAAATTTTCCTGGCTACAGATACAGGGAAGTAATATACTGAGGAGAGGTGCGAATTCTGGTCATGACCAGAGAAATTGAGGGCTCCAGAGGACACGCCAAAAAAAAAAAAAAAAAAAAAAAAAAAAAAGAAGAAAGGAGTCCCTGAGAAGTTCCTATGCTGAAATGATAAGTGAAAAAGCCACTTTGTGCATTTCGGATGTGCAGTTGTGCTTAGAGTGGTACAGCTTCCCCCCTCGTCTGACACACAGTGATTACCTAATCCAAACCACTTGTTCCTGAATAACTAAGCCATCTAGTACCATACAAGCAAAAAATAGAAAAAAATTTAAACATGTGGTTGCAAACCTCTCTTTTTCTTGAGGAAGGTTTTGCACCCTCTCAGCTTGCACCAGAGGCTTTTTTAACTCCTGTGCTTCATCAATTCTCTTCTTTAATGCTGCTTTCCTGAACTGTTTGAAGCTCTCAGCAGATGTTTTTATAGGAGCTGGAAGCGTCATCGTTTTACATAAGCTTACCCAGGAATCCACTTTCTTAACTTCTGTATCCTGAAGTTATTAGAAAAAGGAAAACATGGAAGAGGCAAAAATACTGTACTACTAAACATCCATTTTTTGCTTAGTTCTTACATTAGCACAATGTTGTTTTGACTGGAGATGTTTGGGAATATCTAAAAAAAAAAATATCCTTACTTTGGCAGAGTATTAGTACAAATACAGCAAAGCAGACTTCAGTGTGTTTTCTTATCAACTTTGAGATTCTTTAGCAATATGCTAAAAATTGTTAACATTTGTAGCTATTCTTGCCCAATCCTTTACATTCACCTCTCCAATTTTTAATTCTAGAAAACATCAATTCACAAGACTGAGCTTATACAAGGTGCATTGATGATATTTCAATACAGAGAACATCCATCTCATTTCTATACTTAATCCTTACGTAATAATAGTTTGGTATCAGGCTCGTGGGCTTTTGTTGTTTTAAATACCTGTGTTTCCCTGGGCCCCTCCACCCCCCCAGTGGCATTTTCTTCACCATAAGGCAGCATAAACCCAGTATTCTTAAGAAGAACTGCTTCCAGTAGGTCATATGTTTATGAAGGAAATCAGAGCCTATAGATTGTTTTTGTTTGCAGCACTAGAAATAAGATAAATCTGTACAACTTATAACAATACCCAAGACCTATTAGACACTAAATATTTGGATCACAAAAGACCAGATTTTCAGAGAAAATGCCAGGACAGAGAATTATTTATCCTAGTAAATATAGTCAGATTCTTCTCCTCAAATAGGACTTGAGCAACACTTACCTTTTTTGGAAGAATTTTGGATGTTGGCTCTAATACACTTTCAGGTTTATCACTAGGTGTACCTGATGGAAGAATATAAAAGATTTTTCATTCATGTTGATATTATGGACTGTTTCCTCAAATTTAAGTGATAAAAATGAATTAATGCTAGAAATTGACTTAAGAATTTACACTGCATTTTTGTCTTATTATTATTATTTGGTTCAGAATCACAGAAATGCTCCCAAACATTTTCTAAGCTTAAGTTGAACCGGGCCACTTCTCTCCAGTTTGGGGCAGGGAAAGGAATGGTTAAGCTCAACTATAGATGAGAAATTAACTCCTGGTTAATTCTAGGAGAGGTCCCAGCAGAATGCCCAAAAAGTTTCATCAGAAAGTCAACACAGCATCTTGCCAGTTTCTCACCTCCTGTCCCATCCCCTCCCCATGCAGCCCTCTCCCATTTTTATTCCATTGTTATTTAAGAGTATCTCATTAATCATGTAAACTCATTTAACTCATTTTGCCTAAAGTTCTCCTGCCTATTTACTTGAAAAACAAACAAACAAACAAAAAACAAACCCCAAACCCACCACCAAATAAATCAGCCAGTAAGGGCTAATCATCACATTTCCAGTAGCCTACAGGATGTATGGGTACTCCATGCTGTTACCTCTTTATTACTCGTGAGGAAAAGAAACCACAACACTTACACACGTGAAGTGGAAGTGCTATTTTGACCATACTAACTTCAGATTAATAGTTCTGATATACTGCGTTACCGTAGATTATCCGTATTATTTTGTGTGAAAAACACTGTCTCCAAACTTTTTACAACTTAAAAAAACTTTTAAAATGCTCGAACAGGTATGATTTCCTACAGTCATTATAGTAAGCCTGAAAATAGACTTCTGTAATACTAGAGATTGGCTAGAATACCACACAGTTAACAAAAGCCATTTATGGTAAGGTAGGTTTGGTTTTTTGGTTTTGTGTTTTTTTTTGTGGTTTTTTTTTTTTTTTTTTCTTATATTGCTTTGTTATATTCTCTTTCTGAAGAGCTCTTGGGATGAAAATCTAGGTACTCTGAAAAAGCCACTATTTTAGAACCAGGTTATAAACAACACAGATACATAAAATATCATTCAGCAATGATCCTCTACTGCAGTTTAAGATGCTTCATTATTTAACTAAGTGTTTAATAAGAAACTTAAGATAACTTTTTTTATGCAAAGGAAAAAGTTCTTGGATGCTCGAATCTAGAATGCTGAAGGCAGAGTATCAAACCCTCAGTCAGTTTGTCATAAAAGGGGTTTTCAGAAAGACCTCGGCCTCCAAAAGTCAACACAAGAACAGTGCCTGGCCTTTACCCTATACCCCCATGCAATTATACCATCTCAGAGGCAATATAACTGAGCAGGAGAGCTTTTATTATACAGTGGAATAAAATAGGATGAGAGACCTCTAGAGACTCTCGAATACTATTGAAGAGTGTTCCAAATTCTGATATCTCTATTCTCATGGATTCTAGATCCAGTTAAGCCAGGTCGACCTAGATCAAATTGTGTTACCAGAGACTTACTCTCCTGCAGAGTAGAGAACTAGTGTATTAAGGCATCCCTCTTAATACAACAGGCATCTTTCTTTTGTCAATCATTTATCCTCATACAGGCAGCTTGAATCTTCATCTAAGAAAGCTGACAGTCTTGAGCACTGAATACTTCAAAATAAAGCAAGAACTTCACATACCCCAAAATGTCGAAACCATTATTGGGATCAATTTGATGAACCTGTTATAGCTGCCAAGAAGATGTACCTGAAGCAAACTTAGGATGAATTTGAGTTTAGTCATGTCTGTCTTAAAACTCTAGATATAACACAGGAATATGAGGTTGCGTCAAAAGTATTTGCAGCCATGGGCTTCGAAACACGCGTTTTAGAGCTACTTACAGCAGCAATACCAGCCTACACAAAACCTTTCATTGAGATACACTGCTTTTTAAACTGAAGGGAAGCGTGTGGTTACCAGTTTCATAAGTAAAGCTTCTTAACAAGCCACCACTGAATTCGGCTGTACATCAAACCTGCACCCATACCATCAGAGGTGTCACAAGTCTAAAATCAAGAACTCTTGTTCCAGAGATGCAGGTAACCTCACAGAGATGCCTGAGACAGTGGGATCCTCTACAAAATTTAATGAGTTACTCTAAGCATCCAATTCTAAAATGAGTTTCCCTGGTTTGATCTAAGTAGATGCATCTAATACTGAACACTCTCTACGCTTTCTATCAATAGATTACAGGCCCTACAACAGTTCCAGAATAGCAAAGTTTTTGTTGTTGTTTAAAAAACAAAAGCCCAAATCCTGTATTTCACCTCCCTCCTTCCAGTTTTCTACAGGAGTTAATAGTGGAAAGGCTAAGATAACACTGAGTACAGCTGCAGGAACTGCAGAGTGTATCATTGCAGGAACATACACCACCATGTTATGGAAGGGGCAGATAACTACACTCACATAACAGTGTTAAAAGCTCTGCTGTGCAGCACAACGCTGAAGTTCAAGTTTACTCAAAGGCACAGTCTCATAACTGGATAGTTCCTATATTAAACACAGGAGCTCCTCTACAACTGCCCTTCGAAAAAGGGGAGAAGATAGAAACAGTACAAATTAACTGAGGATTAGGAATAGGAAGTTAAGAGGGATGAAGACTAAGTAGTAAACAATTAAGTACAGGAGGGAACAAGCTTTCCCCAATAATTTTGGTTATGCCTTTTTTTTTTTTTTTCTCTGTGAATATTGAAACAGTGAGCTTGATTTGTTCCCGCTTGTTTTCCTAGTCCTTTAACATATTAAGATAACACCAGGATCTTGATAGTTAGTCACGCAGTATACAGGACAGGAATTCAAGTTTTAGGCAGCCTCAAAACTTTATAAGTGAAGATCATTAGTTGAATCCATGGAACCCGTGTACCAACTCCAGCCGCTACAAGTCTAAACAAAGGCGGTTAGTATGTGTATGGATAGGTGTGTTAAGACCATGAAAATACTGAATAGAACATCTTGGAGAATTAAATCTCAATTTTCAGAGTTGCTTTACTACAACTCAATTACCCAGCATTATTCTTTGACAACAATTAACAAGTTAATCAGTGAGACAGCTGTGCCTTTTAATTTAATCAAGTTTTCAGAATCTCACTCCCTCCCCTGTTCCAAGTCTACACAGAGACTCTAGAGAGGAAAGAGTAGAGGAAGAACCAAAACAATCAATGTCTGGTAGCACTAGGGTCTCAGCATGGATGTTCAGTGCCCAGCTCAGAATTCTTTAGTTTGTGATACGTATCAAGTCTGATGTCTCTTTATATGGAATGGAGCTTCCAGGGAACCTGTGTTCTTCTAATAAATTGCAAATTTGTTCCATGGTGAAAGCCTGTTTGACATTGCTTTACTGTCAGATCCTTGTCACTACGAGCTGGAGATGGTAACTCAAAATACACACAAAATGCCCTGGGAGAAGAGATCCATAAAGCTTCAGCAGAAGACGGGTGAAGTTCGACAGATTGGAACATCTGTTCTCTCAGACTTTCTGGAGGACTGGATTAGCTTTCTAAATTTAGTACTAGGAATAGGTAAGTTCTTAAATCAAAAATTGATTTGCTTTACATATTTTAACACAGAACAAGAACTAAGCATCCATTTAACTTAACTTTTTTTTTTAAAAAAAAAAAAAAAAAAAAGCAGCAAATCAAAAAGAAAGAGAAAGAACAAGGGAAAACTGCACCCCCTCCATTATTCTGCCAACTTATTAACCTACAAGTGTTCAGCATTTTATTTCTTTAAACCAGGTTCGTATACATTTTCAACTTTTCACCCCTGATATCAGTTACAGTTTTTATTATGACAATACATACTTTGTTCTTGACTTATGGATATTGAATCAGCAGTTGTCTCACTGGCCTTGTTTTGAAGTTTATTTGATTTGTCTAGATGTATTGTTTTCTCAGCTTGTTTACTCAAATCAGCACTGTCAACCTGGGAAGTTGTATTGGATACCTAGAAAAGAAGTTAGACTTCAAAATATGTTCTGAAGTGCTAAACATGTGGATTCTTATTATACAGCAGCAGGATTAAAGACTTAGAAGCTGAGAGCTGTGAATTGTTGCAGCTCTAGCTCCTGTAAACACCAGGGAAGAATTTGACTTCATTTATATTATGGTAGTCAAAGCAAGTTCTTACATTAACACTTTGGATTTAGAACATGAACTTCTCAGAGATCGCGAGTGATGGAGTGGGTAGAATATGAGAAACTGATACAAGCTCTATAGTCCTTAACATGGTACAACATAATAGAAGTTAACTTTTACTGTTGTAAAGCCAGTTGCTCCACTCTAGCTTATGGATCAGGGAAAAAGGCAGCTGTATTACTTCAGTTCCGTGGTTGTTTTTCTCTGTGCAACACTGTAGTAATCCCCTTGAACTGGGGAAGGCGTTGCACAAACCTGAGTCTCATAACTTATAGTACTTGCTGCCTTTGGATAGTGGACACAAATGGGAAAGGGCAAGTTGCTTTTCTTCCTTTCTTGCAGGACACACTCCTGTGCTTGTAGACTCAAGAGGTAGTTTCTGTCCATTTCAGGAAATAAAAACTATTAAAACCTGGCTAAAGCAGCTATGCTTGAAACCATGTTGAGAAAGATAGTTAAACATCTTAAGACGGAAGAGATCATGCTGCTGCAGTTAGATCAATAACTCCTTTTGTAACACAGAGGCCCTTCTAACCAGGATCCTCTCCAAGAACATATTAAGACAGAAAACAACAGTGACTAAGTATTTCACAACCTCATCTATGACCCTGAAAGCCCCAGTTTCCATGGCTTTAGGAACAGGAAGAAAAAGCAACACACTTTTCTAGAACAGCCTCTACAGTCTTCAGAGTATTACTGAGTTTGAGACTGGTATTTCTAGAAAACAGGAACGCACAGTATAAGCTGCCCATGTCTTCTGAAACTGGAGGTTTACAGGGTCAGCTTTTAACCTGTAGGTGTGCAAGGGTTACTTAAGTTTAAGCTATAACACTGAAAAGAAATAAAATAAGCTTTATAGTGCATTATAAACTTGATATATTGATCAGCCAAACTCCTTTTGTGTTGCAGTCAACAGGCAATGAGTTAATGTCTTATTAAAGGATAAGAATCACTTTGTTAGTGGGGTTTGAGATAACTTTTGTCATAAATGTTAATGGCCTTCATTGCATCAAATTCAAGCCTGGAATGCTATATTAGATCTTAAAGGAGTAAGAACATGCTTTAAAGATGTTATTTGAAATGAGTGCATTGGAGAAGCACGTATTCACCTCTGGAAGAGCATGTGTGCACTGGGCGACAGAAGACCGATTTGTCCTTGGAGCACTCTGAGGAGTTTGCTGGTCTGGTGGATCATGTGGAACAGATACAGCTGAGATTATACCTGAGAAAGAAGTAGTGTATGATTTCCCCTAACATGCAAAGTGTAGTCCCACATCTCAAAATTAGGTCATTGGTTAGATCTGTGGATTAACTGGATGCGAAGATATGTATCCTAGCTGCATGATTTGAGATAGTTATTTTTAATTAGTTTTTAATTGATTTCTCAGTTAATCAGCCACCAGCTCAAACTGTCTTTTACCAAAAACTCAGAAGTGTCTGAAGTTATTAGACCTTCTGAAGTGAAGAATAGCTCCTTGGATCAAGTTTCTAAGCAACTTAATATTCAATGTCTAGACAACAGCAATCGATTCAGAGGGCCTATGGTACCAAGCCTTTAAGTTCACCTAATGGGGATTTCAGACATGAGCTTGAGTGGTGGCGATAGGTTCAAGCACCTAATTCCTGCTTTAAGGTGTTCAGCACTTCCTGTAACTCTAGGTTCATTTAGGTATCATTTTTCATCTTATGGGAGGGAGGCCTGTTTTAATACTCTTCCGCCCCACCACAAGCGCCCCAGTAATCTGAAACCCTAGCCAGTCCTCAGTGCTGCCACACTTATTTATGTCATGCTCTTTATAATCCATATCCTGCAAGAACTTTTTCTGTTACCACTTGATAACCTTCAAAACCAAGATAAGCTTATTGAGCAATACAAATATTAATTCTGCCATCCCTTCTTTCCTCAGCAGTCAAATATAGCCATGCTTCTTGCCATAAAGATGTTACCTGAGGGAGACTGGGAATTTTGTTCTGATGATTTAAGTGATCTGTTCTGCAAAGGCTGAGGCCTCTGCAGTATATTGGGAGGGGGCTGCTGCAATTCAGATGATCCACAATTTTGCGAGCTACTAGTAAGAGATGAAGGCTGTGCTTGCAGAACAGCATTGCGGGATGTCCTCTGTAAACACAGTGGTATTCTCTAGAAAGATATTGCAGTAGTTAATACAGCCAAATCTTAATTTTTATAGTTATTTGATCCCCTTTCCCCACCCACCACCCCATTTCCACTGTTTATAGGAGTCAGTACTTCTTGTATTGTGATGCTAATCTAGCATTTTCTAAGAGTTTAGATGACAAAACCCCATAAGGTGAAGTGCACTGCCTTGGTCAGACAGATACAGAAAACCCACGAGAACAAAACGTAACATGAGGATTTGAAGTATGATGTTTGTTGTTACTCAGAAAGTCAGAGCCTGTTACAAGCGACCAACCTGAAGTCTAATTCCTGTATGCTGTTTTCTCAAGTTTATTGCTGTCATTATGTCACTGCAGAGACTGCACTTTTTGAACAACAACAAAGTGTGTTGCGTAATTCCTCCTCTCAGTCTTTGCTTATGAAGATGCAGAAGGGGCAGCTGAATAATAAATTTGCAGCCTAGTTTCCTGTATGCAACTAAGCACTCCAAGTGAAAGCAAGTCTATTGTAAGAAGAATTAAGGCTTTGCTGTGATCTTGCTTTGAAATCTGAGGTCTCTGTCTCTGGTAGCTTCAAGGGAAATCGTGAAAAGCAGCTAACCCTGACAAGAATTAACACCCACTGTATATACAGGAATAGAGCAATTCAATCTTAAAGGCATTAAAAATTATTTCTACATAAAGCTGCTGTTACTTATAATAATACCACAGTATAAATAATATAAAGTATCCTGAAAATGACTAGTATATTGTACAGTTTGTTTATTGTCAGGTGTAGAAGTGAGGTTATTCATAGATAAAGAAAAACTATTTAAGTGGGGTTTGCACTGTTTATTAGGTCAATTCTATACTCAAAGTTCAAGCTGGAGAGGATTTTCTTTTTTTTGGGGGTGGGTGGGGTGTATGGAGCATTCTCCCCCTCACTTTTCCTTTCTCCTTTACCCAACATAGAGTTACCACAGTGATTGTACGAGGTAAGAGCCTCAGGAGTTTGCTCAGTACGTCAGTTTCCATACAAATACATAAGCTACTTTTAACAAACAGTGGATTTTACATCTACATGTAAATCAGTCCTACAGAATGAATATGGCTTGAATGCTACTTGTCATTTCCTGATAAAGTTGTGTCTTTTCAAGTATCATTGTATGTTACAAATAATTTTAAGGGCAAAAATGTTATATCCATTCCAGTCAGTTTACCTTATGCTTTTCCATAGAAGTTGGAGAGTTCTGCCTGGCTCCAGCCTGTTTTGAGCAGGTTTCAGTAACTGTAAATAGACCGAGGTAGGCAGAAAGAGGGGGATGGAAAAAAATTAAATCAGTCATTCGCATATGTTTCATTATTCACACGTACAAGATGCGAGTTGCAGTTGTACCTAGAGAGCCAAACCTCACAGTGAAAGGAACATTCTTATCTTGAATACTTTGACTTCAGCTCGATGTGTTTAGAGAACTTCTCCCAGATATAAAAAAAGACCACAAGGATTCCTGCAGGATCAAGGTCTTTGCTGCCATCAATGACTTCACTGTGTTTGCTTCCCCACACTGCAAAGGGTTGAGTATTCATCTCACCTTATACTGTTGCCTCATACAGATATCTACATTGTAGACCTCCAGCTTGGCAGATCTATTCTGTCCTGAAAACTAGAGAGTTTTGTGTACAGACAGAAACATCATTCTGATATCTTGATGCCACAGCACTGTAGCATCCCTTGAACAAGCTTGAGACAGCTTAAGCACCAGGGTAGACTTTACAGTCAGTGCTGTTGGTACTTTTGTCCCTCAGCTTAGGGACTAATCCTTACTCACAAGGTAGGGCTCCTTTCATGCTGCAGACCAGAAGATGAAAATAAAGTAAATCACAGTTTCAAAAAGGAATCAAATCCACTATAAGCTACAGCCTGATCGTCAAGTCTCCAGGTTAGATACACAGACCTCTTGCTAGCTAATTTTGGTCCCTAAGGTTTTTCATTGATAAGTTGAGTGGATGTTGTAGAGTTCGGTGTTTTTTTTTTTTGTTTGTTTTTTTAAAACCTACAGACTCAGTATTAAGACACTCATTTAATAGCACTAGAATTGAGCCTTCAACATGGAGCAAACCTACAAGGGTAACCAAAGTCCTTGGTAAGCATGTGGAACAGTAAATGCTAACTGAGAAGGCAGATGTTTTGCCTACACAAATGGAAGCTTTCTAACCTGATTCAGAGTCACTGCTATCCGAGGAGCTTGAACCACTGCTAGTACTGCTGCCAGAGTCTGAGGAGCTAGTACTGTTGCTGCTGTCGCTTAGTCTGCTTGGTCCCATACGGCACTCAGCATTGTTTTCAACTGCAGGAGAAAAAGAAAGAATTTGGAACAACCTGCAGTGGAGCGGGCTTCATATACGAGACTAGAATCAACCTTGCTATGTCTATTCTCCCATATAGCAGTTCATCTTCTGCCATTTCCCTGTCCGCTATCCATTTAGCGGTGAATTTGGACCTTTATAGAGGGGCTAGTTGGACGAATGAAATAGCCAAGGAGGAGCTGTAATCACACAACTTACAATCCTAAAGTAGGTTTAAACTGTGCTGTCATAAGATGCAATTCAGGCAATTTTCCCCCATGAGTTTTCCTGCTGACAAGAGCCTGTCTCTGCGCTTGTTGCTGCCGCCAGACTTGCATACTGAAGTCTTTATCTATAGCCAACTCTCCTCTTTCCTAAGCCATATGTATTCCAGAATTGGCATCTTTTGCCACCTCCCCACCATCTGGGTATTTTGCATCTGCAAGGTTGATTTAACTCAGTTTATAGTGATTTTGCAGTTAAATTTTTTTTTTTTTTTTTTTTTTTTTCCCCAAAGTGTGGTGCTCTGATGGAAGCTTTGAAAATGAGAAGCTATGTGGATACCTGGACACCAATCTTTGAGTGCCAGCTTAAGGTTTTCCTTGTAAACAAGCTGGATGCCAGTTGTAAAGATTCCCTAGCCTGCATCCTCTCTCTCCTCACAACACATCTTTCGCAGTTGATTTTAGCTGCTTCTTTAAGCTATTCTTTCTAGAACATTTTCAAGCTGTCATATATACCAGACAGGAAGACTGTTGCCTGAGCTAATGCTGGATGCAAGATATCTTGGCAGGGCTGCCTCTGTCATTTCAGCAAACTGGTTTTACATAGGAGCTTAAGAGATACCCAATAGAGGGCATTAATAGCACCCAAGTCTAATGAACAACTATAATAGTAGCATCAGCTGCATTGATCTATTCTCAGTCCCTGACGAGAACCACCAGTAAGTGTAGATATGCTCAAGTATGTACTGACTTTGATATTGAGACGCATTATTGCCTGAAAAACTGAGTTGATTCTCCTAGGGCACTTCCTTAAGATTAAGGGAACACAGCACACCTGTCACTGACACAGAAGTTTCACTAGCATGACAGCATTAGCCAGGCTGCAGTCTAACAAGTATGACTTGAGTTTGTTATTCTTGAATCTCTAAGCTACAGGAAGTGATTTGCAAACAAATACATAGACTGTGGGGCACTTCCCCACCTCTTGTTTTTATATGTCAGCATAAGGGAGAAGTTGTTCAGTGTCCCTTAAGCTCTAAAGCTGTTATTTTTGCCTGTAATAGAGGATTAGATGCAAGAATAAGGAAGATATTTTAGACAGGACAAGTAACTGACCAAATTTGCTGCTGCGACTCCAGCTCATTCAACATAGGAAGAATCTTAAGACTAGCAATGGGAAGCTTAAGACCTCAACTGTTCAGAGGAGAAAGTCCCCAGCTGCATAACAGTACATAAGCCCAAGGGGAGAATCCCATTTTAAGTTATTTCTGTTGCAAATGAATAAGAGCCACGTTACACTTGAGGTTCTCCTTCTTTGGGTTTAGTTGACCACTGACGTCCAGTAGTCTCTTCTCTAGCTCCTGTTTCCTCTCAGAATTAAGTTGTTCTTTTGACTTTGTTGGTGTTTTACCTGCATGTGAAACAGAAGTTAACATTGCAGCAAAACAGAAAACAAATCTAGTTTGTTGGGTTTTTTTAAAGCATCATTTCTGCTACATACCCCTCTGCTTTCTTGGTCTCTTCCTCAAACAGGTTGCCACATATTTCTCTAGTTCTCTAAGTGTTGAAGCCTTTAAAGTTTCGAAGTCTATTTCTATCTCATCGGGGTTAGAGTTCCTCAGTGAAGGTTCTCTTGACTGTATTATATGGACTACTTTCCCAAGCTTATCTCCAGGGAGTTTATTTATGTCCAAACTCAACTGTCTTTTTTCATCATAATTCATAGGTTTGGCACCATCTTCATCTTCTGACTTACATGCCAGCAAAACCTGCTGCATGGTTTTCTTTGACTGACTGCAAGAAAAAAAAAAAAAGTGTACTGCAGTAACAGCAGTTTAAAATAATTTGACACCCACACAAGTCCCACACACTTACATGTTTAAAGACAGCTTTTTCTTAGATTTCTTCTTGTGTTTTAAATTTTTCTTCTTTTGAATCAGGCTTTTTATTTTGGCTTTTTCCTTGTTCTTACTTTTCTCCCTTTTAGCCTTCCCTTTTTTCTTTTTCAGTCTAGGTAAGTATGCTCTGGTCAAAACCTGCAACTGTTGGTGAACAGCTTTAAGCTATCGAAAGCAAGAAAAAGTTAATGCTGATAATCTTAGGCAATGTAGGAAGAATAATAAACTGGCCCTAAGTATCACAGGGATTTGTAGCAGCTGAGCTGATATTAATAGGATGTTTGCTTTCCAAACGACGTTTGTTTTCCAGGCATCTTACTATAGTATGCATTAGTCACAGACTACGTATATAGAAGATGTAAGGCTACTTATTTTATGCAGACATTTTAACAGTATATGTCTTCTAGCATCCTGTGAAGAATAAAAAAGGCAAAAATCATTGTAGGAGTATCCAGCAGCTTCTCTTTAATTTTAAGTGTTTGGGAAGCACGTAAGTGCCTTATTAGGTTAGACCTCTACAATGTTACTCAGTTAGGCTAGCGGGACTGGGCTTGTGCATCTTCAACACATAAACCCCAGATATTTTGCAATATAAACCAGCTAGTTGGGACATACTAACAGCTTCAGAGGAAGACCTAACACAAGTTTGTTTAAACCTGATAGGAATTAGAAGGAAGACGGACAGATGATGAGAATTCGAGTTCAGACACACTGAGCTACTTTACTATTGCAAAGGCTGTCTTGTAGACTTTTGGTTGTCCTTGTGCCTATATTCATAAATTGATGACGTATATGCTACTCTGACAAACGCTGAAAGCTAAACTGTCCCTATTTGACAAGCAGAACAAATGCCAGTTTTCCCAATAGTTTATAGATACAGCAGGTTAAAGCATTATGTTCAAGCAAAAGCAAGACCCATTGCACTCTTTGCCAGTGAAGCAGAGCCATGCTTCACATTAGCATGAGCGTCCTTCTATTTTACTTGATACTGAGCTTTTTGAAGTAGAATTCCATGACTTGCTTTTGTGTAGCTCACAATGGACTGAGAAAAAAAGAGCTCTTACCCATATGAAGAAAATGCCATTGTTAGAAGAATATACCACAAAGCTATGTGTGGACTATCTGGATGCTTTCATCATACCACCGCAACACAGTTTTATTTTTCAGAAGTTTGAGTCATCTGAAGAAATAGTAGGCTAGAGTACTAGAGTAATGATTTACTAAAACCAGTTTGTATTTGCTTAGGCACTCTTTACTTAACATTTGGAGGTGCTGTCAAACAGAAATAAATTTCTGTATTAAGAAAAAACAAATGTCTATAGAATCTTTTAAATACTGATTCTTGGTGCTAAACCTTAGAATGAAAAATTGCAAGTGGCACTACCAGCGATAAATCACGTACTAATGCTTACTTGCTCTTGAAGCTTTGCAAGGGGTACTGCTCTCTCTTCAGAGCCTTCAGATGATTTTTCTTCAGAAGAGTCATAATTACTGCTCTCACTGGAATAAGCTTCTGTCATTTCTCTTGTAGGCTGTGGCAGAGGAACACTTGCGATGGGTTCATCAGGAATTTTGGCAAAGTGCATCTCAAAAACATCCTAAAGAGTCAGGTTTGGGAACAGCAGAGAGGTCAGCATGTTTTTCGGATTTCTAAAAGCATTATGAAGTTGTTGCTTGTTTTCTAGAACTACACGGCAACATAGTAGTTGGTAACATTAGTAGATACTACATCAGGACACGAGATGACCACAAAGGAATCTTATTAGTCCTACCCTTTTTCAAGTCTGACTTAAGTGATAACTCACCTGAAGTTTTCTTGCCATAGCAACTATTTCCTGGTCTGGAGAATTATGTTTGTAGCAGCTCATGAACATTAATCTAACATCTGTAGCAAATTCTTGTATATCTCTATATTCAAGATTATCCATTTTCTTCTAGAGGAAAAGAAAAATTGATGCACATTTAGGGCTTAAGAGTAGATACCATTATGATGAACTGGCAGAAAAAGAGGGGGAGCAAGAATTTTGACATCCAGTATCAGATTCAGCTTGTATCAAAATAGTAAATATTGTAAGAACCATTATGGAAAGACCTGCTTCTCATTTCAACATTGTCCCTTTAACAAAGTAAAAGAATTTCCTCTTTTAAACAGATTTGCTAATTGTAATTGCTGTAAGGAATTTGCAGTACTAGTTTCAGCACTAGGTCAAGACAACAATGTTTGGGTGATTTTATTTGGTTATGTACTCAGCACTTGGTTTTGATTCTAAGCATAGCATTTATAAAAAGCCTGTTCCATAATTGTTTGAGTCAAAGTAATGGGCTAGAAATTGGGAAAGAACCTTTGTATTGCACAAGACAGTTTTCAAGATAATTCAATAGACTGTTGAAATTCAACCCTCCCCCAAAAGTTAGATCTTAACTTGACTAAATACTTCAACTCCAGACAGGTGTGCCCAGTGTTCACAAAATACTGGCTACAGATCTCTATCTGGAAGGCTTGCTTTTCACAGAAAAAGTGAACGGTGTCATGTGTTGAGGTTCCAGGGCACTTCACCAAGGATTATGAGATTCAGAGAGAAGCAGAAGCTGACATTACAGAATTGCATTTTGTTTTATAGAGCATTAGCAACAGCATTGTGTATACATACTGAAAGATACTTAACATGCGGCCTGCTTGGAAGTGCTTTGTGGATATGGTAATGTTCTCACTACTTATATTAGGTTGTTCAACAGATAAATAGATTAGCCACTATGCATATAGTCACAATGAGACTTCAAATACTAAGCCACAGCTTGCTGAAGAAAGTATGTTGAGAGGTAAGTGTATATGGTTTCTATGCTCATTATTTCTTTTAGAGGAGAAGGAGCTTTCATGACACCTTTTCAGCTAATGCTATTAAAATCCAGTCATTACACAAGTTATTCAAGCAAACAAATAGTCCAATTCGCTCTGAAACATACTTACTTTAATGGTTCCCAGGTCTGTAGGACATTTGGTGATCCCTTGGTTCTCACCAAGTGAGAAAGATGCAACATCTACAGGTTTTAAGAAAGGCCATGCATATGCTGCATGTTTCTTTGAAAACATTTCTTTAAGTATTTCATTACAATGTTTTAGTTGTTCTGACAACTGGATCTTTTTAAGAATTTCAGGTGACTGTTGAGAATCTGGCAGGTATCTTTTCAGAAGCTTATTTGGCATCACACATTCATTTTCACCTCTGCATGCTTTCACAGCTTTTCTTTCATTAAATGTTGCAGAAGATTCACTACTTGCTGTGAATATTGAAGTAGTAGGAGTTGTAGTGTCAGCCTTCCTTTTCACACCTTTTTTTACCTAGGAAAAGAAAATTTTACAGTCTAAAATACAGGTGTCCAGAACACTGAGAGAATGGCCAGCTTTCAGACTACACAAACAAAACTAAAAGAATCTAAGAAGCGTCAGAACTCTTACAGCTATTGAAGTCAGAGCAGAATGTGGCACTTCCACAAGCTTAGACTGAAAACCTACAAGGCATTACAAGATCAGCACACCAAGCTCAACCTTAGATGTAAAGGAAAGAACAGGGTGTACTGCAGGTCAGGTTGTGGTCAGTTTTTAGCCTTTTGAGAAGACACCAAGAAGCTGGTAGGTTATGAAGTTACCACAAGATGACTGCCATGGGAAGGAGAAAAAGTTACTAGAATTCGTTGTAAGCCTAGTTGAGGGCTTTATGTACAAGGTTTATCTCTATTTTTCTTTAACCTGGGTGGTATTTGGTTTGAAAGTGATACAATGTATGCTTTGTCACCAGTGTTCGGGCTCTTCAGTAAAGTGTAAATATACACTGTAGGAGAGCCAGGCACATGTGCCTGTTCCTCACTGGAAGAGCAAAACCAAAACTAAGTCAATACAAGCGTGTTTAACTGATAAAAATGTCAGATGTTCAAATACAATTCAGATTGCCATTAAGAAGAATTTGCTTTTGTGAGCTACTAAAACCTATCAGGCTAGTTACACAATGTTTAAGCAAACATGCTATTTTGGGGGAGTCAAGCGTTTGATTTACATTGAAAACATGAGAAGTTATTAAACAGAATTTAGAAAGAGCTTTATTTTAATAGCAAAACCATTATCTACACCTCAAGGAAAGAGCAGTTTCACATTGAGGTGAAGCCTGCAGAAGTGTAGCAGTACACTTCAAGAATGACCATTTTAAAGTTAATTTTGTTTCTTTAAGAGCAACATTTTCATACCACATTCCTAAGAAAAGATGTATCAAGCAGTCATCCCAATTTCTGCTTAGTTTCTAGAATCAGTACTGGCCCAGTTATTTAGCAGAGACCTAGAAGATCTAATAGAGATCTCTTATTATCTTCTGTCACAATGGAAGTTTCGAAAAGATATTGCAATCAGCATGGCTCCTATGGTTTCGCTGTTAGCGCCTGAGGCGGCAATTTCAATACCTTTCTGTCTCAAAGTTATTTGAGGAAACTTACTTTTGTTATAGGGACTGCAGTTGGCAATAAAGCAGTCAGCTGAGCTGCAGACAAAGGAGCTAGTGTAACCTGATGTAGCTCTTGACTCATCACTGGAGGCTGCTCACTGATTTCAACTTGTTTCTGCATTGTGCTTTGTTCATTTGAAGTCCCAGGGTTGGGCTGCTGTGTTTCTGGTTATTTTAAAACAGAAAGTTTTAAAGTTAAATCTTAAACATTGCAGTTAATTTCTTTCATAATCAAATGGAACATTTGTCAATGGAACAACTCTTCCACACCCAAAATGTACAAATAATTACAAACAAGATCATTGTTACATAGAGCAACATTGGTATCCTCTCCTACTCAGCACCATTAGTACCTCAGCTAGATTATTGTACCATGTTACACGTACTTGCCTTTGAGGAAGCTGTGGATTAACCTTAGAAGGAAGATTAAAGAGACATCATGCTAAAATCTGTAAATTGTAAGAATGTTCTTGCCAAGAAGGCAATTAAGTTGTTTTCTGTGTACACAAAGACCAAGCAGGAAAGGCTGCAAACTGCATCATGAAGGTTCAATTTTCCTAAGCATAGTTAGGACCTGCATATATTGCTTTGCCATATTACAGATATACATCACTGATTTGAGGGCAGTTTAGACCAATGTTTTCCTGTATTTGATTTAGCTGGTTAGATTAAGAAAGTCTTTTACAGCTCTGTGGCTCTGTTTACTTGCCATAGATGTTCACACCTATTAGACTGTGTAACACAATGCTGAGTAACACAATGACATTCTCCAAAATGGAAGTCAGTTGCTTTTTTTTTTTTTTTTGGAAGGGAAATAAACTTTGTGTATAGATCTGTCTCTGAACCCAAAGTCTACAAAAGACAGCATAGAAATATTTGCTTGCTCATAGCAGTGTGCTCTACCATCCTACTCAAAAACAAGTGCCTGGAACATTTCAAAATTTGTACAAGCCGCATATTAGTGTGTGCAAAGGGAATGAGGGGACTTAAACAGCAACATGATGTTACAAAAGCATCTCAACATATTGTTGCAATCATTTGAGAACCAAAAGCCTGACTCAGCTTCCGACACATCTCTTGACAGTGATCTCTTCTGGGAGTCACTTCTACCTGTTCACCCAACATATTCTGCCAAGGCAGTGAATTCCATGAGATTTTACTCAAATAAGCTAGTAAAAGCAGGAAGCCAGATAAGTATCCTCCTCTTCCTCCTAACCTACTAAAAATTCTTGTGAGAGGACAAAGGAATCCACAGCTTTTTCTTATCCAACTACCAGATCACCAAAAGGTAATGTTGCTCCTGAAATATACTTTGAGGAGAAAGCTACAGAGATCTACCAAACTGTAATACTATTTTGAAGAAACGTTTGTTTCAGATACTACCAGCAACAAGGACTACCACACCACAAACAACAGTAAGAGGAAGAAAATGAAGTCATCAGGAGACCCTGAAGAGCTGTAGAGTTGCATAGTTAAATAAGAGTGTCTGTTAAGTGACCCCATAAGAACTGAGCTAGCTAAGATCGTTGCTCCATGCCTGTCAGAAGGCAAATACTTAAGAGGTATCAGGGTGAAGAAGTGTTGCAGCTCTTTCAAGGCATAGCTAACATTTTCCCAACAACTGACAGCGGTACCTCCAGACCAATTTGGAAGACTACCTTGGAGGTCTCCAAATTAACCCATTGAGATGCACATGTGATTCCAGCCACTGCATAGTTTTACTTCTACCAGTGTAAATATATATTATTTGGCAATGTTGAGAGCTTAGATGTAGAAATGAGCACTTGGTATAAGTGAAACAGGTTATAAGAGCAATTAAAAAGACATAGGAAGTCACTGATGAGTAATGAGTGGCAGCTAATCACCTGACCCTTTGCAATTAGGCTTCCCAATGTCTCTTCAAGGACTTACTATCTAATTTCCTCGTAAATTTGACCTGTCTTGATCTAATTGTCTTTTTTTTTTTGTAGGGAAGAGCACTGCATTTCACCAGAAGTTTGCTTGAGAAGCTATGCTGTTACACTACTGATGAAGTTAATTCTGATTTTTACCCATGCTTAAACACACTCCATTAGTAGAAAATAAGAAATTTAGCTAGTACCTATAAAAAAAAAAATATGGCTGCACTGAGTCTGCTAGAGCCTTATAGCAACGTTGTTACTTGTCTGATATGTTCTGGGAAGAGCAGAAAACACCCTGATTGCTCCAGGGTTGAGTTGTGACAAGCTACAGAGGATTGCCTGTTTCCAGCTTTTGCTTAATATGTTAACAATTCAACACCTAATACAGGCCTTACCTTCTGGCTTCTTTCCTTTTCTCTTGCCTTTGTTGACAATCACTAGTCTTTCTTCTGGAGGCATTTGGGCTATTTTCTGCATAAACACTTTTTCTAGTTCTTGGGCCATAAACACAACGTCATCACCTGGCTGCAAAATATAGTCAGTAACATTCAGAGTAAAGAAGAGGCTGCAGTAATGGAGGGCTACCTTGTAAAATAAACAGTCTACGGAATCCTGCTCCAACAGACTGAAACAAGCCACCAGTACCAGAGAGGTCTAAGTCCTTGCCATCCCTGCCCCCGCAACTTGCTTTATTATTGCAATACTCCTTCTCCCACTGTCCCATTGCACAGTCCTACTTGCTTTATAGCCACATACTTCCCATAGCAGAGGAAAACGGGAGCAGATGTGTAACTCCCTTACTCATTCCTATGTTCTGAAAGCTTAACCATATTAAGATACAGCCAACAAACATCCAAGTGCAGGGAGATGCTCACACTTCATTAGGTTAAACTTGTTGGAGGAATGGAGCACGGCTCAGGGTTGCTTGCCTTACACTTGTATAGCAGCTACAACGTGCTTGCTGTTCATGACCTCTGCAACTAATCCCCAGAGATTTTGCAGGCAGAATCCTTGTGCAGAAAAAACTGCGCAGTCAGTTGTACCAGCAGGCTAGACTTCACTTACGTGCCCTCAGTCAATCCTAGCAACAAAGCCCCCCCACCTTTCAAAGAGAATAGTTTCAAAAAAACCATGAAGACATTGACTGATTTAGTGTAGGCTCTAATAACCATTTGCTTGTTTTAGGCTTGTTTGTATTGTTCAATAGAATTGGGTACTGGTAAGAGGTTGTGTTCCGCATACCTTGTTATATATGTAGCAGTTCAAGAACATAGTTTTAAAATCCTCAATGCATTCTGCAGCTTTTGTATAGTAATTGTGTTCCAGACGCTTTTTAATGGTGCTCAAGTCCATAGGTTTCTTTATAATACTGTAATAATCCTGTGGTTTTGAAAAAGAGTTAGTCACACAACAGATATCTTTAATATTAGGACATGAAGATTCTTACACATTTAGTTATGAAAGTTAAATTGCAAAAGAGGGGAATTGCATTATGTTGGAAGGACTATTTTATTTAAATGAAAACTTTCCCCTATAGCCATAGGTACCACAGAAGTAGGTATTCAGGAACTCTTCACATGATTTTTTTTTTTTTCTCCTTGCTCTTTCATATAACATCCACCTTTCAAAGCCTCAAAGAATATTTATTTCAATAGGATCCAGAGCTATACAGGTAGAGGTACTTATGAAAAGTATATGTACTTTTCTTTTCTTATCCCAAAGCCATTCACCTGAAGTAGCACTCCAGTTTACAGACTGGGGGAAAAGACAGGGAAAGACTTAGTCACTGACAAAAAGAAGCCGCCAAGTTTTCACAGTTGCTGATCAAATACTTCATCCCCTGGGTTATATTGGCTCTTCTCTCAGGGTTAGCCTAGTGAAGATGTGGCAATAGGACTGAAAGGCAGCTGGAAAGTGAACTATTGTGATTATTTTAGTAACATGGCCAAAAGCTTGTGATTAGGAGCATGAGGCCATTTTCCTGCTGGTGCACTTAAGAAATCACTGCAGGAATATCCCTATTAAGTTCACATATACGTTGCAATTGTGTGAAGTTACTGCGACTTCAAGAGTCTTCTAAAGCTGTCCTAACAATCTGTTTTAGTGAAATAAAAAAAAGCAAAATACTTCATAGGGCAGACTGTTGAATTTAACAGAACAAAACCAT
Source organism: Vanellus vanellus (assembly GCF_965231255.1). NCBI lineage: Eukaryota > Metazoa > Chordata > Aves > Charadriiformes > Charadriidae > Vanellus > Vanellus vanellus. Next base: position 63,434,418 of record NC_138910.1, read on the forward strand.
TAACACTTTTAAATAATGCAGCTAAAAATTAAGTATTGTCCATTTTGCATCTTCTAACACCTGGAGGAGAGGCAAAGGAGGCAAGTACCTTCATTGTCCTTGCCACAGAGCCAGAGGATTGCTTGTTATTGTGCAGTGGTTGAACTAACACATACTTTTAGAAGTCAAGTGGCTGCCTTGGAAATCCAGAAAGGCAGAACTGGCCTGAGGCCAGCTGCAAATGTTGCTACAACTCTGATTGAATGACCCTTAATATTAACCTTAAGTGACAGTTCCTTCCAAGAAGGAAAAATAATAAGAAAGAGACACAGAGAGATAGTCACTTTGACTGTGCTTTTGAACAAACTGACCAAATGAGTTTGTCATGAGAAACAGTTGCAGATAAAGGCTTTTGTCTGCTCTAAGCAGAACCACTGATTTTGTAGAATTAGTCTTGGAAATTTGAGAGAACTAAATACAATTGCTTAAGCGGGGGGGGGGGGGGGGGGGGGGGGGAGGGGCAGAGAAGGAAATAAACCCAAGGTTTTATTTAACACCTTTCTACTTTTCTACTAAGAGCAATATCTTCCAGGTCTTTTAATACCATTATGTGAATAACCAATGTTTTAATTTGACTGAAAAAGCTGGGGTGATCCAAAACTGGAGTCTAAAGATACCTAAATTAAGACAATTTGTCACAAGACATTATATTCTTCCACTTTGTTGCAATTAAATTGTAACATAAATAAAACCCACAATGCAATACAGAACAAGAATTTAAGCATCAGCTCTTCCATTTCCTAGAATAACGTGGAGAACACCATATTTCTTTTTTTTTTTTCTCCTTATTTTTGTCAGGACATTTAATTCCTCTAGAAACTTCAGAGCAAGATGCCAAAGTTGATTTGAAATTAAGTAGTACTACAAATGTAATTACTTCTATGCATCAAACTGAATACAGATTTGACTATTTATTTTAGGGTCAATCAGATCTGCTTTTCCATCATGAAGTATTTGACATTGAAAGAGGCTGGCCACCTCCTATTAAAAAATAAAAAACACATCATATGCAGTCTTAAGAAATATGGCTAAACAAGCAGGGAGGTGGAAAGAAGAGAAAACAGAATACCAACATCCAGAAATTCCAAGAGGCCTGTCTAAGCATTCTTCTTATCCCTTAGAAATACTGATTTACTACAGTCTCAGATCAGAAAGCAAACAAAGATGCAGCATTTAGTATGAACCAAAGAGAAAGCACAGTTGTCTTGCAGTCTTGGATTAATGAAAGCAGTTCATATGCAAAAGTAGCCTTCCATGATCTGTTAGATCAGAAAAGGCTTTTAAACCAACATTAATTCACAAGTCCTGTAATACTTTACATATTAATACTCCAATTCCAAAATGGTTCTTACAGGAAGGTTCAGTGCTGCTGCATCTACAGGCTGATGAAACGGCCAGGAGAAGTTGTGTCTCCACATGGCTTTCATGACCACCCTCTGTAAATACTGAAGTTGGTTTGTTTGACAACCACTGTTTTTGTTATTTATATATTCTGGTGGAGGAGGGTTAATAATGCGAGAACAGCGTTGGCTTGGAACAGACATCTTTAGCAAGTTTGTATATCCACTTGTTCAGAGATCTTCGTTACACATCTAACCTGGGGAAAAAAAAAAAAAAAGAAAAATAGTGTTCAGTGAAGATATCTAGATTTAATGCTGTTTACATGTTCACTTCTGTTTGTGGAGTGTCACTACTGTAGCAACAGGCATACCTTCACAGTTTAATCAAGACATTTGTTTTACAGTGCATAATTGGATGTGCTGTACCACTAGAAGTCAGTTCTTTAGGCTATAAACAGCTATATTTGTAAAGGCTTAAAGAGGCGGCACATTGAGATCTGTAAAATTTCCCTAGAAATAAGCTTCCTCACCAAGGTTCGTCTGTCAAAGTCTAGGAATACATCCTCTGCCTTCCCCATTCCGCAGCTTGAGTCCTATAGCAGAAGTTTAACCTAAGAAGCAGCTTTACAGCACACGCTGCAGGTCTCACTTAGCACACAGCAATAGCTAGGTATTGCCTTCCTCGTGCATATCGGCCAAATCACCACACAGAAGTCCTACAACTGACAATAAAATGTTTTAGCATAAGTGTATTTTGAAACAGCACTTTTCAGGTTTGTATATATTCACAACAGCATTTCCTGTCACTGTGCATGGAGTTTGTTATGTACCAGAGGACTATAAAAGGTTGATTCCCCTCACCAAACAGTTTTGGATCATTTAAAGAATACTGTAAGGAGCAACCACGGTAATTTGCCTTTAGCCAGCACAGTATTGCTATGCTGGAGCAGAATATAAAAGGCAGGTGTGTGTGGTGGTGTATAACACCAGCACTAAGCTAAGCAAGACCTTCACCAAGCATGATTACAGAAGTTCCAGTCCTTGCCCACCTTCTTAGCTCATCATTGAGCTACACTCAGTCAAGAGTCTCACTTTCTTCTACCCATTAAGACAAAAAAGCTTCATATTTTCTCATTCTAACATAAGGCCCTTGGTTTACCAGTGTAACAGTTTCTTTTTGTGTTCATTTGATCGAGCATTACTTATTCCATTCTCAATTTGTCCTGCTTTCTGCTAAAATAATCCAATAGCCTGCTTTTCATCATGGTATAAGGTATTTTATGAATTTCAGAAAAGGTCATAATAAGTTAGCTAGCTACTGTCTTCAGTACACTGCTAGAATAGTATCTATGCCCTACTCTTACAAACGTAACATCCCATCAGACATTACATATCACACATCCTGCATTTTCATCTTTGTTCTTTATTTCAGAATTCAAAAGCATGCCTCTTCTCAAAAAGCTCTTGAAGCTAAAGAGCTGTTCTGATTTCTCCCCCATGTGTTCAGTCTAGTCATTTACAGAATGCAGATGTCTTTCATTGAACAGTACTGCCATCAAGGTAAGAGTTTTCTTTTTTGTTAAATAAGGAAAATGTATCAAACCTGAGCTGTTAATAGCAGGAGCAGTTCTGGGCTATGAGCCAGGATACCTACTTAGACATTACATTAGTAATAAATTTAGTACAAGATCAGATTCTTTTGAGGTCCGCAGTGAGGCAGGTATCAAAGCTACCATTATTTGTTGTAATACCGTTTTCACTCAAGAGGACAATTTTAATAGTTTAGGCATGAAGTTCTAGTTGCAAGTCACATAAATAACAAGCTGTGTTAATTTTAAACTGGAGAATAGTCATCCTCTGTCACCTGTGTCTTCTGATGAGACCAAATCTAGCACCTACTCTAAAGCAAATTTCAAAAAACCCAAAGACAACCTAGTTTTCCTGGAATAACATATTCAACTGCCAGGGTACAGCATGTGCATAACAGCTTGCACTCCACAGACAGAGAAGATAGAGCCTGCCTTGTGCTTAACAGTGTGCTAACTCTGAAGTTAAGCATTTCTCTGCTGCCTCGTTTCGCATATCTATTTGGTACAGTGGTAGGTACTGGAGTGTGTTGCGGTAGGGAACTTGGTTTCTTTTTTAATTCAGAAGTGACTTCACAATCTAATTTTTTTTTCCCTTCCTGTTCCCACTCTTTCCTTGTAGAGGGGCTTAGAAACACCATAACTCACAATAGCTCCTCTTAAAATACTGAAGTCTCAGCTACCTCCTTACAAAAAAGTTAGCAGTTTTAACTGTTAGCTATATATCATTTTGGTCTCAGGTACTGAGGCACTAACAATAGAGCACAAAATGCATTGCATTTTTGTGGTTGTCAGTCTTGCAGTAGCTTCTTTTCTCCTAGGGAGAGGCTGGTAGTATCAGACAAACCTGCTCTTTTTGACTACTCATTCTGTACTTTCAGTTGGAGATGCCCATAGCTACTGAGAGGGAACACAGCCAGCTGGGGTATTGGGAACAACCTTACTGGCACTGTCCTTCCAGTCAGCGCGGAGCCCTGCCTGCCTCCTGGCGAGCTCACCAGACACCTTCTCTTGATGCAGTGCCACAGTTAAGGCATCCTTATCGACCTCACTCTGCACAAGCAACATCCGTTTGTTTTCTAGACTTTGTTGCACACATTTGTGTGCCTTGGAAAATAGCAACATCTGCCTAATATGAAAGGCGACAAATGTATTTTCTGTTGCCAAGTACACAATCTCAGGCTTTGCATGCCTTTTATTCAGATGGAGACACACAAGCCTGTAGCAATATCCAAAACAAGAAAGGACCAGAACTTAATAGAAAGTTTTATGCTGAACTTAGAGTCTGGAAGGCCAAGTAAATTCCACATACTGAGTTGTTTTGTGTATTTTAGCAAGAGGGGGAGGAAAGGAAGGAGGAGAGCTCGAAGATGAAGGGAATAACAGTTGCAGAAGTTGCAGTTTCCTCATCCTTTCCAGCACTACAGACATACAGAGATTTTATAACATGCACAAACAACTATGTGGTATCCTCCATTCTTTCCACCCCGATATATGTTTCGTACTTAAAGAAGCATACACTCTCACCCCCAAACAACATACAGCCGCATCCAGTCCTGAGAGTAGCTGCTTTGAATATAAACCATTTCTACTGCTATATGGCATTTCTTGCACCAGCAACACTCTACAATAGAAGTTAAAACAGTCCATAAAAGCTGAAAAACTTAAGTTAAACTCCATAGATATTATACCTTAGATAAGAAAAGTTCATATAACTTGTACCGCCACACATCATGCAAAGTGCTAAGCTTTTCACCAGTGTATGTACCTCAGAATGGAAAAATCCAGACACACACATGATCTGCCTCTCCTGTAACTGGTCAGTATTAAATCTCAGAAAAGTTCTGAGGCAGTTTTAAGAACCCCACAACCCAGCCAAGTCCATCATCCACAGTTTTCATCTATTAGGCCACGCTATAATTTCTCCCCGATTCTTTCTGCCAAAACCCCACTTTCTGTGATATAAAGTGCAAGTTGTGCACCTTCCCCATGTGAAGCACAGAAGCTAGAAATTAAAGAAAGGAAGGGAACAGTTTGAACTTAAAAAATTCCCATCATAAAAAGCAGATAAATAACCTTTAGTACTGAAATAAGAACATAAAATAACATCTAAGTTCTTGAACATTTTATAAATTAGCACAGTAGACTCTTGAAGGCAGCTCAAACTTGGCATTAAGAGTGCCCAAGGAAACCAGGAGACTCAAGTTTTGTGTACATAACACAGTGTCTTGGGCCTAGATGCCTAGCTTTTACAACCTTAATTTATGCTGTGGAAACTAACTTCCATGCCAACAAAAGAGCTAAGGCTGCATCTTTCTAAAGGACAGAAAAGGGTTTATGTTTTGGTCAACTCATCCTTTGCTACCTCCCCCACTTCTCCCTAGTCACAGAGCACTTTTCTCTAGCTTAAAATAAAACCCAAGTTCATATACCGAAGCAAAAGTGTGATCAGATTCCAGTCAGCTAGATTGTTCGATATTTTTCATACCACCCCTTCCCAGCCCCATGTGTCCTTGAGCTGCTAAGGCAGGTTGCAAAGGTCAAGCAGTCTCAAAAGAGAAGCCTTGGGTGTTTCCTTAAGGCCCAATTTGAAGTTTTTAGCTAACCTGATAGAGGTATGTTTTTTAATTTAAGAGTAAAAAGCAAATAGCTTGCATGAATTACATCAGTAGAGAAGTCGAGACTTTTGGCAAAATATCACGTCTTATGAGAAAGAAATTATTTTTTTTTTTTTTTTAATAAGGGATTATTTGTTATTACTGACAGCTCTCTCAAAGCAGACATTAGCTAGCCTACTGAAAAGGTGGCTATTTCCCCTTGTTTTAGCTCAGTATTATAGCTACCAACATAGACCCTGTAGATACCATCCTACAAATCAGGGACTGAAGCTCAAAGAAACATTGGCATACCACATACATGACAGAAGCATACCATCTACCAGACTCTACACACTAAGAACATTTCATCCTTCCAAGCCTTTTTAACAGGCTTTGTTTAGCTGATAATCAATTATCACATAGAAGTTTTATAAACAATATTGAACACCCCAAGGTTGATACAGTAAAGCTGCCCAGAACAGAACAGAGCAGAGCCTTCATAGTCCAAGTAGCACAATCTTTTCTTTCAGAAGGACAAATATCCCCTTACAGACATCCATAAAGCAACATTTCATTATTTTTAGTACCTCTCCTGGAATACCTCAAGCAAATGTTAATTGGAGAGACAAGCCATGTAAGTATTAGATCCTGAAAAAACACTGACTTCCAGCTACTATCATAGCCAACCAGCTTTGCCAGCCTTAGGCCATTCAAAACTACCACCCACAGAGCAGAGGAGACAGCTTTTTACCTTTGTTTTAGGGAAAGCCACAACTCATTTCTTCCCCACCTAAGGGGTGAAGGAAGAACAGAGTTTTAGAAGAAAGACAGAGAAGTCTTTATAATCTACCCACTCCCTCGTTTTACTCTCTAGCCCACACCTGCAACCCTAACTAAAACCTGCCCTATCAGTAGTTGTCACTGGAGAGTTATCAGTATAAAACAGGAACAGCTGCTAAGGGCTAAGACACACCAGATGGTTATTTATGCCAGAGCTACTCACTGGTTAGTCAATAAAACAAGGTGAAGGGATACAAAAAGATGAGTGAATCTAATTAGATCAATTTTTGGTTTGGGTTTCTTATCTTAGTTTTGAAGTCTTACGCTTAAAGATAATGGAAATGCTTATGTTTTATCAATTATCCTGAGTCATACTGTGTTATGGTATAAGAGGGATGCATAAATAGCATATCTGGTTAATGGCTCTAGAGTAGTCACACCTTTGTTTGCTTTCCAGTTCCATTACTTAAATTAAAACCAAAATATATTTAGTAAATGCTGCTGTAGCATAAAAGTGAGTACCAGGTTGTTTCCTTATAAACGTGATTTGTTGTCACTAAAACTATGAAGACTTGGAATTTAGCCAGCTTGTTATGAATTTTGGCTATCAATGAAGTTTTTGTTTCTCTCAGTACACCTAAAAATATCAGCCCTGGCATGCTGTAGTGCAACCATCAGATTTCCATTCGATATGTTGTTTCATGTGTGTCGATTTGGAACCAAAACCCATTTGGATTCTTATCATACAAGTGATTAATCTGCATGCTTTCTTCTCTCCACCACCGCCCCTCCTTTTCTTTTTTTTTTCAGCAAGATGTCCTGGTAACTAGGCCAATTTTACTTGAACTTCTTTGTTTTCCTGGCAAAAGCATGGAGTACTGGTATAGGATCCAAAATACCTAGGTAGATCCAGTATGTATTCTGACTTTAGCAGCCCAATCTGCTAAGAGCATATTGATGAAGTTGTTGGGGCAGCTGTTTGCTGCTTCCACTGGCACCTCTACTGAGCTGGGAGTGGGTAATGCAAAATTTGTTCTTTACAGGTGATAGGAAGGGGATATTTTTACTGAGATGGAAAAGATTCCTGCATTTGAAGTAGAGCAAGTAATAGAAACCTTGCTCAATGAAGTGAAGCAAGGAAAAGGAGTGGAATCTTCTACAGGTAGGTCTCAAGGCTTGTTGAACTGAGTGTTCTTGCTATAAGACTCATGGGGGAGTGTGAGGTTGTGTTACGATTGATAGGGTTGGACAGTGAGATGGGAAGGGTGCTGGCAAAAGAAAAGAGAAGCCGTTGCCCATTAAGTGTACTTGTTTGCTGTCTTCCTCTGCTTTCTGTTTTGTCTTGTAAAAATTGAAGTCAGCTGGATTTGTTAGGCTATGCTGTGAATGGGGAAACACTTTGAAAATTATACTAGTTTGGTTTGTAATCGCTTAGAAAAATGAGTTTTAAAGAAATCACTACCTTCATGTATTTGATGTTAAAATAATCTGAAAAAGAGTGTATTACAATAATTTTTGTTTAGTTTAAATATGGTGTTGAAAAAAAGACTTGAAAGATATTGTTTTGTTCCTTGCTGGCTCCACAGCCTCAGCACTTGCTACAAGTTCTGATTCTGGCCATCTGTGACCTGTGGGCAGCTAGCTGCTAACAACACTTCTGGCAGTTCTCCCAAAGGTGCTAACTGGGTAAAGAGGAGAAGAGGACAACAGAAGAGTGGAAAGAGGGGGTCACCTCTGTGCTTTTGTCCTCACCCAGTATCTACTATCTCCAAAACAGTCCTAGTGCTGTCCACTGACGTGAGAGGTTGGAATAACGTTCCTCATATGTTCCAGAAAATGAATTTTTAAAAGTCTGATAGGATGGCTGAAGTGGAGTGGTATTTCAGTGGTAGACTTCTTGACAGTTTTCTCTTCCTGCAGTGGGTTAGACTTTATCTTTCTGAATATATCATATTCAGCAAAGACTTTTAATCACTTCTGTCTGGGAGACTGTAAGACAATGTACGAGGTAGTAGCACGAGACTCCATAAACATGGTGAGTATCATGTAAATAGATTGATTACTCTAGGTTGGGTACTATATTTGAAATGATTCATCAATTTAGAATGTTAAAGCAAGTATCACTGATCATTCTTAAATGTCTACGAAGGTAGAAAATGTTATGAGTGGCTCTGACCTACTGCACAAAGACATTTGAAGGTCCTGTGGGTAGAAGGTAAATTTTTAAATGCTTGCTGAGGAGTTGTGAAATAGTGAATTATCTATTTCTTGTCATCTTTAAATAAAAAATGTTATCTTGCTACAGGGTATGTTATTCAGTTGCTATAGATCATGTTAGCTGAGACTTGCAAGATTTATATGTTCTGGTGAAAATTTCTATTACAGATAGCCTTTTATCTCTGAATCCTGATGAACTCTTTCTGATTATAAACATCCATATAAAAATTGTCTATTGGTGATAAACAATGCCGATGGCACACTGGGTCATTACGTATTGGCAACTGACATTCAGAATTTAAAAAACAGTATTATCAAAAAGAAATTTGGGCACTCAGTTTAAGCTAACAAGGAGGGTTTTGTTTTGGTTTTTTTTTAAAAAACTGTGACTGGAAGGACTTCTTGGCTCACTGAGTTTAATCTCCTCTTGTCACTAGCAATCATGTCTTAACATCCCTCATAAAATGTTTAATCTATGTCTTAAAGGGTAGCTGGATTTCCAGCCCCTCTTCCTTAGCGTTTGGAACCCTATAATTGTTTCATTGACCAGCCCTTATATCTGCCATATGAGATCATATTCCAGATATAGTTTTGAGGGTTCCTGTCAAGTAGAAATTCTCCTTTATGAAAACCTTTGCCTGCCACTGATACACCTTTGCATTTATCACTTCAAAGTGTTATATTATAAGCTTGTCTTTGGAAATGGCAATGTTTCCTTATTATTATTCCTAGAACAGCAGCAAGAGGCTAAGCAACTATAAATACTGAAAGTGCAGCCACTGTGAAACTGTCAATGAAAGGCCCTGGCTGCAGGAGAAAGGAACAGGAAGAAGGTGTCAAGAAATCAGTCTTGGTGGACAAAGGATAGTGATTTTAGTAGTATCTGGATAAAATCTTCATATAAAGAGTTAGTTTGATTTAGAAGCGTGGAGGTTATCATGCTTTGGCAATGTGAAACAACAATTTATAACACGGGAGTTTTTATGATAAGGAAGGTAATGTGTTTGGGTAAGAATTAAGTTCTTAAAAGTCAATCCTATTCTTTCTAGCAACATTGAAATACTAAATGGAAAAAGAAAAAAGGAAACAGGAAGCTGTATTTTCATAGATGTCTATGCTAAAAGAACCTTTTGCTCGCCCTTGCTTATAATGTAAGGTGATATAGTGGTTAAGATACCAGCAGCTATCTGTAGTCTTCCTGTCTATTATGCTTTTTCTAAAATGCTCAGGTACTTCCCTGGAGGCAGTGCAGTGGCAAGAGTCCTTCCCGAGCAGTTCTCTGAACTGTGGCCACCTAGATCTGTTCCAAATAGGATTTCGTGACATGGTGTCTGAGCTACTGTAGCGTTACTTCCTATTATTAATTTTAAAATAACCCTAGAGGTGCTGCTGCACATATTACTGCTTTTCAGCCACATTGTCTTTGTGTTTGGAACAGAACATTGAACAAAGGCGAACACAATGCAGAATTTAGCAGGGCCTGTTGTGATGGGACAAGGGGTAATGGTTTTAAACTAAAAGAGGGAAGATTTAGACTAGACATAAGGAAGAAAGTTTTTACAATGAGGGAGGTGAAACACTGGAACAGGTCCCCAGAGAGGTGGCAGATGCCTCATCCCTGGAAACACTCAAGGTCAGGTTGGACAGGGCTCTGAGCAACCTGATCTAGTTGAAGCTGTCCCTGCTCCTTGCAGAGGGGTTGGACTGGATGACCTTTAAAGGTCCCTTCCAACCCAAACTATTCTGTAATTCTATGATTGTACGGGCTGTGTTCTGCAAATAAGATCTTAGGGAGGAATTGGGATAAGTGAGGCAGGATCATTTACAAATCAGATTCCTGAAACATCTTTTTTTTTATTTCCTGACCTCCCACACTTACCTTTCAGCATTTTCTAGGTTTCACCATGTATGGAGAGCACTATCCTAGACAGTAGCATTAGTTTGATGCATTTGTTAATAATTCACATTACTACATGCTTACTTTGTGTTTTTGGCTGTTGCTCTGAGACTGCTGAATCAGCCTCATAACATGTGAAATGCAAACAAAATCGAAACCTTGTGAATGAAGACTTTGATTTGTTTTAATTTATTACAGTTGAATGGTATTTCCCAAAAGTATTCACTTAGAGCATGTTAATTTTATTCTTCCAGCGAGCATTTAAAGCACTGCTTCACTCTGTGAGTGCTATGTGACAGCATACATAACTATGCAAGAAACAAATACTTTAAAAACCACGGGAAACAGAGTAACAGGGACTGAAGGTCCCCACAAACAAAATGTGATTACAGAAGTCAGCTCTGCATTACAAGAAGACATAGAAATTGAAGTTGATGACTACTGCTTTATTTTATAGGCCAAATTTGGCTCTTAGATACTACTGCAAATTTAGAATAACTCAACTAACTTCAACAGAGCTGCCTTAGGTTTCTGTCAGGCTAAACGATAGCAAAGTGTAATTGCCCTGTGTTATTCATTTAACTCGCTATATCATTTTCCCAGTTATTTATAAAGGTACTTTCCTCTGAGACTCTGTTGCAGGGTACCCGTGAAAGTTGTACAGGCAGGTCTTTGGCACATATAGGAAACTGCAGTGAAAAAAACCTGTCCAACCCAGAAAGCAGCCCTGTTCCCACTTACTGCTGCCTTTCTCACCCATTAGAGTCGTCTCACTTGCTAGAGAAATCTCACACTTAATTAACTCAGCCTTCAGCTAGTGTCCAACCCAGGGACTATTGCAGAATGATCCCTGACTGGGGCCATGTTGCATCGTCAGCTAATGGAACTGGCTACTACCTATTTCTCTCCCTGAACATTAATTTCTAAACTCTTTCATTACAATTGAGTCAATTATTTCTGACATTCAGCCAGTGAGATGCTCCCTGTACCCTTGCTGCTTCTCTCCTGGTCTCTGCGAGCCTGTGGATGAGCAGTCTCCTCTGCCTTGCCCTCCCTTCTGGCACTTCATCTTCTCACCCAAAACAAATGTGTCCCTCTAGCTGCTTTGCTCCTGCCTGGTCTTACTGTTCATTGGGTTGGTAAAGGATGTCTGCTTGCTCCTTGGATCTTCTAAGTTCTTTGTTTACCCACATTCCCTTCACTAATTACCTCCTCAAATTAATTTCTGTCTGGTTAGGCCTTCCTGGATGGCCAGCTTGCTTCTGTGCTTCCAGAGACCGCACCTGAGTGCATGTGTGGGGCTACTCTACTTTGAAAAGGAAAGTATCCTGTGGAAGCATCCATTCCTCTGTACACTGAGCATGAAAAGAAGCCCTCAGTTAGTAGAAGACTGGTGTACAGTCTTCCATATATAGGACTTCAATGCATTATTCTGAATAGTTCAAGTACGCATCAGTTTTGTCCTATCCTATGAACATTAGGCATAGAGAAAGAACAGGAAAAAAAATTAAAACTCCCCTGACACAGAAAAGGGGGCTCTTTTCATGGTGTGTAAAACTGGAAGAACCAAATCATCAGCATGCTTTTCAGAACCAAAGACTTAAATATGTTGGCAAGGGAAAATGACTAGGTTATTCAGTATACTTTTGTACTCCCCGGGATGTTGGTATTCCATATAAGCACTAAATTTGTGTAAAGTTTGTAGTTATCAGGACCAGTTCGGGTGCAAAGAGCAAGAGAAACAAAACAGCATATTAAATCTGAATTTCACCTTTTTCCTTTCATCATGGGATGCCCTCTTTGAATATGTCAGAAAAGGACCTGTTCTTTTCTAGGAGGTCTTCTAATGTCCTATGTGTTTAGTTGTAAATTGGGGATCTAGTTTCTGTTGTGTAAAACACGTTAGAACATTTAGTTTATAGTAGTTTGGACAGAATCTGTGGCAGTTTTTTTCATGTGTAGCTATGGTGTGGCAGTGCTGCCATCATATGATTGACTCCAGAGAATCTGAGTGCCACTTCCATGTGTACTGAAAGGTTTGGATGCTCCCAGCACTCCCGATCTCTTCATTATGCTGTGTGAGAAACTGAGGGTGGAAAAGATGCATCTGCAGCCTTACCTGCATACTGAATTGATTTTGTTGAAATAGTGTTCTTACACTAGTTCAAGTTCCTGAGAAAATAATCTTTATCCGATTTAGTAAGGGTTTATTCCAGCATAATTTCAATTTTTAAACCCTCTTCAATGGTGGCTTTATGCAAGCTCGGTTGACTCTACATTGGAGCTGGCTAGGTCGATGTGCATGTTATTAATTACTGTGCCTCAGCTGAGACCTAAGAACTTTTTGAACTCCTCTAAAACAGTTGCAAGCTATTATGTGTTCATACCCTTCATGATCTAAGCTAACCCAAAGCAGATCTGGCAAAAATGAATTTCAGCACAATCGTTTGCATTAATAAAATTGTCTCAAAGTTATGCTTGAAATGCAAAACTGGAGGTGATGATTGAGGAGTTATATCCCCCAGCTATGTGCCTGGTCCCTCTGTGAGAGATTACTACCCTCACAGCAGAATTGCATGAAATTTATAATCTCATGAGCTCTCATCCTTTCCAATCCCAGATCATTCACCAGGTATCACTTGGGGATCCTTAACAAAATACCTTGCTGTATGTTTCCCGATTATGAAATGTCCTACACTGTTGCAATCTTCTACCAGTAGATGTCAGCTCAGAACTGGTGAAAGTTTATTCTGCTTGTTTCAAGGTAATTAAAATGAGTGGTTCTGTGGCTTTGGCCTTGACTTTGGATATCAGATTGCTTGTTCGGAACCTCAGAAAGCATGATGTCACTATTCAGACATTCAACTTATGACCAGTGTGAGATTTTCACAATCTGTGACATTTGTAAAGACAGAGAGAATTCAGACTGAATAAATGGGGGATTGAAAAAAGAAAGCCAGTTATTCTGTCCGTTATTGAAATTTAAGGAAAGATTGTTCAAGATCAGACCCTAGTTCCAAGTCGACATATTTCTAGATTAAGCTAACAAGCCAGGGCAAAGGAACCACTGTTGAGCAGGGGGTGGTAGTAATTTGTGGCAGCCTCTACGCTGCCAGAAAACGAATTACCGGAGCATTCAGAGGAGTCTCTGTCCCAGTGAACTGGTGACCCCTGTGAGACAATGTGAGCAGGGGATATGCTTGGTCTATACTGCTCTATTGGTTTTATTTTTTTTTTTTTTCTTTTCTTGAAATTATAGCACTATTTGCAGCTTGAATATGTTGCTGGAACATAATCTGAGAGGCAAAAATTTGACTGTTGGTCTTTAGAGTAGTGTGGCACCATACACACAACCACAAGCTGGAACAGGAAGAGGTATATTTCTCTACATACTGTGGGGACAGGTGCCATAGCGCTGTCTCTGCTTGCTTTATGGCATTTGCTCTCCAGGCAAACAGAAAGACTTATTACTATGCTCTTGGGACATGTTCTTGCTTCAGTGTGTTCCTGTGTTTTGTGATCAAGCATGCGCGGGCCAGTCTTATGTTCAGAAATTCCTGCTTTAGGGGCAGAAGCATGCTATTAGTATATTCCCACACTTTCCATACTGCTGTAACTATTTCTCCTGAGGACTCCTGGAGCCCTGCCCTAGAGATTTTAGTGCTTCAGCCATGGAGCTATGCTGAATTGGTCTGTGGTTCACTGGGAGAGCTTGCTGTGCCCCTTGAGGCAGTGACTTTAGCCCACCATCACATCTAATCCTGGCGCATCCTGTCCTGTATGTTCCTCCTGCTCAAATCCACATTTTAGAAGTGGATTGGTTGGTCCTGCTTGCAGGTGGGTTGTTTATGCTGTGGAGTAGATGTTTGGTGAAATCTCTGACATTCAGAAATGTTTTTTCCCCTTGAAATGCAGAAGGCACAAGGAGCGGGGCACGAGGAAACAGACCCAGCAGGTGTGTGAATGCTGTATTTCTGTAGAGGAGCTGGGGCCTCAGGGTGGGCTGGAGCCACATTGTACATGTCTGGAAGAATGAATGGTGGGGCATCCAGGAACTAGACCATGGGGCTGAATAAGGGGCTTCCTCCTGGCTGTCAGGACCCTGAGAGCACCCACAGGCTGGGCAGCCCCTTCCCCTCTCCTGGGAGCGGGTCTGGCTGTCTGCGCTCAAGGCCAGCCCTGACACGGTGCAGCCTTGGATGAGACCACTATGGAAAGAGTGGTGTGAGAAGGGGCTGTGAGGGGCCTCCTCGGGATCTCCCCCTTCTGGCTCAGGCCCTTGCCCTTGGTGAGCTACATGGTACTTGTGCCTGGCCGTACCCTTGCTAGTCCTGACCCCCAGATGGCTTCCTGGCTCGGCCTAAGGACTTGCCTTGTCACCACGAATTTCTCCGACGTTCGCTCGACTGCCAGCTAACCCTGGTTGCTCTTGTCAGACCTGCTCTGCTCACCTTGCTTGGGGGCTTTGGGATGGGGACCTTGCTGGTGAGGCCACTGTCAATATTGGGTCCACGGTCACCTTCCTTGGTGGAGCAGCCAGCTCCTGCTGCTCCTGATGCTAACCTGCTGCTACCGATGGGTGGCTATCACGGGCTGACTTATGCGATGCATATTACAAATTATAAATACATGTGTAAGTTAAAATTAAGCTTGTGTTGGCAGTTCAGTTCTCTGTACTAGTATCATGGAGTCTGTAAAGTGATTAATGATGTGTCTCCTCAAAATCCATGAAGATAAGAAACAATAGATGATTTTCAGAGATTAGGCCTTTTGAACTGGTAAGTGTCCTATAGATGGCATACCTGCTCCCACTCGGTCCTCTACAAAGAGAAAACAGATAAACCAGTTCCAAGGGAACATTATTCCTTATTTTTGCAGACTGTGGCCTAGCTCAATGCACAATTGTGAATGTCAATATATTAAATTCAGGAAAGCCTAGTTGCACAGCTCCGATGTCTTTAGGAGATTAACTGCCTGTTTGCTTAAAAACTTGAGTCTAGTGACGTTGCTGCTTACCTTATGGCATTACTTTTGGGAGGGGGGGGGGGCTTCCTCACTGTTGCCATTGCTCAACAAATGGTACTACTTTAACATCAGAGGGCCAGGCACAGTAGAACTGGCTGCAAGTATTTGGCAATGGCAAGAGGGTGATTTTGTTGAGCTGAGTGAAGGTTGATGCTGGTGACAAAGATCCATTTGGATATGGGGTGTTTCCAGGAGCCTGCTTCTTTACAGGGCTGATATGGGCAACCAGTGAGACTCCCTTTGTTTCTGGGACTGGATCAAGGCAGTGGGGAATTGAGAGACACCCTGCATACCCACATCCAGGTGACATAGGATGTGAGTTTCTGAGGTGGGCTATAATGGTTTGAACAATTTGAATTAATTTGTAGTTAGATTTTACTATACAACCATCAGTGAATTTGTCACAGGCTTTATGGGATTATAGGTTTAGTGAGGTTTTTAAGTGTTAAGTGACCATATGTTTTAAAGGCTTAATATGGTTTAGTTTTTAGGTGATTGTGACATTTTGCAACTTTCTTAAAGTTTAGTAATCTGTTCCTTGGCTCTTCTGCGTGTGCAGAACACATGTAGCAACGTATTTTAAAAACAAGCCAAATTATTAACTATTCAATTAGAGCCAAACCATTTTAAGTCTAGTAGTTGCTTGTTCACACAGAGAAAATAACTCCTGTGCAGTGTGAATTTAGATGATCTGTATGTTTCTGTGCTCAAAACTTATAAAATAGTTATAGTGAAATTATGTGAGCCACAAAGAAAATTACTGAAGGTCAGTCTCATTGGTAATGGCTAGCAGAAGAGCTCTTCCACTTCTTGGCCATCCCCAGGCTTTAGCAGCTCCTATAACTGCTTGTATGAAGTGGCTTGAAGCTGAGCATATGGATGCTGGTGCTTCAGAGCAGTGGCACTGATATTGAACCTGGGAGAGAAGCTGCTATCAAACTGCCTATGCAAGCTCTTGGCCCCAGACTGGTGAGTGATTTCATGAGCAAAAGGTCCTGCTCCTAAGCCTCTGTCCTTCTGCAAGGAACCTGCCCCATCGTTTCTGCCTGTGCAGCGCGGCATTCTGCATCCACTCCTGTGGAAAACTCATCCAAGGCCTGCTTGCTTTTCCTCTACCATTAAACGCTCCTCCCTCCGTGCATGTCAGCAGCAGCTCTTGCTATGAGTGTCTACAGGCATATTATGTTAAGAACAGTTTAATAATGTTAGAATTTGGCTTGGGAGAGCCTCTGTTACCAGTGCTGGTTCTAACTTTGTTTCAGGCCAGAGAAGTCCTGGAGAGTATAACAGTTTCTAAAATACCATGATGGAAAAAAAGAACTAATACTTGAGGCCAGTGGGAATATTCCATCTCTCTGTGCCAAGGAGCCTGTGAAGGGAGCAGCGTATCAGCAAATGGAGAGGCTTAGTAAGTGACCAACACATGCCTCGGGAGTTTGCCCTGTCCAGAAATCTGATAGACTGTTACTGCTCTTGGTCTAATAAATAACACTGTCCAGCATTATTTATTAGTGAGGAGAAATGATAACACGATGCTGCACTGGGATGCAGATGCTTGCTATCACAAGAATGTCTTCTTCCCCCATAGCTCAGCTATGTTCTGCAAATAAGCAAGGAAGGACAAGCAGTGTGGATGTGCAGCGTTATACAGCTCTGTTCTTACAATAGTAACAGTCCTTCGCTAGTCGGAAATGTTTATTAGCGTATCAGTGTGGGGATACGCGACTTCTGCATGGGGTGAGGTGTTGTTTTAACTAAAGCTACAGGCCTGAGCGAGGGAATGAGGAACCTCATGTGGGAGGGGAGGAGAGGTTTGTGCTGAGTCCTGCTCTTGCAGCTAAGACTGTCCCAGCTTCTGTGCGTCCTTGGCTGCTGCCTGAAGCTGAGCCATTGATACAGGGGCTGCTTTGAAGGTGGCAAAGGAGAACAGACTACTCGGGTTGAGACTGCAGGCTGTGTGCTGATACTTCTGACCCAGCCCTGAGAACTGAAATGTCTTTAGCTGGGATGGGCAGAGGAGTATGTGGAGAGGTGTGTTTCTGGGGGTGAGAGAGATGTGGCTAAACTCTGGACTCCGGTACTTGTGGGCAAGGAAGAATGAGCAGAGAGAAGGGAAGAGGGGTTTGGTACAACCTTTCTTTTAACTGATGATAAATCGAATGTTCAGTAACATGATATAACATTTAAATAAATGTGGAGGACTAACGTCTCCACAGGGTGTGTGCAGAAGCTTCCGTATCTGATTCTCTGAATCCTGCACTTGGTCCTCTAGCTTGGAATTGCACCATTTGTACTTGGTTTTCTTCATGGGAGGGTCAAAATATGTTAAAATAATCTTTTAAAACAAAACATAAAATGTTGAGGCTTTGTGGGGGAGAAAGAAGCTGAAGGCAAGTTGTAGATGGGAAAACTGTCTCTTTTTTGAGATAGATGGCTGGCTGGAGTCCGCGTTTTAGCTTAAACAAGGGTGATACAATTTGTGCAAGACTGCAAAAGCAGAGGATATTTATCTAACTTTTGTTTATTATTATCTAGTTTTCTGAATTTCTAAACTACTGTTGCAACATATTTAAAATTCCTATTTTATTTTCACAAGACACTACATTTTCTGTTATGCATTTGGCTGTATTGCATGTGCAAGGGTTACAAAAAAGGCACTATATGTGCATTACTGCTGTACCTTTATATTTATCTACATGCCAAGATTAATCCAAGATGCGGTTATGTTTTGCCTTAGAGCAATTGTACCAATGAACCTTAACCCTGATCTTAAGAGACTTACTCTCTGTTCCTGTGACAGTTTGTTTATTCTTCACTTCAGGGCCTCTTTTGAGCTAAAACAGCCATTAAGAGCAAATTGTTCTGGACAGCTTTGCTGCCTCCAAGTAACAAAAACTGTGCAGCTTATTTTCATTTCTTCCTATACCTTTTCCAGGTGATTCCTGCAAGCATAAAGCCACTGTAGTATCCATTTAGCACTGGAATATTCTAAATGCAGAGAAATGATGTGACTCATTAACAGTGTGACATTTCAGCATTCAATATTTGTAAAAATTGCTGCATGCAGGGGAAAAATCCCTCTGTACTTTGTGTACTTATCATTGTGAATACAATGTGTATAGCGTCCATACTGGAGGAAAAAATACGTCCAGCTACTTTGTATATTTTCAGTTATTTGTGTAGGTTCTTTTGCAGTGTAAGTGTCAGATAAAATTATAGCCATATTGTAAAAGAATGTTAAGTGTTGAGGGTTTAGCTCTAAGATAGATCTAAACCCCTCTAATTCAGTGGAAGGTGTAAGTGCTCTGTATTTCTTCAAGTGCTCGATTAATCCAATGAATCAACTTAAAAATTATTTAATATTATCAAAAAGAATATAATCTCAAAAAGTGACTGAGCATGTATCCCTATTAAGTGGGATTTTTTTTTTTTACTTCATTATAAACAAACATATCTGTGAAAGATAAAAGAACAGAAATGAAAAAGGATTGTTTGTAGTACAACTGTAGTACAGTGGAGATAACAAGGGAAAAATGAAGCCCACTTCAGCTGCTCTTAAAGTTAATCAGAGCTGGATCAAACCTAGGATTTCTTATAGCTCTTATAAGGCACCACAGCTCTTGACTTCACTAATCAAGAATTAAACCTAAATAATTATGAACTATATCTTTCTGTTCATTAAAGAAGGAATAACTCCTGGGTAGATTTAACATGGTAAAACTTGCTTTATTAAATCTTTTTTAATTAACAAAATACTTTACAAAGGTCAGTTTAGGAATATAAAATTATTTATTTTAGAATTGTATCTAAAATGAAAAGAAGTTAATCAGAGATAAAGGTATTAATCTTTATCAAGCTATTATCTCAGGCTGATGGTGCAAATAGATTTATAGTAGAATAATAAATAATTTACTGCCCTTTTAAAAACATATTTTGTTGACTTGTAGTTGCAACTTAATTTACAAATTGCTGAAAAGGAGATAAGTTGTGGGGTTTTTTTTCATTTTCACAGAGGTTTTTCTTTGTTGCTGCCACAGTACAGAGACAGCAGTTATTTCTGTAGTATTGCAAGTATTCTTCCTTTCTGTTTACGTAATCCTAACATAACTGAGACATTGTACTACTTAGAATGAAGAAAATATATTATACATGTATAGATCCATCTGTATAATGTTTATGCAATTTCTGATTTTTTTAATAGATGTATTTTTGTTGTTAACTATAATTGAGGTTTCTATCTTGTCCCCTCTATTTCTGTTTATTAGCAATTATGATCTAGGAAAATATGAACAAGTGAAAATCTGATTTAGTGTTTCATA
This sequence comes from Vanellus vanellus, assembly GCF_965231255.1. Taxonomy (NCBI): domain Eukaryota; kingdom Metazoa; phylum Chordata; class Aves; order Charadriiformes; family Charadriidae; genus Vanellus; species Vanellus vanellus. Next base: position 63,454,218 of record NC_138910.1, read on the forward strand.
TTGCATCTCATTAATTTTAAAGCTGCATAATTGTAAATGCTACAGTAATAATTCTGAATAAATTTATTTATAGGCAGTTGAATAGATTGATTGGGGAGCTGAAGTGGAGTCTTACAGGATACTTAAGATATTCTGTGAACACTTTCTGCTACATGCATTAATGGTAAATTTTGAAAAGTGTTAAGCATTGATGTATATGATGAACAGAGCTGGGAATGAGTTTCATTACAGCTGCAGCAGTTTGTAAATACGAGGTTATGACAGCTTAGAGAAGCCGAAACCAAGGAATTCTTGCAGAATAAGCACCTGCTCATCAGCTATGCTACCAAGAAAAATGAAGCACTGGGAGAAATCTTTGACTGGTTTTTCTGTGCAAAATCTGCTTATGTTCAGGTATTGTCCTGTAGTGAGGATCTGAGGACTTAAGCAGATTTTACAACATGGAGAAATCTTGTCTTGCCTGTATGATTTTACACAGAATATGTAAATTTCACAGGTGGTGCTCAGTTAGCTGTAGATTTCAGCAAAATTATGTAGGAACATAAATAATTCTAATATTCCATTAAATATGAATAAAGGTCTATTCAACACTTTCTTTTTTGGAGGCTTGTGGGAAACCTAAATTGAATGATGTTGCTGAAGCTCTTTTGAAGAGGTATTCTTTAAAATTTTTAACATGCCATGTACCTTTCCATTAATTTGAAATAGTTTCCAATTCTTTCAGTATTCCCTTATGATTAAAAATCTTGTCAAATGCCAATCCTCAGCTGTGCAAAGTTTCCAATAAGGGCGATTGGACTTGTCCTGAAATGATTAACCTCAGTGCTGGAAACGTTTCACTTCCCTGCATTGCTGCTTCATTTTATTACAGAAGGGAACAGTCCTCTGTAACCATTGGGCAAAATGTGTTGCCCCTAAGTAAAATTATAGAGATATTGTTACTTGTCTGTTTGACATCTACAAACACGGAAAGCCCAGAGCTGCCGCTTGCAAGGCATCCTCAATTCCCTGTGTGTCCACTCGTGCAAGAGGCTTTCCCTGCATCACATCATTGTGTTCTGTGAATGTAACAGGAGTGGAGAAGATAGAGTATGTCACTTATGTTGATAAGACTTCTGCTGCCACAAAATCTTTCTTGCCCAAAATTACAGCAGGCTACAGCTGTAAGATTAGTTTGGTCAAAAAAAGTGATAAAAACACAGAAAAGCTTTCAAAGGGAGAGGCGAAAAACTCCAATTAAGATAATTATATACCCTAGATGAATAAGCTGTGCTGTGATGCATCTAGCCTTTTACAAAGTAATAGCTAGAGCCGGAACAGCGATTCACTTTATCTTACAAAACATGATGAATAAGATATTCACAAAACTCAAATGTTTTGCCTTCAAAATTGAAAGGAAGCTTTTTTCATATGATGTATGGTTTCCTTAGGGAAATCATTATTTCAGGGTACTGTTTGATACTTAGAGTTTAATGGGATCTAGAAAAGGAGTTAATAACGAAAAAAAATCCCAACAAAACCAAACCCGAAGCTTGCTCAGATTTGACATACTGTTAAGTAAAGAATAAAACGTTTTAGGAAAGAGATACATTCTTATGCTTCTGACTAATGGGCTCTAGAAAAATCTTTACCTGAGACAGATGTGACCTAACTACCTCTTGCAAAACTCCTTGAAGTTTTATGAAACAGCTGTGGCCATGGACAAAGCTCTGCACTAGCTGAACCACGGGCACCATGTTACTCCTCCACTCTGATGGCAGTAATTCCCCCATGATGCAGAATGAGGTCCTTGTGGTGCCTTGATACCCGCTAGTTTTAGGAGGAATCTGTGTATGTTCAAAGAGGGCAATTTCCTAGGTTGTACCAGGTAAAAGAAGTCCAGCTCAACCGCCTATGTTGCGCTAGCTTGTAGAAGCGCCAAGTGTTAAAAACTACTACTGCAGTTTTGGAAACTTAAATGCAGCTCAGGTACATCAGGTTCACAGGCTCTGCTGACTGCTGTGTAGCTGGTGAGGAGCAGGAGCTTCCAGTCTTGCTGCCAGAAGGTCTGTGCCACTCCAGATGGGGCCAGGTATGTCTTGGCATTGTCTGCTTAGGACTGGGGAAAAGGGGTATTGAGCCACCTTCTGCTAACCTACACCTCATGGATCTGTGGGGCTGCAGGTGTGCCTTTTCTTTCCTTATCTACTCCCTGTTCAGCAAATCTTGGTGACAGACACAGCTGATGCTTCCAGGCACACTCTAGTGTCTTTTTGCTGGTAAAAATGCTGATTGGCATCCTAATGAAAATCTAATTGATGCAATCAAGTTGTACTTCAGGATCAACAAGAGACGTGTGGTGACAAATCTCTTCTGTGGCGACACACGCTGTAAACAATTTATTTTCGTGTGTAAAGGAAATATGTCACCTCCAACGTGCCCTTGCTTTACATCAAAGATACACTGTTAAGAGTTTGATAATAAGAACCAGCATGAAGATCAAATGTTGATTTTGATTTATACAAATAATTTCTATTGAACAGCTTCTATGAATGAGACTCTTAAAAATGAAAGCCTTGAAAGTGTTTTATAGTAAATGAGGCATTCAGCATCTTAGGATTTACTGCTGAAGTATGGTTAATTATATATTATGCTGTTTGCTGTGAAAGCTGGATGCACTTAAACATAAACTCTCCTAGATATATATGACCTGCCCAACTTGGATGCTTTTTCATTCTGTTTTTGGCAGCGGATTCCACATATTCTGAGTGAAAACTCCAATGTTTTCTCATTACTGTTGCATGTCTAAATTCAAATATCTCTCTTATAATGCTGGGTGTGGTTTTCCTTGCTTCATCATCGGCATTTCCAATAGTTTTGTGGTGGTGATTTGGAACCTCAATAGTAGACACATCCCATCTCTAAAGTAATGATAAAATAATCAGAATAACTGAGTGTGATACTACAAAATTAGGCCTCTTTTACCCCCTTTGCCCCTCCCTGCCCCCTGGGGCTGAAGTTGGCTGAGCCACGACTAGTTTAGTTGAGAAGTTTGTTTACAGTCTTATGCAAGGCGCTTTTATTCTGCATATGTTACAAATAAGAGCTTTGGACTAATAGGAAGATCCTAGAAGGTTACTCTGACATCTGTAAGTTGTTATTGGAAGTTACATTCCTGGTCTAAGGACCTCTCCAACTCTCCCCTCCTCCTTTTCTCCCAGATCTCTGCTGGAAAAAAAAGCCAGCCCCTGTATGTTTGAAGAAACTGGTTCCGATAACTCTTACAGTAGCTATGCGGATAATCCTTATGGTAAAAGTCTGATCTCTCTCCTATGTATCAACAATGCCTTAACTATGTGACTATTACTGTGATAATAGAAAACCCCCTAACTTTTGGGAGAGCAAATTGTCTGGTGTACATATGTTTAAATGCTAAAGTTCACAGGCTCTTTAATCTGAAGTGGCCTGATTCAGCCACTCTTACTTGTGTCAAATAATGTGTGAATTTTCCCAATAAGCAGAGCTAACGGGACTGGGGCCTCAGCTGAGTAATGCAGTATTCTACAAGGAACAAAATGCAGCATCCTACAAAATAGCATGCACTTTTTTCTTTGCTTATTTTGGCCTGAGTTTCATCTTTGTTTGAGTCTTGGTGTTTGGCTAGTATTTGTTTGCTAGTACCACTAGGAGATATGAACTTGTGTGAGCCGAAACAGTGAGAGGTTCCAACTTGCATCTCTCCAGGCGGATGACCTCATTACGGCTTTAGTCAACACAATTTAGACACTCAAGCAATTTCATTAACTCTGAGGGGAACAACTTATTAACTTGTTGGTAAACACATCAGTAATTGGTTGAACTGGGGCTTGATGAAAATGTGCATTATGGATAAAGTTCCCTAAAAACTTCACTGGCAAAGATGGGTGAGATGATACCCTAAATCTGAGTACCAGAATAATCCACACACTGTTCTGGCATGCAGAACAAACATAACAGTAAAAGTAGTAAAGTAAAACCTCTTTGTAAAAGTTGAGGATTTTTTTGACGTATAGTATACAGAAAAGGGAGAAAGCAATGCAATTAGATATTGTAATGAAAATGTTTTGTGAAATTCCTCAATTAGCTGACAATTTTTGTAAGCTTTTTTGTCAGATCCATGAATCAGATTAAATTGAATTTTGCTATTTTTTAAAAATTGAAAGGAAAGGTATTTAAGTTTAATCTGACCGGTTTTAGTGTATGCAGAAAACGTGGGGTAGATAAGCGTGAAAGACTTGAAGACAATTTGTATGTGCAATTGATTGCTTCTGTTTTCATACGTGCTAACTTTAAAATCAAAGCGATAACATGTTTCTACACTATATAGTTGGTCAAAATTTAATTAAAATTTACAAATAACTGAAAGTTTCCAAAATAATGCTTATTCTTTTGAACATGTTACAAGGACTGTAAGAAAGCAGAAAAAGGGGCAAACTAAAAAAAGATCGCTCACATTTACATAGCTAAATTAACAGTGGGCTTGTATAACGCTTTCCTTTCTAGTGTGTGATAAGCCCCACGTGCAATATCTATATTTGTTGGAAGATGGGAGCAGAGGGAGGTTTTTCTCATTTAAATGGATCTGCTTTCTTTTTTTTAATAATAACCAAGAAATAAGGTGTCCTTTTACTGTGCTTGGCTGTATGTGCTTCGTTGCTTAAAATTGCCCTGAGCGTATTAATAGTATAGCACAGCATTCAAACAATATCCTTTGTGGTGGGTGTGGGAGTGAAGACCTCATAGTTGGGTTTGGGAATATCTACCATGGGAAATCTCTTATGAAATAACTGTCACTTCAGTCAGTGTGGTCCATTCCAAATGCTAACCATTTACTCTTCAGATATTTTTCATGAGCCTCGCAGATAAGATATCCTGGTGGGGATTGATTTAGCTGTGTTCAGAAAACTAAGCTCTCACCAGAGATGGGGAAATCACCCCACCTTTCTTTCAATTTGGTGGTAGAATATTAACGAGGGGAGTGTTAGTCTCTGGAGCTTCCCCCCACCCTTTAACACATCAGATTCATATTAGCAATATTTATTATCTAGAAGGGTGACTCAGTGTCAGCTGTTTTCAATTTTTGCTTATAGCACCCTGGAGAAAAATGTATATCTAAGTAACAATTTACATTTTCATTTCTATATTTTATTGCAGTGGAGCTGGTCACAATACCATAGTAACAGTTGCTTTGCAGATTCATTTTTGACAGCATTTTATTCTTTGCCATACTGGAGGTGGTTAATAGGCTTGCTTGCGGTAAAAACTGGTAAACCTGCAATTCTGGATAATTAAGTGCTATTATTTTATTGAAAGAATTTAGGCAGGAAACATTTGTCTTTGCTTAAGCAAAGCCAAATATTTACAAAAATACAGAAAAATAAATATTCAGTGTATTATTTTGCTTCAGGACTCGCTTCATACATAATGTGTATGTATATTATATTCAACAGCATGTGCAATGTGTAAAGACAATTTTACAACTTCTACAGCTGCTCACCACATGTGTGGCTGCATGGGGAAAACAAGTATGAGCTAAAAATGCTCCCCAACTTATGCCCCTATGAAAGACGTATAAGATTACAGTAAAAAATGTACACATAGGTGGTGTTAAAAAAATGCTAATAGTTACCAAGGATTGAGTTTTGAGTAGTACAACAAACCTGTATTTCAAAAACTATGTGTAGAACAGGAAAATTCAACTAAACTGCTGAATATGTTGGTTTGAACTTTTTTTTTTACCCACAGAAATTCAATAAATACACAAAACCCAACATGGGCTTTAGTTTTACTACCCAGGATAGGAATTATTCTCAAACATTAACTGCATTTTTTGTAATTAGAAAAGAGAGCAGCCCAGTCATTTGTTTTGTCTGTCCTTTGCTAACTTGACCAAACAGATGCTAACTTAGCCTTTCTGCTGGCTGGATGGTTTAATTTGTTGCCATGACACTTTTTTTACATAAAAGGTAAAAGAAAGTATGTTGTATCAGAGAAACCACTCCTGGTTTACAATAAGGAAAAAAAAAAAAAAAGGAAGTGTTCTCATACCTATGCTAAATAAGTCTGTTTTATCATGAATGTATGTGGGATTTATTATGCAGCTGTTAAGAAAGTACCTTTATAATCCCTTCTGGATTAAAGAGAATTTGCTACCTTTTGTATTTCTAGCATGAAACTTTGGACCCAAAGAATTCAGATGCTTTCTCTTCAGGGATCTGAACTCCATCCCATACAATGAAATAGGACTGTGATTGTATATTTTTACCTTGAAGAAGTGAAAGCATTTAAAAAATAAAGGTAAGCTCAAGACAGTATCTCCTCTAGTATGTCTGCCTCACACATACATGTATGGATATGTGAGGTTCCAAGTGTAATGGAAATGTCATTTGTGTTTTGTTTGAGAGGACAAAGAGGACTGGGGAGAAGGATTCTGCAATCCATTCATGGACAGTCAGTGAAATTCTCCCTAGCAGAGGGCCAGTACAAAGCCTGGGCACCACACGGAGTCGAAATACGAATAAAGAAGGGCAGAGCAGTACATGAAAGCTGTTTCTCTTCATTGGCATAGATTTCAAGCCTTAGAAGCAGAGATTTAAAAATGTTTTGTGACTTTGAATTCACTTTGAGTGTGAACATCTTCGAATAGTATCAGATGTATCTGTTTGGCAGGCTGCAAGTGTTAGTGCTGTGGGTGCCTTGCAATATCTTTTCTGTAAGTTTCTGTAACCCATGTGGGTCCCTATAGAGTGGTTAGATTAAAATTGTGTCCTGTGAGGTATTTGGGATATACCTACTACAGCATTTTAGGTTGGATCAGGAGCAGGCTTTGGAAGGGAACCTCCTGGTCATTCCCACATTGGGGCTTTGGTTTGCAAGATGATTTCCCGTCTGAGTACACAAATGGGATTCCTCCTGGGTGAAATTAAACTGTGACCCAGGATCTAACATGCACCAACAACTAATGGATGTGCAGTCCACACTGGAATTGGTTGGAAATAACTCCCCATAAACTGTGTGTAGTGTAGACATCAGACCCTCAACACATACTGTTTTGTTCTGTAGACCGCTTCCTATTGTGCTGCGCTAGCTGTAAATAGAGAGATGCCCACAGCCTGATCATTAACACGTCTTGCTCTTTTGTTTTTTAAAATGATTATGTGAATCTGTTCTTCTATCTTCTATTCCTTCTGGAATTAATTACTGTTCATTAACAAAGTGGTTGGTCTATTTCATGGGAGAAACAGGATGAGACAGATGGAGGCCAGCCAATGTTCTTTAGCACGAGGCCTTTCTCACCCTCATAGTGATAGTTTTGTGGCTCACACATTAGGAACAATTTTCAATGTAGTTAACTATTCTGCTTCTGTTGCCTCTTGATATCAAAATATCTTGACGTCTAAATATATAGATATCTAAGTAACATGAAAAAATGTGTTCTCTTTATCTGCGAGATAACACAGTACTCTATAGATTTTCCTATCATGTGTACTTGGATGTATTGGTATATTTTCTAGAGTAGGCAAATGTTATCCTTCCATGTTTTAAAGAGTATGCTATGTAGAAATGGTTTGGGTTTTTTTGTTTGTTTGTTTTTTTCCCCAAAGAGCAATTGAATGAAACAAATGAAGTATCAAAAAGAAAATGCAAGCCCATAATGTTTATTTCATAGAATCATAGAACTGCTGAGGTTGGAAGGGACCTTTAAGAGCATCAAGTCCAACCGTTAATCTACCCTGACAAAAACCACTTCTAAACCATGTCCCCAGGTACCACATCCACCCCCCTTTTTTTTTTTTTTTAAACACCTCCAGGGATGGTCAATCCACCACCTCCCTGGGCAGCCTATTCCAATGTTTAATAACCCTTTCAGTGAAAAAGTTTTTCCTAATATCCAATCTAAACCTCGTCTGACATAACTTGAACCCATTTCCTCTTGTCCTATCACTTGTCACCAGGGAGAAGGGGTCAGCCCCCACCTCTCTACAACCTCCTTTCAGGTAGTTGTAGAGAGTGATAAGGTCTCCCCTCAGCCTTCTCTTCTCCAGGCTAAACAACCCCTCTCTTACACCCTATGCAAGTTGATTATTATTTTTTTTTTAGGTGCATTTTGGCTAGCTCACAAAAGCATGAATTTTTCAGTATGAGCTTTGAAACATTGTGCAGTTCTATATTTCTATGATGGATGCCTACCATGCCAGCCTATAAATACCTCAAAAAAAAGATTGTGGTGCAGATGGAACTCCCAGTCCTCGAGATAAAATTAATCCTTAAGGTAACAGCAAAATTGAAAAACCTGAATAGCAAATTTACTGGATACATAAATTCATGATTACTAAAAGTATAACTTGCTTTTGATTATTTCTTTTTGTCTGTGGTTTTCAACAGCACTGAGTGTGGAATTTTGTTGTCTGACTGATAAACTTCAGATCGTTTACCAGCTGCACAGCTCGCATGGGGTGAGTGTAAGCAACCTGTCCTGTACCAAAGGTTCTTGGCCCTGTGATATAGCAGGGCTTGAATTGTCCCTGCTTTTAAGCAATTTCCACATGATAACACTGGGGGCACTGTCTCTGACGTACTTAGTTTGCTGATGTCCTTCAGCTCATTATCACCTTCATATTTGACATTGCCAGTTCTGTGGAACGAATAATTCAGAAATACATAAAATTCTTGTTAAATTGTGCAAGGCAGGGAAAGTTGGTGGGTTACAAGAAGCAGCTGTGAGAATTACCAAGGCTTGTGTTTGGGCCCTTAGTGAGGAATACTAATGAAAACACAGCTAGTTGAATATACTCTGGACTGTTTGTGAACTGGTATTTCACATTTTTTTGTCTTTGGATCTGTGCTATGATCGGTGTTGTCGGTCAGTTTTTTTCAAGGTACTTTCAGCTACTTTCAACTTATCTGCGTGGACTTCTATGTTGAAAGACTGTCTTTCTCCACAAGCCCCATTCTCACTAGTGCAGTCAAGAGACCCAAGAATTGGAAAAAACAATCTTTTCTCTCAAGGTTTTGTACAGGATCAGATAGGAGGTTGGGTTGGTTTTCCTTCTCTCTCTTTTTTCTTAGGATCTCCCTTGATCTTTTGTGTATATGTGAAGGAAAAAGAAACTTGCATTTGACTTTTTTAATCTGTGAATGGCAACAAAGAAGGGATTTTGATAGCAATTCACACACGTCTACACTAAATAATTGATATTTTAATGAATCAATATATGACATGAAAGTCTTCCAGCAGCAAATTATGTGTCAAATTTAAGTGTAGACCCTTCAAATATTATATGTATGCTCTTGTCTTACACCTCCGCTCAGACTCAATAAAGGACAGTTAAGATTGATATGTCACATTCCCTGGCACATGTGTTACTGTAATTGCAAGGATGATGAACTAATATGTGAGAAAAACAAACAAATATTCAACATAAGGCATTAATCAGTAGCAGTCTAAAGCAAAATAAGGAATGTAATGTATTGCAGATCATTCGGAGGGATGAAATTGAGGTCTAACACTTGCAAAAAGACCCTAATTCTTATACATATACACAAAGACAAAAGAGTATGCCCTCTGAAATAGTTAACACTGCACAGTATATGTGGAGGAAAAACTGTTACATTAATTCATAATGCTAGCGAGATCTAAACTGAAAGTCACATAATGATGTATAAAATTAACCTTTTTTACACATTCCTTTTGTAGTAGTATTGGTAATTTCTGCTGCAAAATGAAAATAAAAGTGTGTTCTCCAGGAGCAGTTCTGAACCTGGCACGGAGCAGCACTGCAGAATTCCTTGCTTGAACTTTTGGAGTTCAAACAAGAAATAAATTGCAGCCTGGGCAATACATTACTTGGAGATTCCCAAATCCAGAAATTTTGCCACAGGTTGGTATTTAAGTTCAAATGGCTAGTAGGTTTAAATGGGTGACTTCTTGTGGGAGAGCAATTCTGGAAACAAACTGTATACTGAAGAGAGACTCATTTTATGGTTCCACTTTAAAACATGATTGCCTAAATTGGGCTCCAAAAATATCATACTCTTTCACCTTATAAATATCTCATGACCTCCTCATCCTCAAGCCCCTTTGCAAACAGACTGATAACAAAACGATAGCTTTGTTTAACAAAATAAGGACTTGCAACTCCTGGTTTTTGGTTGGTTGGGTTGTTTTTTGTTTGGGGATTTGTTTGTTGTTTTGTTGGTTTTTTTTACTCCACTTGAAATTTTCTGATTTCACTGGGATTTATAGCTAGATTCTGAACATCTAGCCAACTTTTTGGGGGACAGAAACGTAGTTTAAGAAGTCTTATTTCAGGCATTTTTACTGTTCCATATGAAATTTACTGTATGAAAGATAATAACGACATATCTAGCTGCTTGATTACTGGCTCTGCTCCATTTATGAGGCAGGCTGTACTTGAATCTCCTTCCATTTCTGTGTCATGACCCAGTGGATTGTGTTCTTGCAATCAAATCAGATGGGGAAAGGAAGAAATGGAGAGAAACAAATCAACAAAAGATCAAAAGGGCTAAAAGAAATTATCCAAGCCACGTTACTGATACAGTGTGTTAAACTTCAGTGCTCAATTACTTTGTCTTGTATTCCTTTGTTTCACTTACCTTTGCTAATTTAAGTTGCTCTCTATGTGGCAGCTTTGTCTTTATGTTTTTCATTCAAACGTTTGGCACCCTGTGGATATTATATAAATAAAAATTAATAAAGTAATTAGGCCATTGTATACATGAAAAGATTTTAGCCTATGATATTTACATCTTGGCTGCAAAGAATTCCACCCATAATATGGTCTTGAAACCACAGGCATGCAGTAAAAACTTCAAAACGGAATACAGCAGTTTGGGGCCCGATCCTGCAAACCACATGTGCAATTTTAGTTATATGTATAATTCCATATTTTAAGTATTAACAAGGGTGAATATGAGATATAATATGTGGGCTTGAATCTGAAAGTATGTGTATATGTTATTTATTAAATATTTTTTTATATGACTAAGTTCTACGTGTGTTATGATCAAACGTAAACAGAATTGTCCAGAACTGAAGAGTTTAAAGTCACCTATTGACTTCTGCCTGTTTGATTAGATTTTGGATTGGGCTTTAAACAGACACCATGCAATATGAGGAATGGGATCTGGCCAGAAAGAAGTGATTGAGCAGTGAAGGTATGCTAGTTTCACATTTTTCTTGTTTGATCTTTTGTTGATTTTTCCCTTCTCTCATACAATCTCTCTTTCTTTCTTCCCTCTTCTGGTGTGTTGTGTTTGCACTTGGTAGGTTGAGGGCCTATAAACATCTTATCAGAAAAATGTTGGAAGGAGGGTAAGGGGCATATCAGAAGTCAGTAAAAGAGGAGTGCTGGGTATAGGGGAGCCTGTGCAAGATATGCGGGTAAGAATGGGAGGCACAAAGGGGATGATTAGTCACGCTGGAGCGTTTTTGGTCTTTTTCCTTCCTTTTTTTAACCTGCAGTCTTCAAGAATGTGTTATTTGAATTGGATATGTAGCATTGTTTTTAGTTCAAAACACACGGTACCTTCCAGGATTGGGTTGTATATGACTTGTCTGTGTTTGGAATTATTCCAGATTCGCTGCTGCACTTGAAATTCATTCCCTGCCTTAATCCAAAGTAACTTTCAAGTGTAGACAAGCCTAACAGTTCAACACTAATATTTACTTGCCTTTGCCAAAAGTTTTAGGTGTTCAAGGAATGCAGGATCATTCAGTAAGGAACGTAGAATTTTACCTCATTAGTTTGTATTAATGAGTTATTTCCTAAGAAGCTTTTAATGGATTAATTTTATTAACTGATCCTTCATATTAAAGGTTGTATGGGTAGAGTCATGTAACTAACGATGGAGTTACTGCAGCATAACAACCCGTACCTATTCAGCAACCTACGGTTAAGGCTTTTGGAACCTTTCCTTTCCCTGTCTCCAGGTACACAGTGAAACACTTCAGCTTAAATCACAAAGTTAATTTTAAATAATGGCATTTTACCCCAGAGAGGGACAGAATGGGTGACCTCGGCAATAACTGCATGCATCTGAACATACTCCTTGCGCTTGACCCCAATTCTAAACCAGTCATATGTACAAGATAGCATTGCAGGATGTCTATTCATCCATTCCTTTTTGAAATTTAGTGAATTAGGATATTTACTCTTTTCTGGACTTTACAAACTACCAATGCTTAACATTTCAAGAGCATGGCTGCTAGCCTGTTTTCTGGATCCAGGATTACAGAAACTGTGTTGACTTGACGTAGAACATGATCTATTTAAAAGCAAACAGTCAAACAGTTCTTAGAACAGTGTGGTCCTGCCTATCTTTGATTTTTATTTTTTTTTTTTAATGCTATAATGGCTGGGACAATCTCTTAGCCTTGAAAAGATTCTAGACACTGTATGAAGACAGACTTTTCTGAGAATTAGCCCTTACAAATGTCTGAGAATAATTTCTGTGACCTTGAAATACTTTATGACAAGAAAACATTTTCATTCTCAGTTGCTCATTTATGGAAGTCTGTGCTTTCAGGATTAGAACCTCCAAGTCAATTTAAGAATAAACATTTCTTTTGGTGGGTGAAGTACTTTTAAATAGTGCTATAAATAGGCAAGTGATCATCAGATGCCTACATCCTGCAGCAACTATTTAAAGCCCACTTGTACTCGTGGCAGTGGATTCATCAAAAGAAAATGTTTGTTAGCAGAAAGTATATTCAATGCCATACCAACTACAGCACATAGCCCCTCACTCCACTTTAGTCCCAAGGCCTCAGTCTAGCGTTGTTACAGAAGACAGAGGACTCTGTGTTTCTTAAAACTATGGAAATTACCCAGGCAATAATGTTTTTAGTATGGTAAGGTTTTGAGAACAAGTGAGCTCTAGTTTTGTTGTTCAACTCCAATGTATTAAAAAATGGTAGTTTATGTGAAATTTGACTTCGCAAGAACCTGAAAGCTGTGGCTTTAGTTGAATAAGTCAGCACTGGTTAACTATAAATAACACTCTATGATCTCCAGTAGTGCCTGCTTAAAATTACGTGCTTGGAGTTATTTGTTGAATCAGTGGTAAATGTGCTGAGCTGAGCTTCTCGCTGGATATCCAGTACGTCGGGCACTCAAGAACCTGGCTGATGCCAAGGCTGCTGGGCTCATGTAAACCCAGAGTAACGTGGGATCTGGCTGTACCTTATAATAGTGTAATGTGAAGACCTTTGGCTTAGAGTTGATGAAGGCTGGTACATGGATGTCGCTTATTACTGTAAAAACCTAAAATAATACAAAGAAAGGCTGAGAGAGTTGGGGTTGTTCAGCCTGGAGAAGAAAAGGCTCTGGGGAGCCTCTGCAGCCTTTCAGTACTTAAAGGGGGCTTGTAAGAAAGATGGGGACAAACTTTTTAGCAGGGCCTGTTGTGATGGGACAAGGGGTAATGGTTTTAACTGAAAGAGGGAAGATTTAGACTAGACGTAAGGAAGAAAATTTTTACAATGAGGGTGGTGAAACACTGGAACAGGTTCCCCAGAGAGGTGGTAGATGCCCTATCCTGGAAACATTCAAGGTTAGGTTGGACGGGGCTCTGAGTAACCTGATCTCGTTGAAGTTGTCCCTGCTCCTTGCAGGGGAGTGGACTAGATGACCTTAAATAGTTCCTTCCAATACAAACTATTCTATGATTGATGCCACTTAAATGGATTGATACTGCTTCTGGCTTGGGTGACGTGAACTCGGCTGTCTCTTCAGCGCAGGTTAGAGCTTTATCACCATAATGTAAAGTTAGTAATTGAAGCTGGTCCTTAATTTTGTGTGGGTAGTCAATGAGTAGTTGTTGCCCAAAGCAGTATCCCTACTGAATTTCATGAGCCTGTGCAAATAAAAGTGTTGCTGAATTGATGCTGTCTTACAGGAAAAAAAAAAAAAGATGAAAAAAGGAAAGGAGGAAATAAAAAAATTAAACTGCCAAGTGATGTTAATCGTTTTAACTTGGTGCACAGTTTTTAAGGTAAGAATTGACATTTACTTAGGCTTAATTATTTAGCACTCTGAAAACCTCTAAACCTCTTGCAAAAGTGAATTGTCACAGCTTTCATACATCTTAGTGAAGATAATACGTTACATTGCTGGATTGGGCCAATGCCTGCTAAATGAAATAATCCTGCCCTGGACAAGAAGCTAATCAGTAGATCAGCAAATACTTAAAAAGTAAGTAAAAAGGTAAATTATGTATATAATTGTGTTCCACAGCTGCAAAGATTGAACACTACAGTTTAAGATCACAGGGATTTTCCTTGGTTTTAATAGGAAATTAGGTGTTTTCTGTTTATTCTGCTGTGAAACATAGAAAATAAATTGCCAAAGCCAACTGTATATCATTATATTCCTGGGTGAGCCAACCCATGCACCTAATTGTATTTTTATATGGCAATTTTTCACATCTTCAGTCCTTGAACTTCCTAGACATCAGCGCTCATCTGACTTACATATCAGTGTATAACTAAAAATCAAAGTTGAGCATGTCTTGGAAAGTCTTGAACTTTTTCAGACACCAGGGGAAGCAGTGTAAAGTCTGAACGATGATCAAGGATGCTCAGTCCCTGACAGAGTTGTCTCCAGGGACAAGAATCAGTTCCTAACCAACATCAGTGAAATAATTTGGCTGGGGTCAGACCTATGTACAAAGAATTTGGTTTTGCCAAGACTTGTGCAAGCATTTGACTTCCCACACTTGAACAGCTCTCATGGCTGTTCATTTGAGTGAACCTAATCTGTTTAATTTAATCTTTGTGGGATTGGGACCTAAATGAGTATTTAGAATAAAAATAATTGGTTTGCTTAAGTTTCAATCCCATTTTTAATCAGCACTCTGGAATTTCAGCTAGCGGAAATATAGTAGACACACAATGTGCATTGAAAGGCATGCATTGCATTTAGTACTGTAGAATATTAATTTTCTTCTTTGTTGAAGGGACTTCCCCCACCTCCACATCTGTCTTGCAAAGATTTTGCATCCCACATATAGGCTGAGAGTGGCAAGAGAGGAGTATGTCATGCTCCAACATGCGCAACTTTTCAAACACTAAAAATAAATCAAAAATTGTGTAAGTGGGCTTAGGCTGCCCACAAGCAGTCTGAACTTGTATTTTACTTGTTTCCGCAGGTTTTGTAAGCCCGCTCACTGAAATATTTAATGTAGACTGAATGCTCATTATGGCAACCTTTGATTTACTTGCTAGAGGTCTCTTGTATACAGCCCATGTAGAAGTTTGGAGGCCCAACCTTTGGGGGTGCTCGGCGCTTCCAAAGACCCAGCCATGTCCTGAGGTGTGGTACTGGATGAGTGAGATTCGTCCAATTAGGTAGCGATCAAAATTAAGTACAAGTGGGCATTTTAAGAGTGGCTAAATTGTGTCTGAACTCTCTTAACACACTGCTTGGGTTGATGTAAGAACTCAGCATTGATGAATGGGGGACAAATGGCCCATTGTCAAACAGCACTATAAAAAAAAAAGGGACACCCACTCTCCCCCAGTAAGAATGCAGATTAAAGCAGTAAAATTTTGTTGAAATGTTCTGAAACTCCTCTCCATTTCTCTGTATCTCTGCACGGTCTCCATGCCTATACTGGAATATTTGCTTATTTGGATGATAATAGGATTAGGGCTCACTTTTGTGAAGGGGAGGGGGTTTGCTGTATTAATGTTGGCGAAGTGCCGGTAGCACGAAGAGTCACCATGACTTTTAAAGGTAACGAGAGCGGCACAAACCTGTGCTGGTGCTCTCAAGGGACCGTCAGACATCCCCTGCGCTCACCAGTGCCGGAGGAGAATATCACCGCCGAGCAGGGCAGCGGGCGGCACGGCCTCACCCGCCACGGAGATCCTTCAACGAGGACTCGCTCTGCGCGCTTACGACGGCCGCTGCCCGGTGCTGACCCGGGCTCATTGTGACGTAGGCTCGCGGGTGGTGCTGGCGCACTTCCCATGGCAGGGCTCTGGGGTGACAGCCCGGGGGCGGTGGCGGGGGGTGTCGGCCCCCAGCCTTGCCCCGTCCCTGCGCCCCGATGGCCGCGGTGGGGGGGGGTGGGGAGCAGAGCCTTCTCGGGGGGACACGCACCGTAACCCCCGCTGAGGGCGCTGTACCTCGGCATCACACCGGGGTGAGGGCGCGCTTCACACCGCCGCTTATATTTGGCATCCCGGCGGCGTGCCAACTGCTCAACGTGTGTTTTAACGCAGATAACGTACAGGTCGCGGCGGGGGTGGGTGTGTGGGTGGGTGGTGGTGCCGCCGCTGGCCGGCGTTGCGGCGCGCGGGGTCCATCGCCGTTGTGCCCCCTCGCCCCGGTTCACACCCGGGGCTGCCTGACCCGTCGCCGCTCCCCGTTTGTTACCGGGCGGGCGGGAGCTCAGGTGCAGGCCGGGGGCGCGCGTGGCCGGGGGCGCGCCTGGCTCGCGCGCAGGGGCGGAGGCGAGCGGCCGTCACGGCGTTGTCCCCGCCCCGCGCCCAATGGCGGCGCGGCACCGCCCCCCCCGCCCCGCCCCGCCGTGTGCGCGGTGCGGCCGCGCCATGGGGTTACTGGCGGGCTGGGGGCCGGGCGGGCAACGGCGCGCCTCCTCCTCCTCCTCCGCCACCTCCTCCTTCTCCTCCTCCTCCTGCGCACCGCCGGCCGGGCAGCAGTGGCCGGCGCTGGGCGGCCTCGGCGAGAGCTGTCCTCCCGTCCCGTCGCCTCTCATCCCGTCCCGGCTGGCCGGCGCCGCGGTGCCCCATGGCGTAGCCGCGCTGCTGTGCGCCTGCCCTCGCGGGACGCGGCGTGGACAAACCCGCTGCCAAGGTAGGTGCGGCGGCCGCGATTCCCCCCTCCGCCCCCTCGGGCCGGGCAGGGATGCGGCGGCCGTTGGGGCGGGCGCCCCGCGACATGTCACCCTGCGCGGGGCTGAGCGGGGATGGCAGCGGGAGGGTCCGCGGGGGGACGGTCCGCGGGGGGACCCGCCGGCCTCCGCAGAGCTGAGGGGTGCGGGACCTGCGAGGGGGTGGGAGGGGCGGTGAGGAGCGCTGGAGGCGGCTCGCCCGGGCGGTGCGGTGCGGGGCCGTGCGGGCTCCCTGGGAGAGGTAAGTGGTGAGCGACGGGGTGGGCGTCGGGGGAGTAAAAGCTACAGGTGTCCCAGGGATAATGGTTTGTGTCAGGCTGGTTGGTTGGTGCCGGGCGAGTTACGGGTGCTGAGCGAGATCCCGTACGGATGCTAACCCCAGCGGGCACATCGGGGTCATTGTACCCTTAATGGGGCCGGCTGGGGACTTAGTGATGTACCAGCAGAGTGTAAATTCGGTGTATGTCAGAATGGTACGAAGGCCAGCATCGGGTCACTTCGTTACGATTTCACTGAGGAGTTGCTGACCGGTGGGATTTACCGTTGTGTGTTTTGCAGGGGATGTACTGGAGTCAGGTCACTGCAGCCTTCTGAGTACGTCTCTCCAAGCAATAACAATAACGTGCCATTAAAGATAGATGTAATCTAAGTAACTTTTTCAACTTTCCCTAGTTTCAGATGCACTTGTAATTCCAAAGTTATTGTCGTTGAAGTCAAACGGTATGGGAGATGATACTACTTGTGTTTTTGAAAAGAAGAGACTTCAGGTATAGCTCTGTGTGTGGTTATGCCTTTTCCACTTGCTGTGGATGTAACCAGATGTAAATCTACTTATCTCAGTTCTAAGCTGTAGCTGTTATAACTTAATTGCCATCGCTTATTATTTTGTTCTCAAATGCGTGATCATCAGCACAGTTCAGTTTTAACAGAAACCTCTTGATAGGGTTTGCAACCTATTAGAGAGAGACTTGGATGCACAAGTGCCAGGATTTTTTTCAAAGAAAGAAATTTTCCTGGTTGGGTCTGTGTTTATACCAAACTAAGTACTGTTTCCTTTTTCTGGATGAGGCCAAACAGGCTGATGTTAGACCCCATGTCGGGAGAAAACCCAAAGTGAGCGAGCCACCTGCTTTTTGATGGCTTGTGGGACCAATTAGGTTTGTCTTACAGTGACTTGGAGCCCAGTTGCTATCATAGTCTCATAAGCGGAAGACTTTAAAACTGCACATGTAAATACAACTTCTTCTAAAGACAAAATCTATTTGTTTATCAATTCTTGCCAGGAATACTTTTATTTCCCTTACAGTCCATGTTTTTTCCATGGATGCCAGGGACAGGGTGAGTTGGTGGCTGGGTTTTAATTAGCACTGCACAGGTGTCCTGTCAAAGTGTGTCCAACCAGAGTGTTAGCAAAACGTGAGTGGAAGATGCTTATTCATTTGAAGAGCTCCAGTTTAACCCCTGAAGGCTCACAGGGCTTGAACGCCAGCTGAGGAGGAGCTGCTCGTGTTGGGACGCAGACCTGGCTGACACCAGTTGCTGAGCCGCTGTTCGGCGTTCCCGGCTGGCTGGGGGAGGAAGGGAGGGACGGGTGTTGGAGGGGGGGGGCAGGTTGTTGGCTTCCTTCAGTGAAGAGTCCTTTACTCTGAAACTTGCTTCCCCCAATTGTTTGCTATAGTCCAACCTTGTGAAGTTTAAAGTGACACTTCAGATTTTTGTCTTCTAGCGTGCTTTCTCTCTCTGGGGAGGTCTTGTTTGGTCATTGATTTTGATGCATGTTTTGTGTGTCCAGAAGCCTCATCTAGGCAGAGTCTGTAAATGATATCTACCATGGATGTGATTTTTTTAAAAAAATCAAGTTTCAACGTTTGTTCTCTGGCATGCAAAACATCCTTTATATACCCCAATGTCTTGATGCCTACCTCTAGGAACAGTGTTTTGAAGTTAATTGCTAAACCAGCAGGGGGAACACAAAACTTTCTGTCTACAAAGTCTTTCTTCCTACCACAGTTGCAATTTGTTAAAACTTTGGGCCTATACTTTTGATAGTGTTTCTTTAGAAGATGACTGTCAGTTATCCTGGAAAAACCCCCCACAACCATTCCTTGGAATAAGCACATTATTTTTGAATGCTTGTTTATTAGTTTGCTCTAGCAGGCACGTCTCCCACTCTTCTGAATGGAATTTTTGTCATATTAGCCAGAACTGAACTTGAAAAAGCAGTAGAGGTTTATTTAAGTGAAATTTCTCTTTGAGGATGTTTGAGATGAATTAATTAAACCCAAGAAATGATATTTTGAGTAATCCTGTAAAGTTTTAGATAATGAGCTAGGCAATATATTTTTACAGTAAAACTATTACTGTATCACATCTGTGATTGTATATAGAAATCTTGAGAGCCGAAGTCGAGTTGCAAAGAAGTTGTATTCTCACAAGAAACTATTCCTAGTATTTAGGGTTTCCATAAGAGAGAATATTTTTAGATATTCTCTTAGCTTTTAAGAAGTCATTACTAACTTATTTTTGTAAAGGTCAACTGACGCTCCCAGCACAGATCAATAATTATTTTTCTTTTTGATTTGTGTTGGCGTAACAGTTGATTATGTCTTTTGTGCCGGGAATGCTGAGTGTAACCTTCTTTGGCAACAGCCTTTATCTGGATTAGTTGCGTTGATCCATATTGCTTTCTAGTCTGGGAAGGCTGATGCAGCCAAATGGCAAATACTTAAGGTACAGGTATACGAACAGATTGCTGAATGCTAAGTGAAGTTGGGAATTTGCAGCATGTGAGCTATTCCCCAGGTAAGAGCCAGGGAATGGGCTCTCACACTGCCGTAAATTCGAGAGATCTTGCTGCTTATACTTTGGGGTTAAGCTGCCTTTCACTGATGGTGGGGTAAAAACATTCCTGGGAGCATTTGCCACGGAATAGCCCGTTTGCTACTTGTGAGTGATAACAATTGTATATTTTCTTAGCCTTAGGTCTTGAAGCAAGTGGAGACAAAAAAATCGTTTGATTGAAATTAACAGTCCGAGATCCGGGTTTAAGGGAAGAGATGTAAGGTCCTCTGCTTCTGGAATGGCACTGACTACATACCGAGGCATTACATGAATAGGAATTTTCTTCCCATTGTTTCAGTGAGCAGGTATATGCGTATTCCAGTGGCCACACGTTCTTCTCCAAGCGCATTATCTGACATTGCTAGATACTGAAGGTACAAAAAGATGTGTGTTAAGTTCCATCGATGATCTCCCTCTTCCATCATTTTTGTGGAATCACAAAACTTTCTCCCTTAGTGGTTCTCTGAGACGCTGAAGTACGTAGTTTGTGAAGTCAAAGTGAGATTTCTGTTATAATGTTATTTGAAAATAGCACTAAAGCTTTGCCTAATTTGTCTTACAATTCTTTTGTTTGATATCTCCAATAATATTCGGTTAACATTTACCAAGTTACATGAATTACCAAGTCTTGGGCAATTTATGTAGATCTCGGAACATACTCTGTGGGATACAAACTGCAAATATCTTTGCGATCAAATTACTTTTGATCTTGTTCCATAAAATATTTGTGTATTATAAATAAGCATTAACTCTATAGCAGTAATATTTGTGGTGATTAACAGTGGTATGCTAGTTTCTAGCCACTTCATGAATTGAAGCATGTTTTGCCATAAAAAAGTACTAGCAAAGAAGTAGTGCAATTGGAATTGCTTTATCCATAACTGTGGATTCGCATTTTTATGTGCTGGCAGTCATCCAATAGAGCAGCATTTCTTGTGCTGTTACAGCAACAATTAACTCTGTGGTAGCCAAAATGAAACAGATTTACACATCTCTGGAAATCACTGAAAGAGGGACTTTTATTTCCAGTCTGGCAAAATAGATTATTTTTTTTTAAAAAAAAGAACATCCTTTATAACGTTGAGAACCTAAATAGTCAGACTTCTCAAGTTCAGCAGCAAACATTTTTTATATTGCATTGTAAGTGTTATAGCGTTGAGTTGTACTGCTTACAAATAACTATGACTGGCGATATATGCTAGTTTATGATGTATTTATAATGAAACAAATGAATTTATCAAGGAAAATGTGAAAATCATGATTTCATATTCATTCTGTGGATAGTGCTTTAAAGTGAGCTATATCTGTTTATTGTTAGCAAATTTAATTCCATTGTATTTAGCACTTCTTTTTAATAGTCTGTCTAATTTCAATATGCTGGCTGGCCAAGATAAGATTTTTTTACTTTTCTTTTTTATTTTTTTTTCTGTTGCAACATGTTGTAAGATTTTGGGAGTCAGCTGGAAAGGGCCCCTCTTATATATAAGTTCAGTTGTGACCTTGCAAGAGACCGGTTTAGATTGCAGGAGAATAGTTTATCTAGAGGTCATGGGCCTGAAACAGGTTAATTATAGAGCTAACATGTATAGGTTGGTTTTCTGCACAGAAGGCAATAGGGGCTGTGATACAGGACGCAACATTAATGATTCTGAAAAAGAATGCAATTCACTTGTACTCTGATTTCCTTTGTAAGCACAGGCATTTTCAATTGGGAATCAGCGTAGGTTCATTGTGTGTCGGGGACAATAAAAAAATCCCGAAGTGTCCAGTGAGCTTACTGTGTAGTACAGATCTGCCGAATACATGTATTTCTTTGCCAAGAAGCTGGAGGTGGATTGAAGACTGATATGTCCTCTTTTTTCGTAGATTTATAGAAGTAATTTATTATAGTATCGTTGCATTTGACTCAACGTGACTGAGAACTATGGTAGTATTTTATCACCAATGCAATAATTTGACAATGATTTGAGTGAAGCAAAATTCTGATTTGTTTTATGAAACAGCTATTGCGGTATTTGAAAAGATGGGCCTTTTCTTATATTAAGACTATTACATTAATGGACCAGGTCACTCCTCCAGTATGTGCAGCTCGTGTTATGTGATGGATTAGTTCCTCCCTCTGGTGTTTAAAATGACCAGTGTTTCCGAATACTTGTAGATCCGGTGATTTGGTTCACTCCAGTGATGTGGTGCAGTGATTTCCTTCTGGCATACAAGATGCACAGTTTATTTATATGACTGTAGGAATTTATTGTGGCCTTCCTTCTCCCAGACTTATGTTCAAAGCTTTTTACAGTCTTCATTTATGTATTTAATATAAAATAATGAAAGGCAGGAAGTTCTATATGGTAAAAATTATATGGGAGTATATCCACATTCTGAGTGGAACATACCAGTGATGTGTATCTTGATTGAAACAAATCCTCATCGCAGTGCTTATAAATGATAATTTTTATGAAAAATGTTTTGCCTTGACCTGAACATGTTTCTCTGCCCAACAAATTAAATTACACTGGTTATTTGGCAGATGATTAGGGAGAGGGTAGATTACTCCTACACAAAGCGAAGCTCCTTTTGACTCATTCTTTTAACTGTGTAGCACTTTAAGGTCTTCCCTATTTGTGTGGGAGAAGTTTCCTATCTTACAGATGTGCATCTGAAAATGTAGTGGCTAACAGCTAACTTTTGATAAACGTGTTTATCTTGTGTTCTTGTTTAGCAACCTGAAGAATTAATGTTAGTCCACCTGCTCTCTAGAGTATGCCTTCATCTAGAGAGTGAAATTCAATACACACTTTTAATTTTTCTCCCAAAATGTGTTTTTGATAATGCATGCACTTAAAGTGCCTAGTAGTTAATATTTTGACCTGTTAATTTAAATCTTTCAGTAGCTTATGGCCAGCGGCAGTGGGGAGGGCTGTTTTGTATCACCTTATCCAATTCCCCTGTAACGGGAAACTCTGGTTTTTAATCCTGTTCAATTTTCTGACCACCTTCCCCCCCAAGAGGATTGCATCCTTATGTAGCGAATTTATGCTTAATGCCATAGTCTTGCTTTTCATTATTACGCTTTGTGGATTTCTCACAGTTAACCCAGAGAATTTCGAGTATTTGTAGGCCACAGTTTCGAAAACGCTTTTCTAAATGTATAGAGGTCATTTCAAGATTTTTAAATGCAACGTTGTTTACTGGTAGGAAGGTTACAGCTAGAATGTTTCTACATCCAATTCTAAGGTTTTGCAGTTCATTCTTGAAAAATAACAGCAGCAAGCGTTCATTGACAGAATAATTTGCTGAAATCTTTTACCCTGAGTGGAAGAAGCCTTGCTGAGTTGTTGGTAACTTTCCATTCTCCTGTGGCTCCTTCTCCACAAGGAGATGCCTTCCCTAGGGTTATATCTGTCTTGATAGGTATATTAGAGCTGTTATCTGTTTAGTTTAGGTGTGCAATTAGAAACCGAGCCAAGTAAAATTCAAGATAAATGAAATTTTGTGAGGTTGTTGGCTGCTACTGTGTTTGTGAAGAGTAAGATAGTCCAGTGCCAGGAAACCTATTCTGTTTCCAATTAGAAACCATAAAAAAATAAAGTAATTAGGCCAAAGAAATTTAACTGTGAGGAGGAAAGGTTGTAGAGATTTGTTTCATGCAATTTATGATCATCTTGTTCAGCCTGAAGATTCCTATACACTAGAAACCTTTTTGTTTCAGGGTAACGTTTTCGGAAGCAGCAAGTCCCATTTAAGATACATGAGACTGGTTTGTGTTAATTGTGGTGAGATGTTACTGGTTGAGTTCACTGGGGACCTAAGTTTTATTTAAATGTAGATTTGGGACTCATAGATTTCTTGGGTTGCCGTGAAAACTTTACCCCAGTCTTTATGTATGTATATTTCTAGAAGTCTCTGCTTTTTTTCCTCCTTCTGCTACCTGAATGTTCATCAGGAGGATGGCATGTAATTGTGCCACTGGTATTCCCTGATAAGAGCAGTGAGATTTTTTCATCCATCTTCTAACTAGAAGACAGAAGCAGAACTGCAAAAAGTAGCGTTGTCTTTCTAGGTAGGTCTTATGGGGGGGCTGTTGTGGCCGTGTCAAGGTCCTGTTATGACTTTTTTCCTTGTGAAAGAATAGACTAACTGTGAGTTGCACAGAAAATACGTGGCTGAAGCTGGTACTAGATTACAGATTGCTTGAGCCATTATAGTATAAGAACTGTACAGCATCCCAACATCCTGTTTTTGCTACTCCCTTTAGAGGTGCTCTGATGTAGGGTGTCACCGAGGGCTCTATGTTAAAGTAGAAAAGTTCTGATTTGGTAGTGAAGTTGCGCTTAGGGTGTTGGTCTTGTTAAGCTTCATCTTCAATGCCATGTTCACTCCCTCGTGTAGAGGTTCGGTAACCTCTAGGAATTTCTGCTGTTGACGAAAAGAAATCTGTTCCAGTCTCCTTCTCGTGGAAAAGTCTTGTGTACTCTTTCCACTGAAAGACTCCCAAATGCCCTTCCTTCCCTTCCACCTATTGAAACCCTCCTACATCCTGATCCTGGAAGAGGCTATTCTCTTGTTTACACTTGGTAAGCAAAACCTTGCCCTGTAGCCTGTAAAGATTCAGCTGCATACATACCTCTCTGTGTTTGGGGGAAGGGAAGTCCTGGGAACATACAACAGAACAACTTTTGTCATGTTTCTGTAAACTGTCTTTTACTTTTGTGCTATATTGTGCAATGATTATTCAGCTGAAACTTCCAGTGTCTGATGTCATGACTTTTTTTTTTTCTGATCTAAACTCACAGCAGTTCAAGTCAGGTGACTTAAAAAAATGTTGGGAAGCTGAAGGGAAAGTTGGTTATGAAATGATACTGAGAATAGACACCGTCATCCAAACTGGAGCTTCATGCCAGCTGTGGGCAAAATAGGTACCAGGTAACAAAACCAACCTCAGTAAACCATTACAAAAAAGGTGGAATGGTTTCACATCTTCTATGGGCTCATTTGTGTATATTTTGTAGCTTCCTGTAGTTTGGCAGGCTACATTGTAATACATTAATAAGAAAATAAATAAGCAAAACGTTAAAACAAAAGTCACATGGAGTAGAGGGGCACAATTGCTAAATGGCATAAAACATCTTCCCTTGGCACTTGTCCAGTTCCCATAGCCTTTAACTGTGACTTGTTGAAATGTCCCATTACAAGCACAGCAGCATGTGAACTTCAGGACATCAGCGTTACTTTTTCCCTGGGCTTTTCATATGTCAGGATTTTTAGTTTTATTACTATTCATATATTCCTTGAAAATGAAACCACTTTGTTGTTTCTAAAACAAAATCTGTCCCCTTAATAGTTTATGAATAAGTTACTGTTTTGAGTTCTGAGTGGTGGAACTTCATGTATGTGCCTTGGACATAGGCATTAAAAAATTACATACAAATTTTCAATTCCACATTAATATTTGCTAACCCTGTTAGTCAGCTTTCTGACCTGCATATGTGCAAATCACGTAGAATTGACAGAGGATAAATGTCATCTAATAAAAAAGAAATCTGTTAAAATGCATACTTAACAGGAGCAGGCTTATAAATAAACTCTTTCAAAAACTGTTCTATTCCTGAGCTTATAGAACTGCTCGTGTAGTTGACCAGTCATGATTTTTTTTCTTATTGAGCTTGTGTACTTGATTACAAATAATTGCCTTTTTTACTTATGCATGGAATGCATGTATTCATTGCATTCGCGTAGGGAATCAACAAATGGGAGAAAAAACAGTTAAATAAGTTAAATGGTTGCCATGCGTAAAACAAACAAACAAAAAGGGAAAAAACTTTGGCTGTGAAGGCCTTCTTGGATGGCCTAGAAACTTGGGTTCACGTTGCTATGGCAAAACAACACAAAGGGACAGATCCTGCTGGCTTCGCTCAAGTATCCCCATTCACTTCAGTGGGACTTGTGATGTGACTTAGAGGAGGAAGATTCTTGGCTTGCTTTGGTAGAGAAGCATTTGTTAGTGGTGCAGAGAGCTGTGCAACCTCTGGCAGCATGCATGGAGGAGGGAATTACCAGAGTCCGTGTCGATAAGGAGGAGAGGAAGTGGAAGTTATTCTTCAGGCAGTAAAGGAAAAGGTTAGACAACGAGGAGGATAGAGTTAAGGCAAAGGAAGAATTTGTATGGGAAAGGTAGGTGGTGATTAAAGAAGCAGATGGTGACTACTGGGGGAAAAGGCTTAGGAGAACAGAAATAAAAGGGGAAAATAAAGCAATAAGAACCCAATTCAGCAATAAATGTGGCAAACTCCTATGCTATAGAAGCCTTTAATAGGAAACAGAAACACCCCCAAGTCTGTGGCTGTGGCCACCTGCAGGCATATATATTGGTAGGTTGGACTGTGCAGAGCAACTTTGAAAAGGTAGGGAAAAATAAATTTGCCAGGAGAAGGAAAGTGGGTAAAAATGCAAGCTAAGGAGATCACTGATCTCAAGGAAAGTAATATGTAACAGGTATTTTGCTAGAAGTACAGAAACAGGCTGAGTAGAAAGGTGCTCAGATTTGAAGACAGAGCTTAATCCTAGGGCTTATACTCGGTCACTTTCATTTGTAGTTCTTTAAGCACTTTGGAGCAGAGTCCTGTCCCCTTTTTGGCAGGCAACGAGCAAACGTGGGGATGGATACCCTTCTGCTGGTGACAGAACAGTGCAGAATGCGATTTCTTAGTAGCGAGCCACACACAGACCACAGAGCCTTACGTCCTGGTAGCTTCTGTCAATGAGGGCTGGGAAATCCTTTGTGGAAAAGTTTTGGTTTTGGGTTTTGGTTTTTTTTTTTTTTTTGTAAGAGTAAGCAGCATGCTTCTAACTTCTGAATTCTTTGGTCATGTTGTAGTTTTAAAGGTGACTTTCAGTTCAAAGGATAGCTTTAAAAAATCCACAAAAGACTGGAATTCTGAGGAAGATGAGTAGCAGATTTTTAAAAAGAAAAAATATTTCGGTTAATGAAAACTAGAGAGATAACAGTAGTGTACTGAAAGTGATTCGTGTTTTGTGCTTACTGCTGCTGGCTCTAACAAAGTCAAATTCTTTTAAATACCATTGAGTTGTCCTCTAGCTCAGAGTAGCAATGAGATCTATCCTTCTGTGGCTGGCCACGCTCACGGGCCAGTCAGCACATCCTAGCATGCTCCAAAAGCATCGCGTTTTTCACTGGTTTCTAGCTAAGCTTTATGCATTAAAATTCTCATGGACATTAGAGGCTCCTGCTTTAAACCAACTTAAAACCTCATACTTCCTCTTCTTCCTGTCCTCATGTACTTCAAAATGTGTTTCCCCCCTTCTGCTCCCCCAGTCTTCTTTCAAACCTAATAAAATCTAGTAGTAGGAAGATTCTTCCTGATGTTCCCAGTAGCACTCATGCCTGATTGTGTCTGCAGAATTATACTTCTCAACAAAACAGGTTCTTTTGTGCTTCTTAGACCCTCACTTTTCTCAGGACTAGTGGCCTTTACGACACCAAACTTCAGTGAAAATGACCCCAGCAGATGGTGCCTCTCGGAGTCTGCAATGGCTCCGGCTGCAGATGCCCTCTTTTGCTCATCTTTCTTGCAGCTTGTAGTAGTATAAAGCATCGGTGTAAAAACAGTGTGCTTAGTAAACCCGAAGCTCTCATGTCATCTCTTCCTCTTCCTTGTTGGGATTTGTTCGTTATACTTTTAATATGCCCTTTTGTGACCTCAGTTGCAAAAATAGCTACCCAGATATACCCCAAAGGAAAAGATTATTCTCTCGGAAATTTCTTTTGAATCTCAAATTGACTAGCAGTTGTGTTTACTTCTGGGATAAATGGTTTAGGTTCCTGATCCCTTTGCACAGCTTTCTTCTCTTATTTCTAAGGAAATGTCCCCCTATTCTGTGGACTGCCTCAACTTTTCCTAGTTTTCAGGTTTCACATATTCTTCTAGTGATTGTAGGTTTCACACTGAGGCAAAACCTGGCATGTTTTGCACCACAGCTGAATTTTTCCCGCCTACTTTCTTATTCGTTTCTCTTTGGTACTGTCAGATGGTCAGATAATAGCAGCTTCATAGCTGACTTCTGTCACAGGGGAGGATGATCAGGTTTTCCAAAATACTGACAAACTGCCTGCTTAGTAGGTTTATTCTTAAATGAATTGTTAGTAGCATTTTCGTCTGTGCTTTTTGACATGAGTTGATGCTGTGTAGCTGGCAGTCTGGATATCATCCATCCTAACTTCGTGACACTTGCTGCCAATTTGTCACCTTTTCGTGTTGTCTTTCATTTGCTCTCCTTTTTAAGTTTATACATGCTTATCTTCAAGCAAGTGAGCCCTTTCTTTAGAAAGCTCTTTCTAATTTTCATTTAAGTCTCCATTATTCACCTTTCACAAACTGGCAGAGTTGGAATAAGAGCCTAGGGCTTTTTGATCATATACTGCCTGCTCCAAGTTATACCTTGTAAATGTTGTTGGTCAGTGGGTTGTAGTAGGAGTCAAATCACTCTTGTTTTTGCATACAGATGGAAATGAGCATGTATTCTCTCTTCCTTTTGAATCATCTTTCCCAAATCAAAGTCGAATGGAAACTTGTCTTTTTAACATACTTAAGTAGTCAGCACAGAGTGTGATTCTCAGCTGCTCTCAGCAGCATCACTTTATCTCCAGTTCTTGCCCTCTGTTCCCTATTTCTGCACAACTGTGTGCCTTATAAAAATGTCACTGAAGAATGAGAGGTTTGTGCTGATGGAAGAGTGACCCGAGTAACGTCTTGTGTTTTCCTATTTAGTGTATTGCTGAGCGTATGTGCTGTAGTTGCTCTTTTTCTGGTTTCTCTTTTGTTTGTTGTTGTTGATGAAATGGTTATACATCAGTAACTCAAGTTTCAGAATGCTTATTCATTGCCTGTTTGCACATATGACATCTTGCAGGACGTTATGATGGTCTTTTATAGCTAACACTGGCTACAAACCTCATGGTTTGCTGTATTTGATCATTTTTCTTTATGGTAGCATTTAAAAATTGAGTTAGCAACCAAATACTATCGTTGAGTAGATTTAGGTTTCTTTTCATCTAGACAAATGGCAGTAAGTGATTCCAGCTAATGTTTGACTTCCCAAATGGTGTTCAATATCTGCCATAAATTCCTTATGGCTTGCTGTTTGGCATTAAACCTGTTTGATTTGGATTTTCATGTTCAAAACCTTCTGTATTAAAGGATTGTCCAACACTCTTGTCAACAATTTATTATTTCTGTTTAATAAAGGTTGCCCTTATTTACCACAAAGTTCAGTATCCCTTGCAGATTTAAGGGTTTAACGATATAACCTTACACTCTAGGGGGGGAGGAGAGATATCTAGGAACTCATTGAGTGCTTCCAGTAGGTTCAGGATGAATAATTTTTACAAGCCTTGTAAATTGCCCAAGGAAGTCATAATTTTCTGAGGTTTTTCTGTTTTGAGCTGTTTCTAGCGTTGGTTTTGTGTGTGTGTGTTAATCCTTTTCCAGAACTTTTTTTTTTCTTGAAGATGAATCCATCTTCTACAAAATATTATCGAAGAAATCTTTAGGTAAATCATGCTTGTTTGGGGTTTTAGGGTGGACTGTTGCTGCTTTATGAGGCTGTGTTGTTTGTCTGCTATTCATGATAGAAATTCATTGCAGTGTCTTGATACCTCAGTTGTGTTGTGTGGTAGTGTTGTAGTCTCACGTGTCCTTTTTTTAAAATGTATTGATCCTAGCAAGCAGTGGAAAGAATAGTTTGTGCCAGAGAACCTGTAAATGATAAAACATTCAACATCAGTAACGGGGATAAGTTTTAAGATGGAATAAGCAAAACTGTACAGAACTGATGTTGAATAATATGTAAAGAGGTATTTGTTTATTTCTTGAAACATTTTTTTCCTCTTAGATTAATTAATATCTGTTTCTAAGTTCAGGGCCAGTTTTAAAAAGGACAATGTGTGGAAGAGAACAAAAATGCATTTTTTTTTTTTTTTTTGTGGCTAAGGCTATTTTAAACATCCCAGGGTAGTTTCACAGGTTCTTAATTTTTGAGGTCAAGGTTTTAGGTTAGTATGACTTAGGAATTTTCACAGATAGTGCCAGTATCATATAATTCTGATGGAAAAGAATCTCCAGTTTGGGATATCTAATCATACATAACTTTGTGAGTAGCAGATAACACGATAGCCAGATCTTGTTTACATTGTGCAAAGTGATATGTGTACCTCTTCCAAGTCAAGAGTAAACTCCTTTTCCCCAGATTGAGCACCAGTGGGTAGAAGGTAAAGATTACTGGGTAGCATTATTAGGGTCACCATTTACCTAGGGGTTTGTTTTGTTCACTGCTGTTGTCTGACGATGTTTCTAAGCCACTGGAAGGGAGGCAATGAGAGGGCGCACAGAACCAGTGACAGAATTTCAACCTAAAGTGTTGTGTGTCAAAAGCAAACAGGAGACAAAAGCAAACGTGCTTCTTGCAGGGGATGCTGAGATTGAAAGTGAATAGCATGAAACCCCATGTTGTGATGGACTTCCAGCTCGTTCCTCACCCCACACGTTTCCGTCCCCTGCAGGTGTGGTGTCTGGGTGCTCCACGGTTCCGGGGCTCTCCTCAGTGCCAGTGGGGTCTGGGGCACCCCCAAGACCCCTCAGAGGTGCTGGGAGCTGGGCGCTGAGGGGAGGATCTGTTGGAGGCCATAGTTCTGGCCTTGGGCACCGACAGCCCTTTCTTGGTGGGAGGCTGCAGCACCCTTCCCCCCCCCCCCCCAGGGCAGTGCCATCTCTGCATAATAACCCATGGAGAAATTCTGCGAAGGAATTCCTGGTGTTTTCCTCATAGCTGTAGGAGTGCTGTCAGCCGGTGTCTTGGAGTGCTGTTCTCGGTGCGGGTTTCCCTGCTGCGGACTCTTGGTCATGCACAGCGCGGCACACACTGAAAAACAGGGCCTAGCCTTTTGTCTGACTTAATACTTCATTCCTTTCTAGTGTCAGCAAGAAGCTTTTAAATGGTATTCATGTTGTGATGGTTTAGATTTTGGTCCTGACTCAGCGTTCTGCTATCACTTAGCCCCGTGGCGGTGGTTTGTAATTGCTGGCATTGCTTTGTGGTGAGTGTTGGTGGCTGCTGAGGCCCCGTCTGCCATCTTCTGCTCCTGACTGAAGGCTGGTAGTGAAGCAAAGTAGCTGAGTTCTTTATTTGACTGACTATGATACCAACGTTCTGATTCCTTACCTACTTGGTCTATAGTCATTCTAGACATCTAGATGACTGAGAACAGATTAAAAAAAAAAAAGTGGAAGAGGATATTGTGCATCTAGTAAGTCTTTCCCCTCAAAAATCTGCAGCGTGCACTCTGGGGTTTGAATTTTTGATGTTTTTAATGCCTGCAGGCGTCAGCTGTATCGTCATTTATTTGTATAGCACATTTAAATTGTTTTACTGACCTGGTATATTATGTCTTGAAATCTCTTAAAATAAAGATTCTGAACAGCTTTATGTTTATATTTAGCGTCAAGTGGCCTTGAAAAGTTTTGAGAGTTTGTGATACTGAGAAACGATGAGATAAACTTATTGTTTTGCCTGTAAACCAGCTAGAGCACATGTGAAACATTTCTCCATGGTACAATAAAGGTAGCAGCAGATAAATAAACAAACAAATGTTTATATGTCCCAGAGAAAGTCTGAATACTTAAAATAAACATGTCTGAGGCTGTGAGTACCATTGGCAGGCTTCAGCAGGACTTCAGTATTAGTTGACAGAAGGGACTCTGGGATTTCACTTCCAAGCAGATCACAACTTGCACAATGTATAATATGAAAGAGAGAGCGACAGCTGCAATGAAGTGCTGAAATACAGGGGGAAGGGTACTAAGCGGTCAGCACCTATGGTATCTGGCAATATAAAATGCACTCCTCTGTTAGTCCTTTAAGAAAGAATCATATTTCTCTTGTTACAAGAGAGATAATTTTAAATATCCAGTAACATTTCTGTAAGTTGTATTAAAATATGTTTTTACTTTTTTCTGTAGGCAATTAAAAGTTTGGAAGATTTGATTTCAAAACATACCACAAATTTCAAAGGGAGTAAATCTACATGAAGAGCTACAAAGGGAGTTGATTTGAGAAGATACAGCGTTTGCAAAAATGTCTTCAAGTTGTGTGACTTCAGTGTTTGCTTTGATGATTTTGTGCTTTGCAGCTGCAGGTAGGTGACATTATGTAAATCATGCATTCAGTGTAACTTATTGTTTATGTTCAGAATTATTGATCAAAAATACTTTTTCCATGCTGGAAAAATGTAGGTCAGCTAAAGTTTATATTTACATCTAAGTTTGATATAAAAATACTGTGATCATAACTGCTGGAATGGTGATACTTTGGGAGTGGAAGCAGGGTAGCTCTGGCAGCGTGAGGGTTGTGCTGGTGAAGCTGAGGTAGGGTCTCTCTACAGAGGTGGGCTGAAAGGGTGTACCACCTCAGCTCAGTGCTGCCTTCAAGGTCTAGCATCTGGAATTAAGTCCTGATTACTTTAGTTCATAAAAGAAACTTTCAACAAAATCTCCTAAAGGTTCATAATAGGTCACTGAGTCCATCCATCCATCCTTCCTGACCTATTGGGATAGATCTCACCTCGGTCATTCCTGACAGTTAACTGTCAATGGTGATGGTCAGCGTTATTGGAGGTCTCAGAAATTAGGAAGATGCCTTGCCATTTACAGGGATTGTTCCTGTCCCACATTTTGTCCTAGATAGAGATTTTTAAAACAGTGTGTTGCAATAACTTGTGACAGAGAAGGGAAAGATCTGTAGAGTTCAAGTACCTAGCTTATATTGTAGTTTCTTCAAGTGCTGAAGTGATTCTTCTTGGTATGTTTGTTTGTCAAAGTTCTTCCTGTGGTTGCAAGGGGAAGCCTCTTATGTGTCCAGCTTGCATACAGCGTGGGTCGTTGGAGAAGAGGCCAAGTGGATACACAGTCAGTGAAAATGAGGTAGTGGGAAAAGTGGACAGTGGACAGATGGCTTGCTTAAATCTGAGATGTCCTCACTGTGGAAAAGATGACCAGCTTTGGATGAGACAGGGCTGAGCAATTAAATGTGTTACAATTTGGCTTCCTTTCATCGTCAGCATGGAAAATTATGTTGTTTCAAGCCCTCAGGCCTTGTGGGACTTTCTCTGGGGTTGACCTCCTGAAGGCATCCTTCCAACATTAGTAACTTCGATTATTTAATAGTACGTGATGCTAACATTTTGCAATAGCTTCATTACTTTCAGCAATACAGGGCGTGTCTGAGCGTGTCTGTGGCTTGAGCTGAGGGTATGAACGCTGATCTTGGCTGAGAAGCGCGATTACTTGGAGCGAATCTGAATCATTACAGATGCGTAAAAATCTGCTTTGAAAGAAAGTGCCAGTGTAGAAAATAAAAACTGTTTTAATTGATCACAACCATAATTCCATTTTGCTGCTGAGGAGATTGCTTGCCTAAGAAGTCAGCTTACCTCTTAACACCAACTTTAATTAAAACCCACTAATTTTAAAGTGTTGTCAAGCATAGTACTGCCATTAGAAAGTTATTCAGTGTTCAGAAACCTTAGCATGCCTATCCTGAAGTTTATTGTGGTTTTTTTGGTTTTACTCCCCAATTCTGTGTTTTCCTCTGGCAGCTATTCTTGAAACAAACTCTTAAAGAGCACTATGGCTTTGGATTTGATGAGATGCTTATTCATATGTAGAGTCATAGAATGATTTTTTGGCTGGAAAGGACCTCTGGAAGTCTAGTCCAGCTCCCTGCTCAGAGCAGGGCTAGCTTCAAAGTTATTTCGTTCTTGGAGACTGATTCTTCCCACTATCTGCACGGGAAGAAGATAGCTGAAGGGAGTAGAAAGGGTCACAGTTCACTTGGGGGAGCTGAGGAAGCACTGTCATTGTGGTTTCTAAGTGTGCCTGTCCTGTGGGTTTTGGTTTTCTTCCATGCTTTTTATTTTTGCAATAAATTCTTAATGAGAACAACTAGTTAACATCCTTTACAGAGTATCACAAGTACAGTAAAATAAGAGCAATGAAGAACTGATGGACTGATGAAGGAGAGAGAGCTCTCAGGCAGATATAATTACAACTGAGGAAGGACAGCTCTCTGAAGGTTATTTAGATAGAGCTTTTGCACTGTTTTTCTTTTAGTAGTCACCGAGTCCTGTTAACCCAAACAATTATGCTTTAAATGCAGGGAGTTTGTGGCTATAGGTGAAATGCAGGTGGGAGCAAGCAATGTGTTCTAGTCATATGCAGAAAAAGCTGTGGCAGATGCCCGTGAGCTGTTGTGAACTTGATGGCTAGGGTACCACAGGCTTGGCTCTTAATTGCCAGTGTACAAACCTGAGCTTTTTCAGGCTTGAACCATTAACATACTAGTATAAATAAAACTAAGAAGTATAAATAAAATCCCTGTGTGCCTGTGGTGAAGCCTGGGGGAGGCAGGGGGCAGCATGCCACCTCCCTAGGGTGTTGATTTTTGTATATTGAGCCTTTTTCCAGCTTACTCTTTGTTTCTGAAGTAGTGAGGCTGCTGCAGTAGAGCACACCTTTCTTTTGTTTGCCAGTCCTGTACTGACACTGCTATTATTGGTCTAGGTTTTGTTGCTAACTTTCAAGTATCTTCAGCATTGTTATCTTTTCAGGTATAGGTGATCTTCTAGACAGAATCTGTGTTTGTTTTTTTTTTTAATTTCTTTCCATTCTTGCTTTTTAAGGTACTAATGTGTTAAACGTATCTCAAAAAAAAAATTGAGTTAGAAGACATGATGCACAGAGATGCATATTCAAACCTGAGCCACAAAACTACTTTTTTCATGCTAATATCTTAAAGAATATACTTTACTAACATTGCATTGAAAATTGTCTGTATAAATATTCAAAGAATATTTGTCTGTTTCTCTACCTGCTCTTACTGCTTGGATGTTTGTAGCTAAATGCTTATGGGAATCTGATTTACTTTTAGCTTGTAAGACAGATTTCTCTGTCATATTTATACAGCTTCAATTGTACAGAAAAAGACTGCAAAGAAAACCTTGATTACTGTGAGATTTTTCTTCCCCATGGAAAGTCCAAGGCAGGATGGAGAGGCGAACTGCTGGCAAACTACCTTACTGTCTGAAGGAATTATGTTTTTGAAGTGGGCTTAAACTAAGGTCTGGCAACCTGCAGTAGGAACTCCACACAAACACTCAGAACTGCACAGCTACAGCCTTGAATAACCTCGTAAGCAAGTCTGGCTTTGTAGTCTTGGGAGCAAAAATATTCTGCCCTAATGCGGCTTAAATCAAAGGCTGAAACATATTTATTTTACTTGCTTGCAAATTTGTGCAGTTGGGTGCATGATGTATGTCTTGATAAAATGTCTTAGAGCACAGCTGAAATGCATACCTGCCCTAGACCCCGAGGCCAAACCTTCAACAAGATTGGTTCCTCCGTGAAGGAATGGGATTTTTTTTTTTTTTTCAATTTAACTTCTTTTTTTCCTTTTTCTTTCCTGCCTTACTGTTCAGCTGGAAAGAAGGTAGAAGGGTGATACAGCCTGTGGATCTGCACTGGCCAAAGGTCTCATTCCAGCCTTCTGGGGTAGATCCTCTGGTGGTGCAAATCGTTCCTGCTGTTTGCAAAGCAGTGCAGGTGTGGCATCTGATACTAATCAGAATTTGCCCATGCAGCTATGTTCTGTGTCCCTCAGCCCCCCAGACATTCGGTGTTGCCTCTGCTTGCTTTGTAGACACCTCTCTTCTTGTGACAGTTTCATGGTTGTGGTCAGGCTGATGGAGAGACTATAAGAATTGGATACATTGAAGAATTTACCCATTTTCTGTAATACTGAGCTTACTGGTTTATCTGCTTACATTAGGTCTGTCTCTATGGTTTTCTTTCAACAGCTCTTTATTCCTTGGTTCTCTACTGTGTTATTATCCTAGGTTGCTTTTTTTTTCCTTTCTTTCTACATACTTGTTCTTATAAGTAATCTTATGTTGTTCAAAGCATGGGCGCTTTGTTTTCAATAAGGCTGGTTGCTTGTAAGCTAATGTATCTTTTGGATCTGTGCCTCCCAGATATGGTGGTGATGGGTGCCATGTTAATAAGCCTAACAACAGGAAGAAACAGGCCATGTCATGACAGCTTTTTTTTATTTTTTTAAAAGAGGAACTTCCCCTGACCTTGAACACTGTGTTTCCAAAAGCAACATAGGATCCTTCAAAGCATAATGGAAAGTCCTTCCACTGGAAGGTGAAGGACGTGATCTAAAAAAAATAAAATGCTGGGAGTCACTCGCACAAATTTCCTTCCGTTTTAAGCAGTGTTTGCTGGGTATTTCCCAGATGTAATTAAATTGTAAGTTTTATTTTTCCTCAAAATATTTGCTGCCAGAGGTGTGTGGGGGGGTTGTTTGTTTAAATTGTGGTTAGAGGATGAGAACCAAGGGACAGAGGTTGGTTGGCTCTTGAATTATTGGGGCTGAAGTAAAGCATAGGCTGGTTGCAACTTTTGAACAGATACGGGTTTGCTCTCCCACCTCCCTTTTCCTTCAGTTCTTTCTCATAATCAGCCAACTTCTGTCTCCCTTGAAAAACCAGCTGGTCCTGTCCCTTTATGGTCTGGATAGTCAGTCAGTCTTCTAGAGGATGAAATTAACCAGTACTCGGAGCATTTAAAGACATGCAAGCTCAGAGAAGAGTTATAGGAGCAGAGGGCTGGTTCATGTGCTGTGCCTTGCTTGTCTTGTACCTGTGCTGCTGCCACGCTTCAGGTCAGAAAGGCTGGGAGCCCTCTGGTAGGGGCTGGAAGGCAACAGCTGTGCTCTTTTCATGAGAGCCTATCATGCTCTCAGTTCTGAGCAATACCAATTAGGAACCACTGACTAGCTTTTAAAGGTGGAAATTGTTCAAATATTTTTATCCTCCCTGCACCCTGATGGTGAAGCATCTTAACATCAGATGTTCATCTGGTAGGGAACCAAATGATGAATTCCTAACTTCATGTCAGTGAGCTTGGTGAGATAACTCTAAGAAGCCAAAATATATATATAAAAAAAAAGATAGGTAATTGTAATTTCACACAAAAAGAAGTAATACCTTTCAAGAAGTAAATGATGTTTTTAAGTGAGCAATTCAAATATAAAGACTGATCAAACTGGGAAGCTACACTAAATCTGAACTAATGTTTCTTCAGCACTGCTGTTTGCTGATCTAGTCCTGTGTAAATTAGGTTTTTAATCTGGTCTTCTGTCTGTCTCTCAACCAGCTCAATTGAGTGAGATCCTGTACCATTTCTGTGTGGTTTAAGCATGAACAGTATTTTTATCTTCCGAAACCACACAAAAATTCTGAAGAACTTCGAATGTCAGGATATGGAGAAAGGTTATGTTTTTTAGAAGAGGTAATTGTATCAGAGACTTGGAATGGCTTGAACTCAGCAGACTGCATTTTTCCCATATCAGCAAGGCTCTGAAGCTAAAAGCAGTTGCATTTCAGCAGAGTTCTGTACCCATGTGGAGTGGTAGGATGTGGGGTTGTGGGTCCTGATTCAGCAAAACAAGTGAGCGTATATCTAAGTGCTTTGCTGAACCGGAACATTTATCAGTAAACACGAAAATCTGGTTCTTTGTTTAAAATTGAGTCTGGACAATGCCAAAGGAATTCTAAGAAATATCAAGCCCATAATGCAATACTTGAATTGTATAGATGCAGGCAAATGGCAGCATTACTGAGTGTCTCTGGGGGGAAGTACTCAACTGATGAAAAGTAGTTTTGCAGAAAATTTTATGGTATGGAATGGTGAATGGCATTAATCCTTGTCTTTCTAAGGAAATTTATTGAAGGGTTTTTTTTAGAGAGAACCTTGTCTTTAACAAGTTCTAAGCATCACATAATTATTTTATAAATTCTATGCTAAAAATAATTCTTTTGTTTTCTGAAGGGAATTGGGATTTGGGGTTTTGCTTGTAGATCTTTTAATATCCTTTCTGTACTGTAAGCCCTTATTAACTCTTTCTTACCTTTTCCATTTGTCATTTAGCTTAAAAATAACACAAATGCTTGATCTCTTTAATAAAAAAGTGAGAAGGGCTTATTTAGTTAACTCAAGATGGTATTTTTGTCTTTCCTATTGTCAAGGAGAGGTACAGAAGTTTTCTGAAGTGAAGGGTCTACAAGAGTAAAGTAGTAGGTACCTAGGAAAAAATTGTCTTCTAACTAATATGTATTTGCCCTTTAATTTTTTTTCTGTTTTAAAATTATTTTTCCATCAAAATGACCTCAGCTGCTGTTGATATGTTGAACCTGCTTACCTTGCCTCTACAGAATGATAACTTGTTTTGTTTTGTTCTTGCTTGTTTCTTTTGCTGCAAAATAGCATAAATTCTGTCACTGGGACTGAGCAGGGCATGCACAAGTATCAAACAGCACAGTTTTATCTGTTGCCACAGGAAGAATTAGGCACCAAGGGCTCTAGCACCCCAAACCCAGCATACCCGAATGTGATCCTGGGGTGTCTCAACAAGAAATGGAGCATCTGCTATTAGAAAAGCAGTTGTTACTTTCACATGAAAAATGTACCGAGTTTCTGCAACTCTTTTTCTTTTATAAACTTCTTCCACTGCAACACATTTGCATGAATCAACCCTGTTTTTTTACTACTGGCTTTGTTACAGCGTAGAGAGAATATAGGGACAGGATATATTTATTTTCAAATAAGTGAAATAATTTAATCCTTGGTAGCTAATGACAATAAAAGGAACTGAAGTCCCTCAGGCTGTAAGTCATAGGAGAGATGAATTTGGACTGAAAAAAAATATATTTAGCACAAAGACTGTGCCATGTTTCATTACCTGAAGGCATTGAATTGGATTCCTCTTTGGTGTAAACTTGTTTTAAGTCAATGGAATTTCACCAAGGATGAATTTTGACCCCAGGTGACAAAAGCAAAGGTTATTAATAATTCCATAAAGTGCAGCTGTTTCATGCACAGCATGCTTTTCTTCATATTTTTAAGTGTACTTTATAAAAGATGGAGCTATTGTTCCCTTATTTGGCAGCTACTACACTGTGAGACTTACTAATAGGCCGTTAATAAAAAAGGGATTTTACCTGTCAGGGATGGAAAGAACTAAACTGAAAATGTCGTTACTCATTATTGGAAGCAGTGCATAGAAGAAGTAACAAACAAAGGAATTCAGGGTTAGGTGATGGAAACATTTGTAAGGTTTTTTGCTGTTTTACCTCTTCAGCAAAAACATTACTTTCCGCTGGAACAGGTTTGGTGGTGTCTTTTTTTGTTCTTGTTTTGTTTTTAAATTTTTAATGAATTTTCTTCACTTAACACTTGGAGCCAAGAGTGGGTGAAGAATTGATTTTGTGGTTATCTTAACTTCTGTCCTCTTTTCTTTTTCCTCACTCCCTAGATCACCAAATTTGCCTTGTGTCTGGAAAGGAAGGTTGATGCAATTTAGTTTGGAATGAATAAAATTTTCCTTTAAATTATTAATTTCCATTTAAATGGAGCAGTAGAACGTATTTCCTACTAGATTCTCCTCAAGCTATTTTGATTCAAGCTGCTAAGTCAAGCTGACATTTCTTTCCTTGACAAGATTGTGCACCTTTCATTAATGTGTAAAAAATCAGGGGGGCAGTAAATGGCCACTTAACATCACAATGTCATGTGATTCCTTAGGCTTCAGCCCCGGTTTGAAGGTGAATAAAGGCAAAAAGGTTGTTTGAAAGTGTTGCTGTTGCTGAAGTAGCTTAACGTAGTTCATTTTGCACGTTTGGGGTTGCTGTAAGGAAATCTGTAGAAGATGAGAAACTTTTACAGCAATGGCCAGGCATGGTATATATTTGTGGGTGTGTTTAGTCCAAATGGGCGATTCTTGGTTACTCTTGGAAAACATCTGCTCTGAAGCATAAAACCTCCATGTGGCTCAGGCTCTGCTGGGCAGGTGTGCTGCCTGCTCTGCTCTCTCTGAGGACTGAGGTGGAGTCTTCTCCTGCCCATTGACTGACATGCACTTTTCATACAGCCAACACACAGCTGCCCTGTGTAGTGACTAAATGTAAATACCTGTGTCTGAAGGACCCTTGGGAGAAGGTGAAGTGAGTTACAGGCCGTCAGAGTGATTCTTCCCAGCTGTGGCCTGTCCTCGACCAGGAGCCGAGGAGAAGGGCGCAGCAATGGCTGGGCCACTGGCTGGATGAATTCTTCTTGTGGAGTCCTTGTGGCCTGATGGCCATAGGTGTATTAAATGTATAGGACTAATCTATGAGCCTCAGCTTTTGCCTGAAAGATGAAAGGCTTGTATCTGGATTAGTGACTCTCTCTGTGATCTCTCCATGAGTTATTTCATCTCTCAGTCTTGGTCTCTTGATATGTAAAACAGATATATTCTGTCCTGCTGTCTTCCATGCAGGACTGTTTGAAAGGCAAATGTAATAGCTTTACAGTACTTGGATCACACTGGTGCTAACTGCTGTTATCTTGTGAATTCTTCAAAACCTTCTCCCCCACCCTTTTTTGGAGGCATGAAAATGGCAAAGGTTTTATTTAAAGGTCTGTCAGACTTTTTGCCTGGCTTGCTTGTGTTTGGACTGATGGATGCTGAACTGCAGTTCTTTGTGATCTTGGATAAAGAACAAGCTGGATGAAGTTTTGGCAAGTCATAAATTAGTTATGATGTCCCGAGGAGTGTCTTAACTGATGGAGCTGCTTCTCTTTTCTCTTTCGTCTCTGGCTATGACAACTCTTATTAAAAAAAAAAAAAAAAAAAAAGATATTTTTACAGGAACTAGAATCAGTCATACTCAAAGCAACGGTGTGGGAAATATGGGAATATGAGACCACTCTTACTTTGCTGTAGGCAAAAGGATTGTCAGGTGAAATGTGAATCTTCTTGCATTGTTAGAAGAAAACATTCGAGAGTAGGTAGGACTATCTTACATCCCATGCATAGTTTGAGCAACATATTAGAAGTTTAGTATGTGGCTTCAGTTTTCTCCTACTAGGACAGACTTCATCTTTGGAGATGATTTGTTAAACTACGTCACTTGTAAAAGTTGCCAGTTTTCTGTATTTTCTGCTTTGAAACATTAGGTCAGTCTGGCTAAATTTCCTTTTATAGTGCTCATTAATTCAAAGCAGTAATTAATTGTTCTATGGGCTATTTTCACCTCCAAGCTGAAAAAGTAATGGGTATTTGAGAAAATTGGCAAGAAAACAATTCGGAGATTACCTTGGATATTACTTGTCTCAGTTGCTTTTTGGAACTAGGCCAGTAGTAGTTGTTTTTCTTGCTGAAATAGTGCTCGTGGCCATATTGTTCTCTGTATTCGCTTGCATTCTCCCAGCACTAATGTTTGATCTCTGTGGTAACATGTATTGTCACAGATGGAAGTAAGAGAGCTAAAATAGGCATCATAGGAAGGACTCTGAGGTTTTTTAAAAGATTACAATTGTCTAAACTGTGTAACACCTAGGCAAATGCTTCTTCGCAGTCTCTTGTTGAAAGGCCAGCTAACTGACTTTAGTAACAGTTTCTATAACAAGGGAAAAGATAGCGTGTAACTAAAATGCTCAGAATAAGGAATGCTTCATGCCAGTAGCAGAAAAATAAAAGCAGTCCTGAAAAAGAGCCTGTTCTGTTGCTTGTGAATTCTCTTGAAATCTCTATTCTCTTATATTTTTAACCTAGCAAAGCTAGTTGTTTTTTCTTAAAAGCAATTTCACGCCCAAAGACTCTCTGTGATGGTTGATTTTTGAGTAAAAGAATTTTAAAAACTAAAGTTACTTAATTCTAGGTCTCTATTACATTAACTGGATCTCAAAAAGTACATTTGCAGCAAGAAGCCCATGAGTAAGTCAGCTCTTATGAATACCAGACTGAACTTCAACTTTATTGATATGATTCAGGAGAAAAGAATTCTAATGAAACAGTTGTGAGTACTGAGCTGCTTAATGGTGGTGTTTAAAATCTTCCTGTATGTGGACAAAACTGAACCAGCTAATTCTTCTGTTTGTTTGAACATCACAAGCACTACACAAAAGTATTCAGCAAAAAAAATAAAAATGTCTAAGACCTTTCAAGTAAAGGTTATTAATGAAGAACTTTTTTTTTTTCTGCCTCGAGGAGTCCTAGAATGTAGCTTCCCTATTTCTCCAGAGAAATAATAATGCACTTATGGTTTTATAGGTCAAGCATTCATGTATCTGTGATTTGACAAGGTTTTGATAAAGAAAAAGTAGAGTGAAATCGAGATTCATTAAGGAGGATTTCTGAGCAATGAATCAATGCTCTTTTGGTCTAGTGGACTGCATTAATTTAATTAGAGCGATAAACATTTTTTTTTATTGTAGTTGACTGAACTAATTAAATTGATTCAGTTCTGATACCTGTGTTGTCTCCTTGTTCCAATTGCTTTCATGAAATTTTTGAAAGGAGCAATAGTCAGTTCCATTTAAAGAGATGATTTTTCTCCAGTGCTCCTCGGTGCCAGCCTGTATGCTGGTGTCCCAGTGCTCCCTGGTGGGGGGTTCCTTGCTGGAATGATTTTCCGGGGATTCAGTTTGCTGCTTCGCAGGCTACAAGCCCCTGCAATTGGAAAGGGTTCATGTTTGGACTGTAACTTTCTGCACAGTCGCTACACCTTCTGCCCTTTAATCCCATTCTAAACCAGTCAGTAGGCGTCTGATTCTGATATGGTCGTATAACATTATGTCTCTAGGACAATTTTATGGCAGAAGTTTTAGAGTGGTGTAGCACAGCTCATTCTTCCTTGGTGGAATTAGTCCTAGGGTTCATGTCCTGAGGTGGTAACAATACAGTTGTCTTGGTCTGAAGTCTTTTGATACTCCTCCTCCATTTGTGGCGCATGGGTTT
Organism: Vanellus vanellus; assembly: GCF_965231255.1. Classification (NCBI taxonomy): domain Eukaryota; kingdom Metazoa; phylum Chordata; class Aves; order Charadriiformes; family Charadriidae; genus Vanellus; species Vanellus vanellus. The sequence goes on from NC_138910.1 coordinate 63,496,866, forward strand.
GTTTGCTTTGTCTTTCTATCCACTTCTTGTTAGGTCCTCCACGCTATTTTGTTGAATAGGCCATCACTGGTACAGTTAGAGAGACATTTAGTGGGAACCTGCTGTGCAAGGGCTGTAGTGCCAATGAAGGAACTTGTGCTATTACTCCCACTCAGTGGGACCCGGCAATGAGTGCGATGCTCTCTGCTCCCCTCTTTCCTTGGAGGTACATTCTTCCTCCTGTGTCTAATACCTCACTGAAACTATCTGTATCCAAGATGTGTACTGGTATGTTTTCTTACTTAGGGTGATCTCATCGCTAATGAGTATTTGATGCCTTTGTAATGCTCCTAATATACACATAGAACAGCTGGCACAGACTTTTTAAACAACCATCCTTGTAATCTCCTGGATAATCTCAAAGAACATTTAAATACACATTTAAATACAACAGTGCAGTTACATTGGAAGCTTTTAATATAAACATTTTTTTCTTGCAATTGGTTAACAATGTATTGTGGGTTATATGTGGGGGTCTCTCTTTGCGTTTATGGTGAATGAAAACTGCAGCTGACTGTCCTAGGTGGTTAGCTAAACTGTTTATGTTAAGGGTAGTTAAGGAACTGGTCAATGAGAGGTACACTTCCATGCTTTATTTCTAAATATATTTGATTTGTTACTGTAGCTTTGTTATCCAGAGAAAAGGGGGTTTGTGCTCAACAAGAACTTGGTTCTTCTTTTCCAGCCAAGCTTGTGGCACTGGTAGTAGGGCTGAGGGTAGTGGGACTGCTGAACTGCTCTGCCATGTTTCTCTCTTACTATGAGTCAGGTCTGCGTTGACCTCGGGGCGGGGGTTTGTGTGTGTCTGTTTATTCAGTTGTTGGTATCCCATTAGAAAATGTTGGTACTGCTCTTTGGTTGATCATTAGGCAGTGGCTTTTTTTAAGGAAGGGATACAGACAGGGTTATGCTTAACCAAGTAGCTTTCCTTGCAGTGTAATGTTAAGACTGCCTCTGCATTGTACGGGCAGTAAATTATCACAAATCTCATGAGATGCTAGTAAAATAAGGGGTGTTAACATCATTGAAGGGCAGCGAAGTTTAACCACTGGTCCACTGATAGGAAGAAGAAGTTTCATCCTGGCTCCTGTGTGACTACATGAGAGCTTTTGAAGTCCTAGAAGAGTGGTTGGTTTTCTGTGCACCTTTGTGATTGCTAGAGCAAACACAGGGACCCTTGAAGTTGGGTGGCAGGGGTAGTGGAGCCTCCCTTTTTTGCAGCAGCTCATGTTTGTGCTAGATCAAAACTGAATTTCCTCTTACAGAAGTAGTGTATCAAAGTATTATTCAAGTATTTTGAGTAACTTGATCTGTGGTTCACCTGGTGGCACAGTTAGACATCAACCACCAAGTAAAACATGTCCTGTCGCAATTGGAGCATATGGCAACAAAACGATTTGATTTACTGGCATAGCTACACCTCCTTACCCAAAAGTATGCAAAAAGCTGACAGAAACACTTTTTTGTTCATTTAACTGATGTAACTGTACCCATAAGAAGGGTTTGCCAACTTAGCCAAGTTTCCAACAGTGATATTCAATACATCATGGAAAGGAAATGCACCATTTTACAATGCAATGTTGAAACTTGCACGCTTTTCCTATTAAAATTGTTAAAGAAATGGGAGGCAGCAGTCCTTGTCAGGACTCTGAGCTGGAACCCTTCATGCTCTGCATTATGCTACAGTGCTAGCAAGTGAAAGTCTGAAACATCTAGGCTTATCTAAACCCTACCAAACAATATGGAAAAAAACACCTTAGAGACATAACCATGCCCTGTATTAGGTTCTCCGTCTGCTTTGTTTTTTGTTTGTATTAAAATGCCATTTATTCATTATCCAACTTTTGTCAGCTGGGAAAGACAGTCCCTAGTTCTTGTTTTTTCCTCAAAATCAAAACATGATGTTACCACCTAATTATGGATACGTTGAAATGGGTCGTTTGAATGTTATTTTATTCCACAAAAATAATAGTAATAATTTAAAAAAAAAAATCTAGGTATGTGAGACGCATAGCAGTGGCCACCTTCAGACTGTTATAAAAATCCAGCAAAACATTTTACTGTATGAACTGCCACCACTAAGTGCTGACTCAATGATAGCTTTTACGTGTACCTCTAATGTTTAGCAGGAAGAGATATTACTCATTTTATTTAATGCCTTTTCTGGGGGACTGTTTCAAAGCTTGCAAAGTGTGTATGAGGCCCCACAGACTGCTGACTCCACTGCAAAGTTATTTTACATCTAGTAAGTTCCAGGATACTGTGACTGTTTTCTAAATAACACTATCCTTTACTGATTGTACTTGAAAACAAAGTTATGCTGTTCTGAGTGTTGCCAAGTCACTTTGAAAGTCTCATTGTAAGGTTTCTCATTGCTCACCCCGTATGTAGGGCTGGGCTGTTGGTTTGTCTTGTTGTTGGAAGGGAAAAGCCACCCTGCTCACTGAGGTATCTGCTTCCAGTTAAACTGTGTGCCGAGAAACCTTCTCTGATCTTGCAGCATGAACATCCTCAGGCTTTTACATTTAGTTAATATTTTGTGGTTAGTTTTTACAGAATCTATCTGCCTTTTTTTTCTTTTTTTCCTGAAGTCTTGTTCGAGAAGGAGCATCTAGAGTTTTTGTGTACTGGAAAAGACAATGAATTGTACTTCCAACTCTGTCAGTCGGGTTCACTGGGTGAGTCCCTGCCATCTGTAGCATCAAGGGGGCTCTTGCCTTCTTCAGGCAAGCCCTTAAACAGGAGTTGAACCTTTGCTGTATAGGGAGATGGATTTCGGCACCCGTGGGGTCTCTGCAAGGGAAGTACTTCAGATACGCGTGTGAACGTTTTATATTTTTGTGAAACCTGAATCGGCTCTGAGGTTCCCTGAGACTTTTTTCCAGGCAGCGGTGATACTAAGATACATGCCTTATAAAGGCTATGTTAGCATTGGGCACAAATGACTTATTTCCTGAGTTAAAACTCCTTTCCCCAACTTCCCTTTAAAAAAAAAAAAAAAAAAGCAAAAGTCAATAAAAGATTATTTGAGGAGAAGAGCCATTGTGATTTCATATGGAGGCCATCTCAGTTCTGCTTTTGTATCTGATGCTCGCCTGGGAGTGTACGCTGTACTCGTGTCCTGGGCTTGAATTGTTTTCAACTTATTAATAGTTTTGAAAATGCATTTAACAGTTAACTGCCAATGTGCATGCTCTTTTTGGTTACAGCTAACAAGCAGCTGGTCAGTACATTAACAAAATGTGGAGTTGGTTAACTCTTGTAGAACCACATCTCTGCGTTTCTTCAAATGCCGCTGTCAAAACTATATGGGGAGAAATCCAGTAGGGTAGAACAAAGGGCACGTGCTTAATAAGGGAAGAAATGAGCAGAAGGAAGTCAAGGAGGAGAAAATCATCTTGTATTTTGGAAGGGAAGAAGGGATGCAGCGAGCAGGGTGTGAGTTGTTTCCTAGATAGAAGATAAGTGAGTGGTAGCACATAGTAAGAAACTCCTTAAAGAAAACTTTACCTCAGGGGAAATGGAAAGAGAAACATCAGTTACTAATTCATTTAAGAGCTCTGGCCGATATTGTAGATAGATAGCCTTTTGAGAGACATTTCTTAAGTGAGCAATTTTACTTGTTCTTTGAGAATTATTTTGTTTTGTGTGGGCTTTGTTTAATTTCTGGTGGAGCTCTGGAGGGCAGAGAAAACTCTCAAGGGTACTAGTTAGTAGGTGTTATTTTAAAATTGAATTTATATTCTTTTATGGTTACTTTAACAGTTTTGAAAATCTCATTGCTGGACTCATTCTGTCAAAACTTACATTTTGGATAGTGGAAATCATGCCTGTCCAGTGATGAGCCTTTCTCTTTTCAATGAAGAAGAGGTGCAAGTATAGGATATATACGGCCACATCTTTTTACATGTGGCTGCCATCTGCGTGAGCTAAATTACTCCCTATGAATCAGGCGTACAATATGCATGCTCTCTGTTCTGTATAAAGATCTGCTCCCAAGTTGTTTAGAGTCATCCTTTCTCACTCTCCATTTAGTCCTTTCTCTGGCAAATCTCCCATGGACCTCATCTGGATTCTTGCCTGATTAAGGACTAAGAGCTTGACCCTGTGAGATAATAAAAAACCAGCATCCCCATAAGAATCTACAGATTTCAATGGGAGTTGAAAGCAGTATGTGCTGCTAAAGTGTTCAGCATGTATGCTGGGTTTAAGGTAATGATTTCAGGACTTGGCTGTGTTACAGTATACATACTTGCTGGCCCTAACTTGATTAAGCTGCAAGTATATTACCATGATTTGAATCCTCTATGGAAAGGAAAACACATGGTCTCTCTGTGGATTTTGTGGCTTATTTAGAATGAATTTTCGTTTTCTAAATGTGTATATTGAGATGTTCCTCCATAGAAAATTCCGGTTTATTGGTACTCGTATTCTTTTGGAGCAGTTTTCCTGAAAGCAGGGATCCAAGAGAGCAGATACCTTTGGGAAGTGGAGGCCATGAAATTATAAGATCTAGGAAGGGTTGTAACTTTGAGTCTTATTGCACACAGCCTTCCAAAATGATTCACCGTTTCCTTAAAAGATTCCGGTATCTCCAAGTTTTTGTTAAAAACAAAGAAACACAAAGCTAATTATCACATCCCAGAAGAAAACACGTTACAGAATTAGGCCATATAATGAGATAATGAGCACAGTTGGGTAGTGACCTTAAGCTGTTTGTGTGGATAATGCCCTTTAGACTTTCTTTATTTTAACAGAGCAGACTACCCAAAAGCAAGGCTTCTCATTTAAAAAAGAAAAACAGAACTACCACAGAATCTCACAGTTTAGGTGGGCGAAGGAAGCATTGAAATTCTCACACAACCACCAAATTAGCTTTTAATTAAAAAACATGTAACTGTATAATGCTGTTTAACTTGCATATAATTTCTGACATAAGAAAAAATTTGTTCATTAATGTTGTAATACTGCTTATAGGTTTCTCTCTGAATGCATAAGGAGGAGCCTGAAACTCAATCTTAAGTTGAAGTGATAACCCTTAAAAGACCAAAGTTTCTTGAGCTGGAGGCTACAACACGGCTACAGGATGTCTAGCAAGAAAATCACTTTGTAGTGAAAAGCAAACCACAAACATAGGTAGTATTTAATTAAAGCAACATTTGTTGAAAACGTAGATATATTTGTCACCTAAAGAACATTTTGGTGGTAAAGCACTTTCAGTCTTTCAAGACTGGCATTTCTTTTTTTATAACAACATTTTTTGGTGCGTATCGTCCTTTTTCATCTCCCCCCCCCCCCCATAATTGGCTTCGTACAAGGTTCATGGGGCTGGGTTACACTGTGATTGGACACGTGGTAGTATCTGGTCAAACAAGATAACACTTGTGTGTTAAAACACATCACGCTTGTTATCTTCCTGCAACATGGACTTCTGTTGTGATGACCTAGTGATGCACAGTGTTTATGCAGAGAGGAATAGCCGAGCCTGGATGCTTGTAAGTCGAGCAGAATGGATATCTTTTTGCAAAGGCCCAAGTGATGCCTGCCCCCAAAAAATTATCATGAAAAAAAGGTATCAAACAAAGACTGGCAAAGGCATTCTTGAACGTGCAGCAGGGTGTCCAAGATGGTGATATCGACCAATAAATTTGTGGTCATTTAACTTTTATTGTACAGGCTTGAGGAAGTAAATACGGGGTTTGACTGAGAAGAGACATGAAAAGCTGGGAAAAGAAAGCGTAGAAGGCAAAGACCGTGTGAAGGAAAGAATTGGAGGAAATAAAGCATGATTTCTGTTGTCAAATCTGTATCGTACAGTTTATGGATATCACTGATACATGGGGGAGAGCGGGAAGGAGGAGGAGGCATGAGGACTTCCCCCTCACCTGTAAATGCCTTTGGCTGGCTTATGCTGGCAAAGTCCTCTGTGTCCCTCAGCCCACATGGAATGGAGCTGGTGGGGTGCAGTGCCTGGAAAGGGAGGGAGCACGTGCCTTCGTGCCCTGCTTCTCCTGGCAACCGATAGAAAATAATCTTCCTAGTCCCAATTTTCCTTAAATAATTCTGAGATTTTAGTTTCAGTAGAGTTTGTGAGTCTCTGTCATTTCTCATTTATGGCTGGTATTGTGTTTCCTAGCTGGACTAGTATGTTCCAGGGGAGTGGAAGATCAGGCAGGGCATGGGTGTTGCATGATTGCACACTCCCAATGTCAGTTTCTCTTCCATTAAATGTATTTAACAATATGCTTGCCTTTTTTTTTTTTTTTCTTAAAGAAAGAAGGATGTGAATAACAATTAATTGGTGGTTTACCTTGTAAAGCATTCAAAGAGAACATGCTGTGTTAGGTAAATAGGGTTAATTTGAAGTCTCCTTTAAAAGCCACCAAGTTATTTGCCTAAGGACAAGCTCACTTTTTCAACTGCTAAATTTCTTTTGCCCTATAAATTAGTGGTTGTAATGTTACCAGGTTATAAAAGGGGGAAATATAGCCATGGAGTCACATGGCAAACCATTTATCTTAAGTGCTAAGCTGCCCTTTAAATGACAGTTACATATTTGGGAAACCTACATCAGTTTTGCTGAATCCAAGCATTTCAAAAGTCTCAGATCCTCGACTCTTTGAAAATACTCTGAAAAATATTTGTCTAGGCTTATGGATGGACCTGGCATTTCTGGTTTAGGTTGTCTTGCTTCGAGATAACTTCACTGTGATGATGGCAATGCTGAGCTGAGGTGGAATGGCCTGTGGACTCGTGGACGGTTGGTTGGTTGTTTTTCACACTTCAGTGTTAGCGTAACAGCTGAGTTTAATATGTAACATCACACTTTCAACAGAACCTGTCTTCGGAGTGTGGTGTAAGCTTTGAGCTTGTTAATGTTCAGGTATTGTTTCTGTGGCTTCTGGTCAGCCTTTTTGTGCGGAGGTTCAAAACAAGGATTTCTTAGGCCACTTGATCTCTGCACTTATATTGCACTCATCCTGTTGAGTCAGCCTTATTAAGAGGACAAAGTTCACTTTCTTCCAGTTTTGGGAGGAAAAAACAAAGACGTTTTCTGTTTTTCATAGCTACAATCCAAAAGCAGTTGGCTTGAAGAGCGTATCTATTTATTTAATTGTCTGAATATTGACAGTTTTATAGAAGCAGCAGCAGCAGATGAGAAAAAACATGCACTTGGGCTGGACAGATATTGTGCCCAGCAAGCAAACCTCTGGATGTTATAGATAAGTAGATGTTTGTTTGTTTATTTTTTAAAAGCCTCTTTAGAGTTAAAGACCATAGATACAACTGTTTAAGATTAGATGGTTTCAGAGGTAGTCTGAATCAGAGATGCTTTTCCTTCAATAGAAAGCTTTCTCCTCCTTCGAAGCAACAAATTGTGTATCAAGTCATCTTGCACAATAAAAACCGATAATGGAAAGGTATTTGAATTTTGTCATTCAAATTCGGCATCAATGATTTGGGCTTTCTGGTTCCCATCTCTGTGTGTGGTGGGTGTGACTGATCGTCTGTCTGTACTGGGGAGGCTGGTGTCTTTAATGCAGGTACCTGGCAGCAGGTGGTCATTTTGGCATAACCCCAACAACCAGTTGGGTGGAATGGATGCAGACATTGAAATACATGCAGTTCCCAGGAACAACGTGTTTTAATCCTACTTCGAGCTACTTTTGGCCACTTGGGCCTTCACCTGCGATATTTTAGCAAAGCACCCCATTTCATTAGTTATGTAGGTGAAGCTGTGTGTGGCATGGTAGTTATTTTAGGCCTTCAGATAATACGGTAGTCTTGCAAGGTGAATGTGTAGAGAAACTGTCTGTAAAATAAGAGATGTGCAGTAGTTTTCTAATCTGTAGCATCTTGTAAACATACATTTTGTCCCATAAAAAGATGCTATAACAGTAACCTGGGATAATTATAAGAATCTGTAAACCAAACAAGGTTTAATCAGAACAGTACATAAAACTTCCTGATCCTTATTTTCAGCTTTTTTTTTTTTTTTAAATAGCCTTTTCCCCCCTTTCCCCCTTCCCTGAAAGCTAGAGGTAGGTCTAACTTGGACTGAGAGCTGGTCTGGTGAAAGCATTTGACAGCTCCTTCAGTCTCCTTATAAAATGATTCTGTCTGGATAAAAAGCATTAGGTAATTCAACAAGAGTAAGAAACGTTATGGTATCTGAAGGACTGTGCCCTGGGATCCCAAATACAAAATTAATCAAGGCTACAGTGCATCCATTTAATAGATTAGTAAATCCATTCAAACTTTAGACTTCTACCACATCAGATCTACTACTACTGCATCTAAGATGATCTTCGCAGTGTAGCTATAAATGCAATTTCCAAGTGTTTAACACAGAAAGTGAAAATGATGAGGAGGAGTGTGCTGAAATGCAATTTGATTACCACTTAAAAAAGAGGTAGCCCCAGCCTTGCCTTCCATCTGAGGTATTAAGAGTGGGCTTATGGAAATGCTGGTTAGGGAAGCAATTTTAAGAGACCTTGCGTCATGACTGCAATGTCCTGTCATTGTAAATGGTGACTTTACTAACGCTGAGGAAAGTAAATGAAATTGCTTCAGGAAACGCGCTTTTATGTTAAAAAACAACAGTCTCCTGCCTGCTCTTCAAAAGTGGAACAAATACCTTTATATGACTTAAGTGTGATTGATTGTTCTCATTTCCACTGATTTTTTTTTTTTTTTTTTTTTTTTGTCAACATATAGGTCAGATAGCTTTGGAGAATATGTGTGTTTGTATGTGTATATATATTTACACACACATATCTATGCATGGAACTTACTGAAGTATTTCATGAAGCCTTTTTGGTAATCAGAACAGTTGCTAAGCTGTGATTATTTGTGTTCTCTACCGTGGAAAGATTTAGTCAAAGTGAAAATGCATAAGGGGCTTTTGAGAGTGGTAGTTTGTGTCACTGTTGTGCTGATCATGGACTAGAAGGAAAATGTGTTTACACAGTCAGCATGTTTTCTAAAATCAGCGGTATCTCTTTCTAGGAAGGTCTTTTCTCATTCAGTCTGTGGTTTCATGAGTGCAGTCAAGTCTGATGGCTGCCTGCTGCCCACAGTGGGGACAGGGGTGCAGGTTACCCCACTGCCCCTGGTGGGACCCAGCCTACATGCTCCTCAAGCTTTCCTCCCTGACATTCAGCGCACCAAAGACCAACGGAAACCTGCTTAGTCTCCTTATTGCTGGGTGAGTTTCCTGTCATGTTAGTGAGTTGAATCAGCTCCTCGGGAAGGCAGGTTTGATGAGCATCAAAATAGGCATAAGGTAGCTGGGAAGTGTTGGTGGGAAGGAGAAGAGAGATGGAGGGAATGAGACACCCTGGTTTTGGCTGTGGTAAGATGTTGGATGATTCATCCTGTCTTGTAAATTTGCAGCATTAGGTTTCGGTGGTTTTTCATTCCTCTGCCTGTAGAATTAGCTATGTACGTATAGGTCTGTCAAACCTGCCCTCCCACGAGACACTTGCTCATTTGAGTCCATCCCCATGGTCCCATGCGGATGGTGTGGCACCCCATGTACGTGAAGCAGAGAGCCATGCCCTTGATGCCAGGCCCAGCATTTGGCGCCTGTCCTGCACCTGGGCTGGTAGTACCTGGCAAGCTTCAAAGAACCTCCTGGCACCAAGTCACAATGCCCAGCTGCTGCCGTGGCTTGGGGCTTCACCCCAGTGCACGGCCAAGCTGCTGCTTGTCCCCACTCGTCTGCCTATGCCGTCCCCTGGCGTTAGGGCTCACATCTCCCGGGCATGAAGCAGTGTTGCAGTTTCTGCAGAGTTTAACTTACTGTAGCAGCTGTCCTCTGATTTTTCACCTCAAAAACTGAGGACTGAGGTTTTTTTGAATCTCAAAGTACAAATTGAGAGTAGATATAAAGGAGGGAGATTGTAATTGTACAGCATGTGCAAAAACTAAATCCCCTGACTTTCACTACTGAAATTGTGTGAGGGGTATCCTTTGAGAGGATTTCTTGTTTGGGTTTTTTTTTTTTTTTGTGCGCTTTTGAATATGCAGAGCCAAGTCCTTGCTGGTTGCTGGCTTTAGGAATAGCCGTAGTTTTGCTGAACTACATGAGCCGTCATGGATACAGTCAGAATTTATTTCCTTGCTGACACTACAACAGAGGCTGAGGAGAGTTGGTTAACTGAGTGGGGGCTGGGGAAGGGTACAGTAGGTTTTGACTTCTTTTTATTTCTTATTTTATATCTTTTTTTTTTTTTTTTTTACACTTACCAAGACAAGACTGAAACTTTAAATGTTTTGAGGAGGGAAGATTTATTTTGCTTAAGCACTTGACACGGATCAGTTTTCAAGGTTTGTGCAGTGAGACGTTTAGTGATAGTGAACTCATCCTTAAAGGGTCAGTTACAGGAATTCAGCCTTCAATTGAACTTGTAATCTTGTTATTTTTAATTAGGAAAGGGCTGGTACTGTTTTCAGTTATGGAGCTATCTTCCCCCAAGACTGTTTCCTTCCCTTTGGCCTTTGCTGCTTCTGAGGTCCACTGCGTTTGATGGGGCTGTGGCAAGCAGTTGCCAGCTGCCGCAACTGGAAGCCCGAGTAACAGAGCCACGTTTCTTCATTTTATGAAGGTGTCTGTCCACCGATGAGCATTTTCAATCCGTTTGCAGCTGAGGAGGTGGGAACGACAGACCCAGCACATCCCGGGCTGGCTGGCAGCATGAAGATCACACGTTTCAAAGCTGCCGCTCTTGTTCCGACTCGGCCAGCAGCATGTTTATCAGATCGCCCTGACATTCGGCATTGAGCAGATGTTCCCTTTTTTAGTATAAAGTGATGTTCCTGACCTGCTAGCTGAGATTAGGGAGGGGAAGGCTTATAAAGTTTCATGCTCGACTGAAGCACCTATACATCAGCACAGAAGGCCTTCTGACAGGCAAAACCAAGGGGGGGGGGGGGGGGGGAACCCCAACCCCAACCCAAAAAACCCTCTACATCTGCTTTTCACTGAACGCCTGGTGTTGCAAGCAGAGTCCACATGCTTCAGTACTGGCAAAGGATTAGAGGTGGTGACTGCTAGCCTGTTCTTCAGACACAAACAGCAAGTCTTCCATGTGCCCCTGGGGGTGATGGTGAACTTAAAGCAGCAGAAGAGTATTGCATGCAAGTTGCTATTGAGCTGAAAGCTGCACCATCTGGTACTCTGCATCTCTGTGGCTGTCAAAAAAGATATTTTTGAAAGGAAATCACCTCTTTCTCTCCAGATGTGCATGCATCCATATGCACCAACATTCAGAATTCATTATTTCATCTCTCAAGACCAAAAAGTGACCTGCCAATACTCCAATTGACAAATAAAAGCATGACATCTTATTGAAAGAAGAGGCCTTTGTATGTAGGTGCTGGTGAAGCTGAGAGGACTGCATAGGAACTGTTTAATGGAATAATAAGGGTTGGATAGAAAAGAAAACAAATGACAGGGAAGTTTAGGAGAGTTGTGGAAAGGAGCTCATGGCAGGGGAAAAAAGGCACAGACGGAGTCTCTAAGTCGAATGTGCCTATGTATATGAAGAAAAGGAAGCAGTTTGGGCCCAAATAAAAGAAATGAAACAAAAAGGAAAACTTTGGCTACGCTTCTATTTTGGAGCATGGATGACCTATCAAAAAGGATGCTAATATTATGAATTAAAGGAAAATCTGTTAATGTTTGTAGGTGTCTGTAATACTGTAATCATTTAGAAATGTTTGTTGAGTACTCAATAGTTTCAATAGCAGCAATTATAAAATTTTCTAAATTAAAAGAGTAGCTATCAAATCTGTGGTTGGTATGCATCCTGAATCAGTTAACACAAGGCACCTTTAATCTCTCCTGATCTCCTTGAGGTTGTTCTCATTAGCCATCAGGTAAGACTTTGGATATCAGCTGTTTCTGCTGCATGGTAGTGCCTCTTGGACCACCAATAAAGCGCCATGTATTTTGGGGCCAAAGATGGCTTTGTATGTAGCTCCAACTGGAAGTCAGTGGGGGTCAAGCATGTGACAGCTACTTGTGTTTCTGAAAAACTGCCATAGGATTTTTTATTTTTAAATCATTCTGAACTAAACTTTAAGAAAGGAAAAAAACCCAAACACCACCAAACAACAACAAAATCCACCTAAACCAAAATTCCTACCCCTGCTCCCAATCTAGGGAATATGTTCTACAATCTCAGTGTTGCTGTGTGTTTTGGTAGCTTTATCTATACCTATTGATGATGCCTGAGATGGGATGCCAACGCTTCCTGTGTTGGTTCAAAAATCCTTAGAACTTGTAACAGCACTTTCAAGAGCGCCCATGAGTGTACAAAGAACTGAAGTATACATTTGCAATTTAAATAGGTAACATTTTGCTGAGAGAGTCAGAAGACTTGTTTTCTTAGATAGATCAGACCTCAGCAGTCTATGCTTATGTTTACACGTGTGTTTTTGTGCGTGCTCTTTGATGATGCATGAATTCCTGTGTGGCTGATCGTGAAAGTATGGTTCTCTCTCTTCGCCTCCTGAAACTGATTTTATGAAGCCTGGAATTTCCTTCTCTGTCATCTTTAATTTACTCATTTTCAGGAATACAGTAACAGCAATAGTGTGGGTAGGATGGTTTGAGGAGTTTCAATACCGATTTAGTAAAAATACAATGGTTTTGAAACCTGTTTTAGTTATTTGTGCTTTAAGCAGGCATTTCAGGCATTTAATTTTTATAGGCTGCTTTTTTTTTTCCCTTTTGGCCCCAATATGGAGCTCTCATGTAAACCAAGCAGAATGCTTCCTGCGTTGTCTGATAAAAAGTGCACTTCCATTCATTGTTTCCATGCAACTTCCTATCCTTTCTACAGTAAAGAGGGATAAATCTGAGACAATTTATGGGCTATCTCTGGGGAAAAGAGACTTTCACAACAAAAATTTTGAGTATTGTTTGGAATAATGAACAAGGAATGTTAGAAATAGTTTGTGTTTGTTGATTTCTTCCTCTTTGTGCAGTCACAGTGCTGAAGACTACTTCATCCATTAACAGTGATGAAAACTGAATGCTACATTTGGTTCTTCCATTATGGCTGTTAAGGTACAATGGTTACTTGCATTTTAGATACCACTCGTTATCTGAAATAATTCTGTATCTTTTACAGTCTTAACACAAGTTTGTGATGGAAGTCAGGCATTTCTGAAATACAGCCATGTCTGGGGGGAAGCCCTCAGTCTGAATAATGTTGGCCACTGTGTAAAAAAGCATAGGTGCTCCATGGGACCTGAGATTTATGCAAGAGGATCACGTACACTTCAATTTGAGATCTATGGTTGGAAACCTGTCTATTTTCTACTACTTGGGGATAACAACAGGAAAAACTCAGCAACCCTTTCTGAAACGTCAGTGGACTACTTTCCATTTTTTTGGCATGGAAAACAGAAATTGTGCTTTCAGGGTTTATTTAAATGAAAGTCATCACATTAATGCCGTTCTGTTTATACAGATTAAAAAAAAGCTTTTATACTAGTAGAGTGTTTTCTAAATACCCACTTGGGAGAAGGGACGTGGTGGGGGTGTGGCAGAGAAGAGTGCATGTATGGATGAGGTTGCACATTTAGGCACGGAAAAATACTAGAGAAGAGTTCCTGTAAGCAGCATTTTGTTGCAAACCTCAAGGGCAGGTGGGGCTCTGACAGTACTTCTGGTCAGAAAGAAGTGCAGCAGAGGTTACATAAAATGTAGCTCTGTGGTACAGCACATCTGCTTTGAAAGACTTCTTTGTTTTCCAGGTACAGATGTTTGTTTTCTAAGATTATGGCTCATGCGTAACGATGTCTTAAAATTGTGCTCAGCGGATATTAAACCAAACAGGTTTTTCATTCATTGCCTTTTCTGTTTTATTAGCTTAATGGGTGTGTAAACAAGGCAGCTGGAGTTTCTTTTGTTAAACAAGATACTAACTGACTGACTTTGCCTAGCTTTGCCTTGCTTGCTTAGGTATTGAAATGAGTTTTGCTGTATAGTGAAAGAATTTGACTTTACCATTTACATTTTTTCATAAAATTGATAATTTAGGTATAATTCATCATTTCTGAATAGCAGTGCATTGCTACAGAAGTTGAATTTTATTTGATGGTTAACTTTTCCGCTTGAACTTGCATCAATTTTACATCCTGATAAGGACAAAACATCAGCAGAAGCTTATTTTTTAGGAAAGTAGAAGAAAGCATTTCTGCTTTCAAAATGTAATTTGAATTTTTGCCAGCTGGAAAAAATGTGAGAGCTGTGCGGGCAACACTTGAGGTTAGATGATCTCTGCTAAACAGATGAGATAAACCTCGTGCTTTTACCAGTAGCTAGGAGCAGTGAGAATGGATATTTTGCAACACACCCTCCACGGAGGCATAAGAGATTATTTTGCTTAGAAGGAGAAACCAGCAGCAGGAGTTTACCAAACATAACAGCAATCTAAAAAAGGTATGGGGGCACGTCATCTGTAGGTCTGAATGATTCCCAGTGGGCAGGCAGAAGATGCTAGGTAGACTTTACTATGTGTAACAGAAATGTCTAAAAGACTGCAGAAAATACACAATCAAAATACATTGCAGATTAAGTGTAATCTGATATATTGAAACATCTGAATAGTTTGGCCCATGGGTGGAATAGGTCCGGGCAGAGTTGATGATAGTGGAATGGGTGTTAATTGGGGGTTGATAGTTGGGGATTGAGAGCACAGGGAGCAAGGGTCTGATTGTATGTAACATTAACAGTAGAAACCACTGTGAAGGTGAAGTATGTAGGTTAATGCATAATTCCAGAGGATAATTTTTTGGTGTTTTTTTTACCTTGGAGAAAGGGGGGAGGAGCAGGGATGGTGTCATGGTGTTGCTGAAGATTAGTGGGCTTTGAGCACTGGGATGGGGAGCCTCTGCTGTGTTTTTGCATAAGCACATGTTTTTAGTTAGTACAGCTTGTATGTTTTAACTCCTTCTACAACCAAGTCTTGCCATTGGTACTGAATATTTCTTGAGGATAAGTTTTTCTTCTCAGTTTAAGTTTTATAGCTTGCTTATTTCTAATAGAGATATGTGCAGTCTCAGATTTTGGGTGTGTTGTTTGTTTGGTTTAGTTTGTTTTTTCAAAATAGCCAAAATCAGTCCATGTCCATGAATCTTTTCCCCTGTAATTTTAAACCTCTCCTCCTTGCCCCTATAGTAATTCAAAAGTAGTTCCACCATGAAAAATACTATTTTCTTGTTGAGAAGCCTATGCTAGATGTGGCAGTAAAAGAACTCCCTGAAAATTAAGGATATGAAGGGAAACTTACCCAGTCCTGTGTAAAACAGCTATGCTGTGTTTGTGTTTTCTGTACAATGCTTCTGTCTCCTTTTTGTCGTATACCCCCACTTGATTTTTCTGTGCATGTTGTTTTCTCATCGACTTTTTTTTTTTTGCTTCTTCAGTCCATTTCTGCCAGAGCCCTAAATTGCAATCAAGGGCGTTCATGAACATTTACTCAATTTCAGTCCTGCTTCGGTTGCATTTCACAAGGGGTCTGCTGTTCTTTCTGCTAAAGTAGAACGTGTTCTAAATTCATTGATATCAGCCAGTGGTTATGGTGCAGTGATTTGAACAAGCTCTCATCAGAGTTATTCAACAAATGTGGAAACTGTGAGCTTTTAAAAAGTTTTAAAATACTTTTTCTGGGGAATTCCTAGTTTATGTAGATAGTCTTATTGAAGGGAGATATCTACTGCATTTCAACACAGTCCATAGTTGCATGAGGAAAGGCTTGTAAGACCTAATATGGAATAGCAATAGTAAAATAAGTACATAATTAAGTGTTAGGACATATTATAAAATGCCAAACTTTTTTTTTCCTGGTATCACGTAAACACATAGAAGTTCCAGAGAAGGGAATATCCAAATTAGAACAAAATGTATTTAATACTGTAAGCTTATTTCTGTTTTCTTATTCCCCATCCCTCTAAAATATCAAACTTTTTATTGCAGTATTGAGTATATCCTATTGTAACTGCTATTTTTTTGAAACCTACGGTTAGATTTCACAGTGCAATAAAACTGCACTTTGTAAATAAAAACTAACTAAAAAAAAAACCCACTTCACACTTTAAAATTTATTTCTGAAATATTAAAATATCTGGGAATTGCTTTTTTTGTGAGAACCTTTGCTATTCCCACGCATTCCTGACTATGTACTAAGGCAGAATAGTGATACTGAAACCCACCAAGATTTTGTTTGTCATTGAATTTCTTCCTCCTCCTTACCAAAATCATAGCAGATGAGCAGTAGTATCATTCTGCATTGTGTGCTGTGTTTCATCAGAGTTGGAACTGCTGCCATGAGCTGTATAGAACAAGAAAACCGTAATGCTCTCCTCCCCTACCCAGCCAAGCAGTCTGGAAGACACAAAGATGAATCAGCGGTAGATTTATAAAAATACAAAACGCTTTGGATGGTAATCTTCTACTTTAGTCTTCCTACTGGCCAGTATGAAGGTCCAGTGTACAAATCTTCCTTTCAATATCTTGCTTTTCTTCCCTGCATCTTTCTTATGGTGGTCACACTTATTCAGAGAGGAAAATCGCATAATCCAGGAAGAGTTGTGAACAGTCCAGCTCCTTGTTGTTGGTGATTGTGGTGGAAATGCTTCTCCTTTTCCATGAGATGAAATGCTGCAGTTTCCTCTATGCCACTGCCTCTCATCACAAAGCAGCTGTGATGCTTCCTACCATCTCATCTTTTCCATCTCTCAGGGCTTAAGGCTGCTTGCCAGAATTGACTGATCTTGAGCAGGGATGGCTTACTCAAATGCTTGCTTAGGAGTGTGAAGCTGTTTATTTTTTTTTATGGTCATCTGTAGTAAAAGCTGCTCTTTATATTAATGGTGGAGGTTGTTCATTATCGTCTACACCATTTGAACTGCCAGGAATTTGACTTCCCAGGTGGTCTTCTGTGAAGAGGTGCACAGGCAGCAATTTAGTAGTTGCTACAGAGCCACCCGTACTAGATAAGTAGTAATGACTTGTATTTTCTCTTTGAGTGACGGGCATCACTCCTCTCTGTAGATTCTTATATGTCTCAATCCTTGAGCATAATTTTTGGTATAAATGCTTCCCTTGGTGAGAAACCCTTTATAAGAAGAAGGTTGTGTAGGTGGTAACAGTTGCTCCATGTGGAATGGTGGCCCTTCACCCATGCACTTGTATCTTTAGAAATGAGCGGTGTAGGTTATAGGAAGAAGTTATTACTAAGTCTGCTCAAGTGCTCTGCAGTGAATCTTAAGCTTTTCAGTTCGAGAGAAAATGGCTTCCCCTCCTCTTGTTTTTACAGAACCCTGTTGTCATTCAAAAGTAGGTTTCAGGATCCTGTCTCTTTTCTTCCTTCTTGTTCCAGTTGTCATTGTCACTAGCTGATGAAAAAAATGCCCTTAAATTAACCTTCTCCAAAAGAACTTTTGTGGAAGTCTGTCATTTGGGCATACTGAAATCTCTGCTTGGATAGTTAGCCTCCTCTAAGACTTGCTTTTCAGCGTATAAAGTGATAAGTTCTAGCAGGATCTGCAATAATTTATATTACTTTGTACCTGACAGCACGGAGATCCCTGGTGTTCCTCAAGTCTGGAATTTGAACTTTTGTCTTTATGCATGATGACTAGATTTGTGTCATTCCCTCATTCAAAAATCAATTAGACTAAATCTGTTCTTCTTCTAAGGAGTGTTATATCCCATTGGTGTGGCTTGTATCCTCTGGCGTGGTGTACGGGAACCATGCTAATGTGCCATGGAGCCCCCAGCACAGATTCACGCAATTTGCAGAAGCTGGTCACACTTTTCAGCTGACAACACTGTAGAAATCTCCATGGAAATACAACAGAAAGTATATTAGCCTTTACTATTTGAATAAAATCCATCACAGTTATGAGTTGGTCTTGGGTTGTTCTATTATCCCCCTTAGCATCGTACTCCTATTTCTGCTACTTTCTTACAGCAGAACACATGTTACTCATTAGTAGCATGGATGATATGGGAAACACGAATGTTGAAATTGTATTGAATATGTTCCAGATGTTAGTATCAAACAAGGTTGGGTCTGCATTAAGATTTCCTTTAAAATATTCTTATTAATTGGAAGTGGAAAATAATTCAATACTAAATGATTCTCTAGAATTTTAAGTTCACTAATAATTTGCCATCGTAAAACACATACGTAATAAGCGGTTCTTATAAAACTGCCTAACCTGCTTTCCATCTTCAAAAGGCTTTGCAGGCATTAAGCAGCTAAAATTTGATTGTGGTAAGAGCCAGGATTTGCTAACATGGTTAAATGGATACATGGTCCAAAGTTAAACAAAAGCCCAAGGATGGCTGTGCGTTCACAGCTGCCGTCTCAGCAGAGAAGGGACTAAAGGCTTGTAGCTGCACTAGGATGTATAAACTGGAAGATACTTTTGACTCTAAGGGCCAGTTTGATGGGGGTGAGATGCAAGAGAGTATCTGTGCGTGTTTGGAGCTGATGAGGCAATCCTGATGCGTTAATTGGATGAACTGGCCCTTAAGCAGTGATGGTAGTGAATTTTGGCAGGATGTCAGTGTCGCTGATGCAGGGGAGGTAGGCAGGCACGGGGTGTGGGGTTGGGTGGGAAGCTGGTGAGCCTGATCCTGGCATTTGTGCAGGGCAGAGCAGCGGAACATTAAAGCCCAGGCAGGATGGGTTGACGTTTCATGTTGGCTTTCAAATACAAGCAGGCGGCACAGAGGTGATAAACTATCAGACGAGTAGTGTCATAGAAGGGGCTTTCTAGTTGTTTTTTCAGAGTGGTAAATGTGCATTTTGTAGGATTTAAACTACCTAGGGGAAGTAACTGGCTTTCCAGTCAAGAGGAAGGTAGCAGAAGGGGTCTGTGAGGGAGCCAAGAACGGTGAGAGCAGCTAATTTTGGAAGAGGAGAGCTCTTGCTGCTCCCACTGTAGTGTCAGTGCCTCGGAGTGGCACCTACCTGTCTTTGACTGGGATGGACCTGCAAGTGCAGTAGGAAGTGCTGCAAAGAAATGTTGTTAATTAATGTTTAGTGAATAGCTAGGCAGTGCTGGGGTGCGTGCAGTGTAGGAGTAGGCCAAAACAGAGCAAAAATGGAGAGAAGGTGGCAGAAAGAACTGTCTTGTGCCACCTACAGGCTAAGCATCAGTGGACTTTGTGATCTAGAAGTAAGTTTTCCTTTCACTTGGTACTAGCTCCAGACATGCAGGTGTGTGCTGGACATGGCACTACAGCCACTTTAGTGGTTGGGCAAATATGCAAATTTCAGTGCATGAAGATTGCTGTCTGGTACTGCCAACACGTTTAAGAGAAATAATGTTCAGGAGAGTCTTGAGTTCCTAGGAAGGGTAGTACGGGCCTGGGACATAGCTAGGCAAAAATGCAACATCTGGAGTGACCCTTCTGTTATTTACCCCACTGTCATTCCTTGTACATTGGCAGTCTTACAGCATATGTGGTCTGAATGCAGTAGAGCCAGCCTCCAGGAGATACTCTGACCTTCGGTTCAAATTTCAAGGGCTGTATCTTGGTCACTCGTGAGGCTGGCCTGAATGCAACTCTACCACATGCAGTAACTCCCCCAAAACTTTGGTTTCTTATATTGAGTTGCTCAGAGCAACTCTGTGCACCCCTTCCTTCAAAACAGAGCAGACAGAAGTGGCGTGCCCCGGGCTGGTGGGGCACGAGCCAGCGTGTATCCGGATGCCACGCAGCTGTACTGGTGTAAGAGCAGACCTAGACCAGTAAGGCTTGCCGAAGAAGCACTGCTTGAGACTGGTACAGCCACACGGGCTCGCTGCCAGCAGGGAGATGGGGTTTCTGCAGGAGATCTGGCCCACATCCAGCTGGGATGGCGCGCAGGCAGGGCGGGCATGCCTCGGTCTGCCCTTCGCTGTGCAGATAAGCTCAGCTGCCCACGGTTATCCAGGATGTGAACTTCTGCTCCGTCTGGGAGTATTTCCATCTTGCACGTCAAGTAGGACAGAGGGCCATGAAAGAAGGGCTTTCTTCATGCGCACTTGAGGTGCCAGCGAGGGAGACGACTACAGACAGCCTGAACGTACCAGTCTCTGTTGTCTTCATGTGGATGAGTCCTTGTAGGAAGTGAAGGGAAAATCCAGGTGTCTTCTCCTCTGATGTAGCAAATTTGTACAGTGTAAAGACCAGATGAAGTCTGGAGGAGAGGACTGGTAGATGTACTCCACAGAAATAGGTGTTCACAAGGGAATCTGTCTGCTGAGAGGGAGGTATTAGCTCTTTCTCCTGAACCTTTGCTAAGGAAAATGCACGGTTTTGTCAGCAACTCCATTTCTGTCTTCTCCGAGTCTTGCACCTTGTTCTTCATGTGCATGTCATGACAGAAGCATTTTAACAAATGTCAGGTCCGTTCTGGTCTGTAAGAAACAATTTAATGAAAGCGCTCCTTGGCTCTCAGTTTGTTCCCCAGCCCAAGAAATGCTTGTGGAGTTTAGAAGTGCTTTTTGTGCAGGTTGTATAACGTGGTCTGCAGCAGGACTTACACATCAGTGGCTGGGCTAATTGAGTAGTAAGTTCTCTGATCTGCACTTGTACACCAGGAGAATGAGGTCTCTCTGCTGGTTGTGTTATTGTTACAAATTCTAATTATTTCTTCAACTGTTACAAAGGGCAACTTGTTCATAGATTTTTTTTTTTTTTTTTTTTTTTTTTTTTAAAACTGAGTATCATTGCTTGGCCTGGTCCCATTTTTTATGTGTATTCTTAAAAAGGAATTTAAAAAAACCCACAAACAAACCTCAAATCCTCCAAGCTGGTGGTCAGTGCTACTACCAAGGCTCCCCATATAGAGAGCAGAAAGTTTGTTTATCCTCTGTACCCAAAGCACAGGCATGCGTGATTTATGCCTTGAGCATTGCCTTTAACAAATATTCCTGTTCTGTGGGAGCTGGCAGGGTATGTGCTATGCACCGGTGGCTTTCAGGAACGGCCCCTTTGGCAGGGCAAGGCACGCGTGGCCCCAGGCTCTGCGGAAATCTCCCTGGGCTCAGGGGCCTCTCTTTTTCCAGATAAAGTTTCTTTTAAGATGGACTCTCTGACTTCTAAATGGCCAGCTGCTGACTGTGTCTTGAGTGAACTGTCTTTTTAACCAGCAAAGTGTAGGCCGGTGCTAATATAATTAAACATATGTGTGCACCAAAGTCAAGTGAACTCTAGTGCTACAATAGCTGGATGTAGATTTCACAAAACCAGAGCAAGCTCTGCCATTTGATCAGTTGAGGATTTTTTTTTTTCATTTTGAACTCTTTCTGCAAGAAGCATTTTATTTCAATTGCAGATGTACGCTATCTGGAAAAAAAAAATCATGCTTCTAGCTTATATTTCTCTTTTATGCCTTGTAGCCTCTGAACTGACTGGTTCATGTGAGCCTAATCCTTATCTGAGTTACTTTGGTGCAAATTAGGGGTTAAGTCAATTGACGTTCTCCTGTGACCTTCTGAATCAAAAACATACTGTATCTGTTATGGTCAGGGGTGGGTTTGAGTCCTTTTGGAAAAGCAGGGCTGCTTTTCATAAATATTTGTCTTGCTTTAGTTTCCTGAGATATAGTTTAAATGTAAACTACTCCGTATGTTTCGGCTTTTGTGCTATCTTTCTGCATCACATCACACTGTCTCACGTACTATATAAGAGTATGGCACTACATCATGCTGTGGTGATTATTTGAAAGGGCGTACACTCTGTTTTGGACTAGATATCTGTTATCAGTGTAGATAATTGCTGTCAGACACAAAATAGACTCAGTAAACAAACATTTCATTTTATCATGTGACAGATGCCTGCTGTTTTGTACATTGTATTTGAACGACATTCACTATAAATCACCACTGCTTCAAAAGCAACAAATCCAACTAACCCAAATCCTTCCTGAAGTAATTACTTTATACTAGAGATTAACTTTCCATTGTTATATATACATGATTACATTTTTCAATGTTTGGAGATAACAATGTTTGACATAAACAAATAATTCACATCGTAAGATGAACCAATTCTTCCTACCACTGTCACTGCTTTGTTTTTTTCTCCTTTGTTTTTTTTTTCCCCTCTTTTATCCTTGGTTTTCTCCCTGGTAAAGACAAGACTACCTTCAATTTTGGAATTCATACTTTAAATTTAGACTTTCAGAGAGCAATGAACCAACAAGTTAGCATATTCTGGAGAGCTTAAAAAGGCAACAGAAATAAATGTCTTCATTTTGTGAGTAATAAACATGAAGCCTGTGCTTGTGTTCCTGTGGATTTTGTGACCAAAGGGATGGTCATTATTTGACAGGTGTAATCTATGTATGGCTTTTTTTCCTCCAAATGATGTGCATCTCTGTCTTCCTCTGCAGGTCCTGTGCCACGGAGTGAATGTATCTTATTGCCTGTTAACAATTCGCACCCCGTCCATGCCTTATTGGAGAGTTTTACAGTCTTATCCGGCTGTGCAAGCCGAGGCACAACAGGCTTGCCGCAGGAGGTGCACGTCCTCAACCTCAGAAATCCCGAGGAGGGTCTTGGCCATCATGAAAGAGAGGTAAAGGGGAAATTACTTTTCATCCAAATGTGTCTTCAAATGGGACTGTTCTACATTAATTTGCTGAATAAAGTTATTTCTGAATTGTGACCAGAAAGCCTACAAAGAAGCATGCGCGATTTGTGTGGACGCTGTCTGCCTATGCTTTGCGTGTCATATGAGTAAACCGCTTCCATACTCAGCCACTCTCCATCACCTTTCACAACCACGAAGTATACTTAAAAAAGGTGGGAGGGTGGGCAAAGGAAATAAGAAACAGATTTAGATCTACAAGAGGCCTTTACAGAATCGGCTGTCTTCAAAAGCAGATCGTTTACCTAAATGTGTTGTAAATTAACATGAATACTTCTGGATTCCTGCCATGACCACTATAAACAAATATTTAAGTTCAGATTCTTTTACCCCTGTAATACATCCTTAATGCTTCACTGAGGGAGGAAAGCAAGGGTTGCTGACTAGGGTAGTACTTAAGTGCAGTCCAGTTACTTATTTATCTATGTTGCTCTTGGAGAGACTGGCAAGAACTTGAGCTGTTCTGAAAGCAACAGCACAAGAAGAAAATTTTTGATGTTAAGTTGTGCAGTACTGTTGTTTACTCTCAAACACATCAAAACAGAGTGCCAAAGTGAAAAGAAAACATTGCATGCCATGACAGCTGAGCTTCTTAGTTCATGTTCTTATAGTATTACACACACAAATCCTTAGTACCGCATCCTGTGAGAGCAACGTGCGTGTGCACAATTAGCAGAATTTGTAATGAGAGAACAAAGATGATGATCTAGCAGGCGGAAGCTTAGAAAAAGAGGGTCTAAATCTGTGCTGAAAGAACTTTTAAGTGGAGGCTTTTATAGTGATTTAAATAAAGGCAGATACTCTTGGCCGTAATCAAAGTCTTTCCACTGACTTCAATGGCAGCCTTGTTGGGTTTGTGGTGTGTTCAGCTCAATGTGTATTGTATGCATCTGTGACACTTCAGCTGTTGTGTTCATTTTCAGTATATACGCTGTCTGAAATATCTAGTGTATGATGAAAAAGTTATTTACTATTTTTTCAGTAGGATTCTTATTGGCTGCCCTTAATCAAAAAAGTCAGGTTGTCTTCAGTTCAACTGTCATGAAATGAATAGAAAAATTTGACTTTTTTTTCTGTGGGGCTGGGAATGAGGAATAGAGATTTTTTTTGTTTTGTTTTTGTTTTTTAAAGCCTTTCATTGTTTGCCAGGCACAGGGTTATCAGCTTGATGAGTACACTGTGAATGCCTGAAAAAAGTGTAGGTACAATCAGTTCTCTGGGCATAAAAACCAAATTGTAGTTGAAATTTCTCTTCTTTTTTTTTTCTTATGAAAACTAAACAGACTTATGTGATTCTGCTTCTGATTTGTCAGTGCCTCTCTCATCACCCAGGAACCTTTAAATCCATTGGCAAGACATAAACAAATTTGTTATGAGGACTAGATCTCACAAGATAATCACAACTTTTGTTGACAATGGGCAGAAGCGTGCCCTTGCTGTGGGGACGTGGTGTAGTGGGAGCTTGTAACTTTTTAGTTACTAAAGTGAGCCCGGGGATGGGATGAAGCAGGCTACAGCTGGGTCTTGTACCTTCTGAGAGACCAGAATGAATCAACTGCAAAGCACACATTTGCATAAACTCAAATTTCCCTCTGGTTTGATGCTTCTACCACCACTTGCGTAACAGTGCAGATTCTGCGCTGTTGTGTGTGCACGCACAACATGAGCTACAGTCATGCGTGCACAAGGTTGTAGGCTGTGCCACTACCGTCTAATCCTCTTGATAGAATGATCGATTAAAATATTTGGCTTTGAATAAAAATAGTTGCTGTCTAGTAGAAAGAGGCTGCTTGTGTCTCCTCTAATGTGCTTACAGTAAGAAAACAGTTTGCCCCAAGCTGTCTTTTCTGTGTACTTCTGTGGTATACTAAAGTGTAGGGCACAGAATATATTTCATAATCTGTAGCCCTGAGACTGTGAAGACACTGTCCCAACCAGTTTCCAGTCACAGCCTGTGGAGATGGCTGCTCTAAAAACGCACAGGAAGCTGGAGCAAGGCTTGCTGGCGGCAGCATCGAGCAAAAGAGTGTAAACAACTTGGAAAAATCGGTTTTTACTTATAGGATCAGACTCGGAAAACAAAGCAGAGCAAATGTTATCTTTTCCATTATTGTGAAAACCAACTCCAAGTGGCCTTTTGTCTTAAAGTAGAATGTACCCATCACCTCAAGTTACATTCGTTTGATTTACCAGCTGAGGTATTTCCTGTTGCCTGCAAATGCTGATAGCAAAGCTAGAGATTTGTTTGTCATACAGTATTTCCAGTATACTCCAGAATAAAACTAGTATTTTTGTTTGACAGTACATTAGCTAGATTCAGCAGCATCGAAAACATGTTTAAAATAAACCACGCATTCATTCAGAGGTTGGCTGAAGTTCTGATGACATGGAATGCAAGATCTGAAAATCTTTAAGTGAAGGCTTGCTTTGGGGGAGGAGGTCGGGTTTTGTTTTGTTTTTAACCTGCCCTGTGCTAGATGCTGCTAAATTACACATTCCTTACTTGCTGGGAGGAGTGTAAACTTCCCCTAGCAAATTCCTTGGAGAGCTGATGCATTAAACATACTTGTGCAGTTGTCCTGGTTCTCATAAATATGCGATGTACATGTATGCATTAATTTAACTCATTTTGACACTTGTGTAGAATATACAGACAACAAGCGTTCACAAATTTAAACACTGGAGGGGTGGCTGATGCGGGGGGAGGGTATGGCAGGGGCATGTGTTCCTCCTGTAACACATGCAGGCTTTTCTGTAAAGATCAGTAAGGTTTGGGTGCTCTTTCTTCCCTGTAAACAGAAAAAAGAATAAATAGGTGGACTAGAGATGTATGGGATTATGTACTCTGAACAAACTTTGCAAAACTAAATCAGTAATTTAGCGCTTTCAGATTTAGGCTGAAATCTGGTAATAAATATAAGGTCGTGTCCTGAAATGCTGTAATCATATCTGTGATCTTCAAGGAATTTGTTTGTATTTTACTTCGTTAATCCTCGTTGGGGTGACATCTCATTTTTTGAGACTGTGAAGACACTTTCTTCAAGTGAGAACCCCAAAAGTTCCAGTCTTTTTTCAGGTATTTCTTAAAAATGTCTTTTATCACAATTCATATTGGCCATGCTTTATCATAGGAAATAGAATACGGGTGCATGTAATAGCCACAAGTGTTTATGTTGAACTTGGCATGAAAAATGCAAGCCTTTTTTGTTTGTTTTATTTGATCAAATATTCCTGGGGAAGTGAGTGCATGTGTGCATTTCTCTACTGATCTGAGTCTCAGCTGAAAGCCAGGAACTACTGAACTCTTACTCAAATCTGAAGAGAAAGTTATTGTATCTTCACTGCTTCACTTTACCAGTTTTTAGGAAGGAGATAGTTGCTTTCTCATGGAGCTGTTTGTTTTGTTTGCAGAGGCACTTGGAAACTCTAGAGATTTG
This sequence comes from Vanellus vanellus, assembly GCF_965231255.1. Lineage (NCBI taxonomy): Eukaryota > Metazoa > Chordata > Aves > Charadriiformes > Charadriidae > Vanellus > Vanellus vanellus. Next base: position 63,523,014 of record NC_138910.1, read on the forward strand.
CATGAGAAAAACATGTATATAAAGATGTAAAAATTATTTTAAGATGAAAGTCACTCCTTAGATAGGTATATTATCGAGTCCTAAATTAATGGAGGATTCTTTTATTATACCTGTCCGTTGAATTTCCCTGAGCTGCTTCAGGCACACAGCCACAATTGAAATAGCTAAAGGGGGAGCAGGGGCTTATAAAATTAATCTCATGTGAATACTTAGGATTGAATACATGTGAATACATGGAATCAGAGCTTCTGGCAATGGATTCACTATTGTTTTCGTTGACATCCTCATCCTCAATAGCTTTAAGATGTTTTGCCCGATACAGATGTTTAACATGTGTTATGTGAAATGGAAGGGAGGAAAATCAAGGACTCATCTTTATTTTTATAATTTTGAGTAATGCCACTGAGTCCATAACAATTCGACAGACTTTCCCCCCACTGTTTAATCAGTGTTACCTGGCAACAATTTCATAATAAAAAAATATTTTCCTTTGAGAGCAAACCTGATACTAAAATGCCTGTTTGCTCCTGTAGAGCAGCCTAATTATAACAGCCAGGTACTTACTAGTGATGTATCTCAGGTTCCTGAGCCGACTCACTTAAAAGTCATAAAATGATGAGCAAAATTATTTAAGTCCAATATATAAGTACTTTCTGAAAAGATCGTCTAAGTTGTAAATACAGGACAGGAAAAGCCTCTGAAACAGCTGGTAATGTATTTCTACATCCTGAGCTTTGCAGTGCATCCTGAATTCTAGATAATTCTTTGGTGTCACAATGGTTTTGTATTTTAAGACTATGAAGATCTGTGACAACGAGGGTGATGAAAACCTGGTTCATTTTGCCTATTTTTCTGCATATTTACTGTATTTCCCAGTGTGTTCGTTTAAACTGTTTTCAAAAGTTTACCACCACAATAGCCTTACCCAAGGCTATGTCAGGGAGAAGATGTTTTGTTTCATGCTCAGGCATCCAGAGAGCTGGGGACAGCCTTGAGATACAGCTGTGATAAAGGGGCCACTTTCTGAGCATGCTTTAAACACGCTGACCTCCTGCACCAGAGCCATGGTCAGAGGGGGCCCAGAGGTCTTGTGCCGACAGCAGGCAGGAAGGGAATTCAAGGTTTGTTATTTGACGGCTGGGGGTTTTTGTTACCTAGTTGGTTGTTTGATTCCATTTTGTTTATTTCTTCCTCTAAAAGTGCATCTGTAAAACAAGTTTCCATTTGGTACCAATCAAACATCCACTAAGGCTGTTTTCTGAGACTTCAGGATCTCACGTATGGTAAAAATAAGGTCATCTGCTTTTTCTCCTGTGGCTTTTTAGTGCTGAGCTTAGTGTCAGCTTGACCAGCTGCTCTAAAACTGACAAGACAGATTAGTTTGATTTCAGTTGTTGTGAAGCACCATGCAGCTTGGGTTTAATAATCCAAATTAAAATAATTGGATCATTATCCTATGCAGTCCTAAGCTCATACTAAAATAAAAGGCTCAAGAATAAAGAGTTTGTTACTTCTATGAGATTAAACTTTTGAGTAAGACCACAGACTTCACTAACATTAATACTGGATCTGTGCACTGTCAGATCGCTTGGCTGTACAAATTTGATGTTTCTGGTGAGCTGACCAGAATATGTGGTGCAGAATTAGGCTGGGAAGTAAAAGACACGTTGCTTGGTTTGCCAGGCTGTATTACACCTGCTGTCTGCTTGTTTACTGTGGTATGGTGGGAAGCCTACGCTGCTGCACGTGGGTATGTCTGATACTTCTGGCCCTTTGTTTTGCAGAAAAATAGTTGCTGGTTTAGAAGAAGCTGTCAAAGATAAAATAAAACACTGTGCCCGTGCCTCTGCCACGGTACAGATCAGATCTGAACATTGCAAGGGTATTTTGCTGTTCTTACCTCTTTACTGTTTGACCACCTTTGCTTGGCAGCAGTTATGGGTATCTAAGTACAACAGCAGACTTAGAAGTGGCAGTACAAGTATATGCAGGGGTTTCGAACCAGGAGTGGCACGAACTACCTATAGTGAGATGGCTTGAGAGAGGAGTGATACAGGTGGCTATGTTGCTGCCCGTTCTGTCTGGGGATGAAGGAGAGATGGAAGTAGTGGAGATGCTTAGTCTTTCTGGGGATGGAGAAGTCTGAGGTGAGACTTCAGATGAGAGGACCAGTAATTTGGTGGCAAAGGATCTCGTTCCAAATGTGAGAAGGTAAACCCTAAAAAGAAGACTAAAATGCAGGAGAGGTTTGGTGAAAGTCTGGGCTGATTTCATCCAGCTTCATGAGTCAACCAACAGGAGAGTGTCTTTCAGGAAAGATTGTCTTTTGTCACTTGGAGCCTGACACTCTAAGTCAAGTAGCCAGCCAGTTCAGTATCGGGAGCTGACAGACTCTGGAGTATTTTGGGAAGCGAGTTTGGCCGCTTGGGAAGTTCTTGCCCCATGCTTCCTGTGCTTGACTTTGCAGTTTTGCTGTGACGTGTATGCTAGGTTTGCTCACACCGGCTTCCCCAGCTTCAGTGGGGCTGTAGATCTTTTCTGGTCCAACATTACCAAGAAGCTGTATTTACTTTTATACCTCATAATTTTATGGGCCACTGTGGATGTTTCAAGATACTGTCGCCGGGTCTGGGTGGGTGCATAATATTAAAATTTTCCACAGCACTTGGTTGGCTTCAACATCATACGTGCAGGCCAGCTCTCCTGTTACACTGAGCATATCAAGATGAGCTTGATCGCTTCCACCCTGTTACTGTTTGTTCCTTTGTAGCTCACAAAGTCATGCAGAGACAGTGTTACCAGTCCAACCAGGACAGGACCTGCAGAGTGGCAGTGGAAAATGACTTTGGCTACCTGCAAACCGCTCTGTCAGGCTTATGGTTGACTGCTGCTTTTTATCACACTCTTCTTTCACGGTGTTTTGCATACCGCTTGTAAGAGCGAGGGAAAGGGCCCACATCAGAAGGCCGAGAACGGGAAGCCCAGATGAATTACTACTTCCACCAGTGCTCTGTGCCAGTGAGGTCTCAGAGTCAAGTTGTGAACGATGCTGTGGCAGATGTACTCCAGGAACACCCTGTATTTGTTGCTTGAAAAGCAGCAGTTCCTCATCACATGCATCTCTTGACCCTGGGTATTTTCCAAAGCTTGCCCACAGCCTGTGATTGCTCCACTGGCTCACCAGGGTGGTTTCACAAGCTGCTGTTACTCCCGTCCCCACAGCCCTGCCCAAGAGCCCTGTCCAGGCTGCTGGACCGCTGTACTGAATCGGAAGTGAAGCATACAATAGACCTTATAGAGCCTTAAAGATACTGACAGCACGCTCCAGAAATTGTAATTGTTCAGTGTCTTTCTCAGATGATGCTGTGTCTACTGAAAGCTGCAGCTCCCATGCAGCTAATACACTAAAGTGACACTGTCGTCTTAATTGCCTTGATTGATGGACACTGCATTGCCATGTTTTTAAAAAACAAACAAACCAACAGACACCCCAGCCTCCGTTTCTTAAAGAGCCCTCACAACCCTCTTCCCCCTCTTTTCTTCATTAGCACTTCGAAGCATCTGCGCTTGCGTAAAATCTAGCCTTTTTTAATGTGGCTTTTTCATCTTGTTTGCTCTGGACTGCAGCCTTTGTGGGTTGTTTTCAGCCAGCTCGGGATTTGTTGGTCATTGGAGTTGGCAATAGTTCCAAGTTCTGCCCACCAGAACTGCCAGAGGAAGTCACGTGTCTGCCAGAAGAGCATGTTTGTGCAGAGCCTGCTGTCCTGCAGGAGCATGGCTTGATGTGCGTCTAACCTTAAAGAGGCAGCAGTGACTTCTCATGATTTGGAAAGTGCTGTGCAAACCCTCGGTATTTTCCGTTTTTAGAAATGGGACCGTTTGCGCAGAAAGTGAGACCTACTCTCAGTTTCAGAGAGCTGTGTGGAACGGTGTCTGAAGCCATGCCAAGGCCCACCACAGAAGGCTAAAGGGTTCAAAAGGAAAAATGTCAGAATGACTTTTCTGATTGCTCAAATTTTTTGGTTTTGCTGACTGCTGTTTAAAATGACCTGTTGAGCTGAAAATTGGACTCCTGTTTTCCTCTGCTGCGAGTGCCCACAGGTACTGATGTGCTGTTGCAGGATTATAGAGAAAATGAGGCAGCTGCTGCTGTGGTCTTTATTAGATGGAGTCTTCTTCCTCCCTCTCTGTCACTCGCATGTGTGTAAGCGCACTGTGCACATGCGCTCACACGTTCTTTCAGGCAGATGCATGTGTTTTGAGTTTGACCATAAACTGTGATTCACATTCTTGGTCTCTAGTTCACTCCTCAAAGCTTCTATCTGACATACCTTGGAGTATTTATAAATTACTGCTTTGTCTATATTTACTTTCCCCAAGAAAAGATAATTAAGGAATTAATGACATTTCCAGGAGTCTGTTTATATCACAAACTTGATGGGCAGGTTCCAGTCTAGCTTTGTGCTCGTGTGTATGTGAAATGTTGTATTTATGTTGTTCTCTGGAGTGCCTGTTTGAGGCAAAACCAGGAATTAATGAACTCGTTCTCCTGCAACCTCCCAGCATCGGGGAAAATTTCCAACATAAATTGTGTGGAGCTTGCTGTGCCTGACAGCTGTGCTCCTGTATCAACTGAAAAAGTAAAAACCTTGCAGTGGCAAGATATGGGAGGATGAACAAATGCTTTAATTGTTGGTGGTTTGTTTTTTTTTTACGTAGATCATGCTTTTGATAACACTTATTATGTAATCATGTTTGTGTTTCTCTAGAAGAGCCTCTTATTTAGCCTGTGAAACATAAACAGAGTACTTCTACAGTAGTAAAACTTGTCATTTAAAGAAGATGCAAAAATAGCACCACTGTGAGGTACAAACATCTGAAACTTAAATTGCTTGAAAAGGTTCGAAGGAGTTATAGGTAATTTATAGCTGATAGTGTCTCCTTTAACAATTGCCATGGCAATTTATAATAGAGAAATATTTTTATTATTGAGCTCATGCCAGATGTGATAAACGTGACGGTGGCAGTAGTTAGTGTCTCTAGATGAGAGGTAATAGTTGGTGATGAGCCAAATCTAATCAGTGAGGGAAAAGTGTTAAAATCTGTCACCTTTCTGGAGATAACCAGCATTCTCTAACCCTGAAGACTGGTTGAAGTCTGGCTCACTCTTCCATCATCACCCAAGGAAGCAGAGTCTTCATTTCTTCTGCACGGACGCAATCCACTAGTGCACGCGAATATGTAAGTGAAGTTTTGAGGCCTGTTGGGAAATGTGACTCTGAAGGACCTTAGCTTTGCAGAAAAGCACAGTGGCACTTACTTTGTAGATATCTTTTCAGACTAGACCATTGGAACATGTCTTTTTTCGCCAGTAATTTGGTTTCAAATGATACTTGCAGTGAGGTAAATTAGACACTGAAATGCACAACATAATGGAAAACTATTGGATGCAGTGCACTGTTAACTGGAAGGCAAGCCAGTATTTTCTTCAGTAAATCTGTTTTCAAGCAAGAATCAGCAAGACAGCGCAGATAAGAATTGCATGGAATGGCATCAATGTGCAAGAAAATACTTGCATGACAGCCTCAGTAATGTCTTCTGGAGGATTTTGTCAGTTTTCATGGCTTATATTCTGCAAGTGTATACAGAGATGAGTAGTCTTACTTATATGGATAGGCCTGATTAAATAGAAAACTTTGTTCCTTAGGGGTTTGTTGTTTATTTTCCATGTAGTCACTGTCATAAATTCTTTCTTTGAAATATTCCCAAAATACTATTTTGTTTGTACAGGGAGTAAAAGTTCTGATTATTTTTTGAAGTTTCAAAATAGAAAAAATTTGGGAATAATGAAGACCTGCCTCAGGGGAGTCAAGAGACAATGTATTGGTTACAGTTATTTTTAATCTCCTGAAAGCAGTTTCCTTTCTATTTAATTTCTAATACTATTTGTGAGCGTATGTATTGCAGGCACACACTTGCACCAACTCTTACTCAGGCTGGTGAGTTGCTGACAATAAAGTAAACAAAACTGTTTCCTAAATCTGGTGCTGCTGCTTAGGTTTTCATCTTTTTGTGACTCATGCACACATGCTGTTCTTTACCCTGGCTCAGAAAGCAAGAATTTAGTTTTACATGTCCAATAAAAACGTGAACTCCACATTTTACACTTCCCTATGTGACTGTGCCTCTCTAAAAGACACCTGTAGAATGATGTTTCTTTTTTCCAGTCATCTGCATCTATGTGTGGTCTGGCTGCAAAACCTTTGAGGAGCAAATTGTTTTATATGTGGGAGCTTTCAAATGGCATAACCCTTTGTCCTGCAGTCTTTCCATCATCTGTTTCATGTTTGTTTGTAATCTTTTCTTGCTTTGTGAAGCCTCATTGTCTCAACTTCTTCCCCTTCCACACCTGCAACTTTTGAAACAGTGGAAAGCAGGGTGTTCATCTGTCCAGGATTTACCCTGAGATTTGGAAATTCTATATTCAGATTCCAGTTTTGCCATGATGTTTGCATGACACCATGTGCTATGTTACATCTGCATGGTGTTTAGAGGTTGAGATGAACCGCGAGCTTGCTGTGCCTACTGTCAGAGCCTGGTAAAGATGAAATAGTGCTAACACCGGTCTCTGAACCCATGGTTAGTATTGTACTGAGCTATGACTAACAAGACCTGTGGAGAGGCAAGATGTATCAATACTGTAGTGGTACATTAATGCAGCAATGTAATTTCTGGTCTGGTGGCTAGCACCTGTCTAACTTGCTGAAAATACTGGTGGTGGAAACTTGTGTTTGGAAAACCCTGGGTAGATTTGCTCACAGCGCCCCAAATGCATTTAAGGAAAATGGTCCTGCCAGAACTTTGTCATGTCTTTTATCTGTCAGTTTAAGAAGCATTTTCTATGGGACAGGATCTGCTTTTTAGTATGTACTCGTATATCTTCCAACATAGTAGTGATCAATTCCCAGCCTGTGTTTTTTTTTAAGGCACTGGACACTATGTTAGTGCAAAGCCACAACTATCTGGTAATAGTTAAAGGATGGGAGAAGGGGAGAGGAGTATAAAATTAAACTTAATTTGCAGCCCAGCTGATTCCCCAAAGAAAAACTTAGATCTGCAATATATGTACAAATAAGTGCAGAATAATTCTACCTTAATTGTTAAAAGTAAAACTCAGTCCGATGTGATACTGTTTTGTGAATAGGCCACTTAACAGTAGGGGAGATGCTGTACCCGTGGCTTACAGGAATGGATTCTGTGCCCTTAAACAGATCTAAAGCCAAAAGAAATTTTCCCACAAAATGTATAAAAGGAGGACTTTCCCCTTAGGATTCATTATATGGCATGTGAACAGTATTGACATCTAGTGATTTATGCAAAGCTGAGAGAAACATCGTGTTTTTAGGTCTCAAGTGCTGGGAAGCCTGACTGCTTTGTGGAAGGGCAGATGGCACAAATGGTTTCACTTAATCTTTGGGAGCCTTAGTGTCTAGTTCGGGTCGCAGGAGGAATGGGTGAAGTGGTCCCAGCCTTGCACTGATGGCCATGGGCTTTCAATTGAACAAACCGTGTGGCTGATCACTGTGGGCAGTCCTTGCTCTGCAGGTGCCCAAAGTGGGGATAGCATGTGAAGATTGGGTTTGGTTGGCAGAGCCAAGCAGAGATGCTTGTGTATGGACTGTCTGCTTTCTTTGCTGCAGCCAGAAGTTTTTGAAAAATCTTATTTTTCCGGAGAACTCTGATTCTTCAAACTATATAAAGCATGAGATAACACTGAAGGCATAAAAACCGGATTGAAATACATATGCACCGGGAAAGCTGGATCTTGTATTATTCAGGTAAATAAAACTAAAGTAGGCAGTTTACACGTGTGTATGATCTCTACGTAAAATTTCTCAGTAAACTCTTTGGGTTATACTTCGAAGATCATTGTCACAGAAGTAGCTCTGTCACTGTAAGTATGACTTATGCCAATACAGTTATCACCTTTGTGTTCTGAAATAGCTCTCCTGATCTAAAGCCTCAAGTTTTTTTGCTTTTATTATTCTTGCACTGTGAAAGTAATGCCACTTTCTTGTGCAAATAGACCTTCAATAACTGTCCTGCGTGTTTGACAAATTAGTTGTATCAGGAATAGCTTTGGTCCTAATTTTTTTATTACCTAGGTATTTGCATAAATTATTAACTTCTAACCTAACGTGATCGCATTTCGCAGCTCCAGCTTAAAATAACAACTTTGGAACACTAGAAATTAACTGGCTACATTTTTGTCTGAAGAGAAATTGTGTGACACAGCTGTGGGCAGAAATGGTCCAATGTTTTCACGAAGTTAGAAGCACTATTTTGTAACGTCTCCTTGTGTCAGAACTTTGTGATGCTGTGAGACCTCTGGTGCTTTCTGAGTGGGCACTTCAGTCACTGCATTTCTAGTAAAAACTTACCAGCACAGTCGCCTGCTCTTACTGTTTTGAGGAGAAAGTATGTGCATTAAAACATCAGTTATGAACCAGATAAAAACGACAATGCTGCCAGGTACTGAGCAGTATGGTTAGTGCCATACAGCGTGCCACTGTACTATACTGTACTCCTCTTACATGTGATGTATTTGATAGCGTTACAGTGCTAAATTTCACTTGTAATTTCCTTTTTTTAGTCTGTTTTCTGGAGCAGCTGAATTAAGAATTCATATAAGGAGATCTAAACATGCTATAATTCCATCCTGTTACGTGGATCCTCAGCTTGGTCATTTAATATTTAGGGCTAGAAAGGTACCAGAACTTAGACTGGAGGGAGAACTACAGATAATACTTGAATATGCTGCAAGTTCTTAGGTTTTTGTTCTAATGGACTCTCTTGCATCAGTTTGTTGGATACAGCTACTGTGTCAGTGGATGGGCAGGTCAGTTTTCAAGCTGGTTCTGAGGGTAAACCTTAGATCTTTGTTAAAGACGGTATGTCCGTTCAAGTACATTGCTTTGCTCGGAGCGTAACGGGTGCCAAGTGCAGGGGTGATGCTCCGTCCTCACTGAGGGTGAAGGGAGCTTTGCTTAGTTCTCCCCTTGAACATATGCCTTGGGGCTGCCATTTCTCCTCAGAATCATTAATAATGCATCTTCATGTTAAAGTGGCCTTCTGGGAACACCATGCATACTTCAAAGTAGTTTGTTAGTGCATGTTGGCGTGCACATGTGGAATGTCTTGATTAGTAAGCTTTTTGGGGAGGGAACTGTCTGTGTCTAGCACAGTGCACCTTGATCTTTAGCCCCTGTTGCAGGACAAATAGAAAAAAAAAAAAAGGGGGGGGGGGAGGGGGAGATTTTAAACACCTTTTGGACAGAGGTTTCTGACAGTACTTCTTAAGAAGAGACTTCAATGGGCTGTAGATCATAGTTGGGTAGTCCTTATCAACCTTTCTGTTCTCTTGCCGCCTTTTTGATGGAGCCCAGTTTTCCAGTCTGGGTGGTAGATCATAAGGGTCAGCAGATTGTGCAACAGTATTCTTTTTTTATAAAGTAATGTATGGGACCACATCAGTCTCTGGCTTAATGCTAGTACCTTCAGTGGAATTATGCCAGGGGTGAATCTCTCCCATGATTTTCACAGTTGAGCTATAACTGCTGTTTAGTCAATCTGATTGACTATGGCAGAGGGGTTGGAACTCAATGATCTTCGAGGTCCTTTCCAACCTAAACCATTCTGTGATTCTATGATTCTCTTTGTGGAATGTGGGTGATAAGGTCCAGGCAATGCCAATTCATTTGCAACCATACCTTTAGGATAAAATAAGCAAAAGATTTATTTATTTTTTTTTATTTTTTTTTTTAGAATTAGAGTGTTACCTGAGCCTTGGAAATAAACTTCAGTCCTCCACACACTGGTTAAATGCTATCACAGCTACCAGGTGCTCAGACCTGTTCCCTGAGGACTGAGTGAAAAAAAGGAAAGGGTTTTCCCTCCCCACATGTGCCTCGTGCATCGCAGCTGCCCTGTCCATTCCTGCAAGAGCAGGGCCCTGCCCCAGCAGCATCCTTTAGTGGTGGCCTGGCAGAGAGAAGAAAGGGTGGTGTGTCTCTGGCAAGTGCTGCAAGGATGGCACAGCTTCCAATTCTGCAGGAGAAAAAGTAACTGTGTGTGGGTATGAGTGCTTGTTTTTAATGGCACTGCAATTTTCCTGGAGATATTTATTTCTCTGATGCTGTTCTGAAGATCTTCTGTCTTATTGCTGGGGTGAGTTTTCAAAAAAATAGGTGCTTGCCATGAATGAATGAGAGTCTGCGTTGGAGAACCTTCCCAGAAGGGAAGCGGTGGGGTCTCATGTGCTGATAGGAACTTGCTTATGCAATCATTTGATTGAAGAGTGCAAATACTACCTTCAAGCAGTAACACTATGTGAACACATTTTACGTTTCTTGGAAAAATCAGCAAACTCTGTCTCAAAAACTTTTGGCTCCAGAAAGCTGGACATTGCGATCTACTATAGCTGGCTTGGTATCAAATCTGTAATACAATATTCAATGAGCATAGCAAAAATATGAGGGGGGGACGAAGGAGGGAGAATTGTTCCATTTTGAATTCACAGTCCCTGCCTAAAGAATACACTTTTTATTTACTGTCATCTTAAAAATAAAAACAAATGGCCTGGAGATCCTTCCCAAAGCAATCGATAAACACTTTTGAAAAGCGGTGCAGTACTAGATCCTACCACTTGAGGTGGATTCATGAATTAATCCTTGATCCTTGACTGATTTTTTTTTTTTTTTTTTTTTTTTTTTATAGCCAATGTATTGACATTATATTTTTCAAGTGAATTTCAGTAGAAATTCTAAACCTCTTATATCGGATAATATACACTACTGAACTGTAAAGATAAGCTTCTTCATATTAATTTCTTTGACTGTTGCCATACCAGAATAATTTACGTCCTATAAATATTATAATAACAAAAAGAGTGAAAACACTTACAGACGGCAGTGATAGGTATAAATTTTCAAATTTCTGTCCTAAATTTTGCCTGCTTTGTACTAATTAAATTCATCTTTGCAGCTGAGTAATGAGTTAAGATGTCATAAATCCATCTTTAGAGTATCACTTGTAAGTCAGAAAATGTATTTAGATGACCTGAGAGTTAAAATTCATTTTTTCTCTTCTCTTTTAGAGAACAGCTGTCCTAGCCTGGGCAGTGTAATTCAATACAGCACAGCGTATTTTGTCCTGCTTTATTAGCACAAATTTGTAATGGCTGTTTTGGAAAATGTGCTATGAATTTATCTAAAGGCCTTCACACTGGAATAGTTAATTCAACCTTACAAATCCTTGGCACTTGACTTTCATCTTTTTTGAACAAAACACAGAGTCTGTTATTTGATGCCTTGAAGTCAGCAAAACAAAATGGTACTTTAACAGCAGTGCTTACTTTGATCAGTTTTCAGCATTTGTGCCCTTGCCTTTCACGTTGTACAAATTGCTTTACCAGAGTAACGGGGCAGGAGCCCATAGACTGTTTTTGTAGTTGGTTTCTGTGGTGATACTCAGCCTTCCATGAAACTGTGATCTCTGGGGACAGAGAAGCCTCTGCAGCCGCCTTAACCTTGCTGCTGCTAGAGACCTTAAAGGAACTCTTTGCAGACTGTCCAGACAATAGTCATCAGCATGAATACATGCAAATATAGCTGGCTAAGTAATGGCACCGTAAGATTAATAGACGTGGCACCTATGAAATGTGGTATCTTTTTAAAGCCTTTATAAAAATAGTTAAAAAATGAAGTAACGTATACTGAAAAATGCATTCTAGCAAAAAAATGACAGAACTTCTCTGTGGTTCATGTCCTCGTTGCAGTGGAATGCTTTTTAAAAATGAATTTGTAGGGTTTGTTGTAAGATTTTTAGAATAGCTTTGATCTTTAATTTTCATCTAAGACCAAGTTGTCGTATTCCTCACAAGTTAGTCATGTATTATTTGGAGGAGCGTGTGCCAAAGGAGGCCATGAAGGGCAGACGTGAGTCTGGAAGAGGAGCTTGCTCTGACAAACAGCTGCTGAAGCTGAGAGGACCATTACTGAGACACATGTCCAGCAGGTCTGGTCTAACTGTTGATTGCACAATGTGGCTTCGCAACAGCTCAGTGATGAAATGAGCCCTTCATTGGGAGTGAGGGATGCGTAGGACCACGTCGACTTATTTTCCTGTACTGTTGTTACGGTGCTATCTGCTTGGTTTATGTGCTGTCCCTTAGTATGTTTTAAAAATAACATGGGAAGAGCAATAGCAGCTGCTTGTTAAACGGACTAGGTGACCTCAAAGTGCTTTAGTCCATTTAATGATTCTGGTTTAATTTTCTTTTGGTATTGTTTGACCACACTGCTCATAGAGCTGTCTGAGGTGCAGAAGACTGTCTGAGGTAGGGTGTTGCTGAGAAGTACAAAATATATGTATTTTATAAGCTTGTTTGAACCTGTAAGAATGGACGGAGAGTATCGCTTTTTTGATACCTCATTTTTTTAAGAAAAAGCTTATATGGGAGTTTCAGAAAAATAATGAATTTTACCACAGAGTTCAGCGAGTTCAGAATTTCACACCATGTCTTCATATCTATCTGTACAGTGCTGAACACATGTAGGACTGGTTTCTGATGGGGTTTCTGGGCAATGCTTCACATAAATATTTAGTAATATGGATTCTGCCAGTGAAAATACAAAAAGAAAGGGAAATTTTCTAGTTAGCTCTTTTGCTGTTAATTAGAAACATTCTGTTTGGTTTGAAGTAATCCAGTACCTTTCTATAATTTGTGGAGTGTTTGGAAGGTGCTATGAACTGTCTAACTGTCTAGACATTTGAAGAAGGATGTGCCCTGCAGAGCTCACGAGCTAAGACGAGAGAGAAAGGTGGCTGGGAGGAGGAGAGCACCACTTAGGATTCAGCCTATGGTTTAGTATGTGGTTTAATTAGAGCTACAGTGGAGGCACTCTAGCAGAAATTACTTTTTGGTGAGAGAGATTGGTGTAGAGAGTAGGGAGGAGGATCTTCCACTGCAGTGCTGTGGATGGAGGCAGCCATGCCAGAAGGTAGCAGAGGGACAAGAAGGCGGAAGCACGGATCTGACTGCAGAAAGCTTAACAAGGCAGAGCTAGAGAGTGTGACGGTTTCATGCTGGAGGTGCTGGTACAGCTGAAGCTTGGAACTTGTGTTTCTGTCAATGTCATAAGCTTGTAACACCTTAGAGTCCTCTTAAGCCTTTCGATCTCTAAAGCAGGAGTGGAAGAGGCATTTGGGTACCTCTGTTGCACACTCAAAGTCCAGGATACCACAGTTCAAACCACTACCTTCCACACAGAAACATCTCCAGCCTCACTGGTGAGGGGTTTTGACCATGCCTACCTTATTTGGGCTGAAAATACTGTGTGATAGCCCACCAACTGCTGTTGTGCAAGGTGAAATCCATAGGCTTGACAGCTAGGTTGTCATTAAAAAGCTCTTGAATGCTAGTAACTCCCCAGCAGTTTGCTTGAAATTCTTTCTAAGGACCAGGAAAAAATCTCCCATAATAGATACCACTGTTGTGTATCATCAAGCACAGATGGTGATGAGGGCAATCGTAAGTATTAGGGGGTGGATGTAGTTGCACTGAGGAGACTGTTGATTTTGTACAACTTGTAGTGGGGACGGTCACATTGAGGCTAGGCTACCCAGCTGCCTCTCAGCAGAGCTAGCTCTGAAGCAGAAATGAATTATGAAAAAAACCACATGACCAAGACAGTCCTGAGCAGCTGTTGAGCAGCTCTGTGGTTGGTTGGGGTTTTTCAGTCTGGAAAACCAAGCTGGTGCTGAGGACTCTCTTATGCCAAGAAGTATAGTGACAGGGAATATATACGCCAAGGAATATAGTGACAGAGGCTGCTGCAGAAGCATCCTCACATTAACTACATTCTTTCTCAAGATGGGGACTAAAAATAGGAATTCCACATTATGTGTTTTGCTGCTGCCTTACTCATGAGCAAACTGAGGAGTACAGTAATGCAAAACTACATTTATTCTGAAAATTTTCACAGGAACACTTAATTTACTTATGAAATATAAATTTATTTTGTGTTAAAGTCCTGTAGCTTTTCTTAAGGATCAGTCTGCACTTTTCAGGCCCAAATGTAGGAAAATTCCATTATGTGATATAATTTATCCTACAATTCCAGCCAAAGGCATGGGTAGATATATCACCACTTCTGAATACGGCTCAAACTTTGATTATTTCCATAAATGTATGGAAATAATCGTATACGCGTATATTATATACATATTTAATTTCCAAAGCCTAAAGGAATAGCAACTATGAAATCCCATAGTAGATCCAGTTGCGAAGAGCCTCTGATTTTCTCACTAAGGTAGTACGATTGCTCTGTATGCTCTTTCAGGTGACCAAACCAACAGGCAGAAATCTCTATGAAGTCTAAAACATCTGTCTTGTCTGATAGATGTTGGCTTTGAATAAACTTGTCTGAGATCAGTTGAAACAGAGATACTTCTCCATTTCCTTATTACCCAAAGGACTTGGCCTAGCTATTTCTGAGATGAAGTTTTCAGTGTGTTATATTTCTTGTATCATTTCTGGTTTTAATAAATACCAGAGGTTTTAAACAGCAAAAATTTTAAAAATTTCTAATAGGAGCCTCTTTTTTTGCATTGACTTGACATTCTAATAAAAACGCCACCAGGATGCAAATCCAAGCTGAGTGCCCCTGTTGGCCAGTGTGAAAGGATTGTTACTGTTTTTCTGTTCTTGGTTATTTAAGTACATAAACATATATTATAGCTAATTTAATCTATATTTACATTAGTCTTTAGTTCCTTTGGGATCAGAAAAAAGCAGTTCTCATTGGGTGTGAAAATGTGGCTATGGATGTATATGATAAGAGTGGACATGTTTAATATTTACTCCATATAGTGTAGTAGATACTCTCTTTGACACTTGGAGGTTTAGAGAGTTTAAAATGGAATGCACTTTATGCCATTTGGAGCTGAAAAAATATCAGAATAAAATCTGAACTCATATTTGCCAAATCAGGACTGCGAAAGATATAACTAAGCTACTTTGGTAAACTTAGATTACGGTGCTTTTATTGCTTTGTAAGAAAACATAATGCCAGAACAAGGCAATTATACTTAATAGCTTAAACAGCTTATTACTAATTAGTTGTGATTACAGCTGAAAACCCACAAGAATTAATGAAAGCTTTTTAATAGCCGTGAATTTAATAGCAGTTCTAAACACCTATTTCTTTCCACTTTCGCCTCTCTGTTTCTAGACAGAAAACAAAGAAGGAGCCTTGTAAAACAAATAATTTTATCTTCTCTCCTTTTTTCAGCTAACAGAATTATTTTGGCTCTGTAGCCTGATACCCCAAAGCAGTTTTTATAGCTAAGATCATGACTGGCTATGAAGCCTCTGTCATCCTGTTAGCGTTTGGAGCGCTAACAACCTGCAGTTTCCTAAAAGGCGGTATTTTATTCTTTTGAGCCAGCAAATGGAGAGAAATGCCGTCCCTGGAAGATGTGGTAATATCTACAGTACTTGATGTTTTCTTTTGGAAATGCATAAATACAACTAGGCCTCCTGCCGGCACGGGCCAAGCAGCGAGAAAGGTGGCTGCCTTTGGGTGGAAGGTAGCGGTGCCCAGCGTTCCTGCGGGCAGAGCTAGCACTGCCCCTGGCTGCTGGAGAGGAAAGGTGCTCATTCCTTAAAGCAGTTTGGTTCTTGTACAGATACGGAATTATTCTTTTAATATCGGTTTTCCAACAAGTTTTAATCAAGCATAATGAAGGTACGGATGTCCTCAGTGCCTCCAGAGGCGTGCTTATGGGATTTGCTCTGGGGACTGGAGACGCGTTCATTCAGTGGGTTTTAAGAAGCTAGTAAATTCTGCTTCTAAATTCTAGTAAATTCTGCTCTCCTTACTGATTGGTGGGGTAACACAGCTAGTTGTTTGCCAGCTTTTCCTAGGTAGCCAGAAAAGGTGTCTCCACTGTCCTCCAGGTGTCTGTCAGACCTGAGCCCTAGGCTTGACTTTTGCTTTGCAGTGATGCTGAACTTTTCGCTTTGGGTGGGGGAAAAAAATAAAGAAAATAATTAAAAAAAAAAAAAAAGAAAGCTAACTTTTTCTTTTGGAAATATTTTCAACCGGAACGGGTACCTAATATTCAGTTTGATCTGTAGCTTTCATCTAGTTAGTTTGCAAGATGAATCTGCATTCACTTTAACGGTAAACTAAGTGATGCTTACCGCTATATAAGAATGCAATGAACTATACATAGTAGCTTCCGTGTCTCAGATTTCTTTTCAAAATTCTCTAGCGGGAGACAAAATTCATTCTGAATTATCTGTATGCTCGTTTCTGTGTGCCACCACTCAAATTAGTGGTTGTGTTCGTGTTTGCTCCCCTCTATACCTTTTCTGGAAAGAGCTGTGATTATCTGTCAGGGAACCTACCTGCCACCCGCTGTTGTGAGACACCAGCTTGCCTGCATAGTCCACGTGATATATCGCCTCTTGATTGCACACTAACTCTTTTTCACTATAAAGCAGGATGAACTATCAAGCCAAGTGCCACCTGCTTAAAAAGCTTATTAGAAGCTGCAAAACCACCATGATTTCAGTTACAAGTTGTATGCTAAAAACTGACAGGCTATTCTCTGTTGTGCATTTGGTTAGAGTTTTGCCCCCCTATCAGCCCTTTTTCTAGAAGGGCAGTGCTGGGATACGAGAAGCTGGGCAGGAGGGGCTTCCAGGGACCACAAACTGGTGGCTTAAAAATCACCTCTAATAGCTTGTCTCAGTTCTGTGATGGCCACTTTCCTGGGTTTGTTTTCCCCATGTATCCTTTTAGTGCCTGAGGACAGGCACTTTCTTTCCCTAGTGTATGTTAAAATTTCTGCTGGAATTCCTTCCATAAACTAGTGCAGTGCTCGCTTGCGTTTCTGGATTTGTTCCTCCTGTTTTTTTGTTTGTTTAGTTTTATTTGGTTTGCAGGTTAGATTTATGCCCTAATAGTATCAGCAGATGAGGCTTGTACTCTAAGCCAGCTTTGTAGGTTACCATCTAGAAACCAGAAATCAGGGTTTGCTTTGCAATTCTTTTTATCTACTTGTTCTCCAGCTTTCAGCTTAGTGGTTTGACCTTTTGCATAAGCTATTCTTCATCAGCGTTTGCCAAGGTTTTCTTAAACACTTTAGCAGTGCTTTGCAAGCACAGAGCACAAACATTAACTATTTCATTCTTTATATTATCTGTGCTCTGTCGACTGATTTTTTTGGAAGTGGATTAGTCTATAATCTTGGGTCAAGAGATCTGAATGCTGGAAGCAATAATATGTATAAAAATGACCTTTGATTCATTGGTTTAAATTCCACTTTGGTTTTGAAACTTCTAAGTGGGTATTCATGTATTTCTATGTTTCTCTGCAGGTCACGTTACATTTGAATCCAATTTCATCAGTGCATATTCACCAGAAGCCTCTGGTGTTTCTTCTCAACTCTCCTTTGCCTCTGGTCTGGAAGCTAAAAACAGAAAGACTGGCACCTGGAATCCAAAGAGTTTTCTTCGTAAGTATACACAGTCCTCTGGCCTGCTCTATGTCATAGCTACTTGTTGCACAAGACATAGAGTTAATGGCATTCATTTAGAAAGTTTTTAAACATACATTAAAAAAAAAACCAAGTTAACAGGAGGTCAAGTTTCAGTGTAGGGCTCTAGGGAACAGTTAGGTGGCAGGGCAAAGCAGTTTGGAAAAAGTACCCAATTACTTGTTATGTGAATTCAAGGGAAAAAAAACAAAACACAAACCTGTTTTTTCAGAATCTGCATATCGTGTAGTTACTAATACTAGCAGCCATTCCAGTTCAAAAAGCTGTGACTTTATAACAGATTGCCAGTCCTGATTAGAAGTTTAATAGTACCATAATGCAAAAAGCCTCAAAGCAATGGGAAATATTATGGGTGGACGCTAGTTGTGTGGTCTGCGACCAAAACAAAAATCTGTATGTATTGAGCTCAATGTGTACAGTTACAGTTTATGTCTCTAATGAAGCTTGATCTATTGAAATGACCGAGCTAAGCCCAGAATGAAGTCATTTTTATTTCTCAGAAAGACTGGAGCACTGCTTATAATGTAGGATCCAAATATTACCTAGTATTTGTAAATCATGTCCTTGGAGTTTGCCAGGACATTCAAGTTTGCTATTTGTAGTGAAACGGACAAGTTGTTTGGATTAAATTTTTAATGCGTGACATCATGTCTAATCATGAGTAGTCTTTATTAAAGTTGCAGCTTTTACTATGTTCAACTCTAATTGCAGAACTAAACTTGATTATTTTTAGCTGTATCCTTATAGGGTTTAATTTTGCTCCTCCAGCACAGCTGACAGCGGTAGGCAAGACTGCTTCTGCAGTACTGGATGGGAACTTAATGGTGTCACTGTCCATCAGCAGGAGGAGGGGGTGGACAGTGCTGCAGCATTAGCGCACTGGGAAGGGACACTACTCTCTCAATTGACCTGATATGGTGGTGACACCATTAAGTGCTCCGAAAGTCCTATCACTTGCTGGACACCCAAAAGTTTCCTAGGATTGTTTTTCTTTTGCCTGTCATCAGTTTACAAGAGTAGGAGTACCCTTGATATTTTGAACTTTGAAGGACTCCATCCTGTTTCCAGTGCAATGCGTTACTGACTAGTGCAAAGAACATGGGCTTGTTTGTATTCTAAAGTATTCACAGTCTCAGTTTTTCTCATTACTCTGTTAGAGGCTCCGAACTTCTTGTTGACCATTCCTGGTATATGTCTTTACTGCAACCAGTGCAGTTCAGGTCTGCTCAGAAAATGACTGAGGAATGAGATGATGAACAACAGTATGATAAGATTCCTCACTCCTCTCCTGGCCAAAAGCAACAGCACCTCTCATCAGTTAATCGAGTCTTGGACCTACTTTCATTTTAGTTTTGATCTTCTACAATTACTACATCATCACTCCTATTTCTGTATCAGCTAGTTTGTGTTCAGCTATCTCTTCCCTTCTCCTCTTCCTCCTCCTCCTCCTCCTCCAGGCTTTTCTCTCTCCCCTTGCCTTGTCTCTGGGAGCGAAGAGGTGCTCTGCCGAGAGCCGTCCATTTCCGCTCAGCAGACTGTGCCGGTGTTCAGACTGTGATCGTGCTGGGCTTGCTTGGCTTGGCTCAGCAGGGCTACAGCAGGCTGCATTAAGGCATAGGAACAATAGGAATGTGCCTAAGGCCTCCGCTGCCAAAACTGTATGATTAGCTAAGTGTTTGCTTCAGAAAACTGTTTCAAGCTCTCCTGGTTACAAAAACAGGCTTGAAAATGTGAGCAGCAGCAGTCACGATTCATCCCAAACAAGAAGTTGTCTGACCTCAGGAGCTGCCACGGTAAACCTGGCCATGGATGCTGCAGGAGGGGGTGGGCTGTCTCTCAGGTGGGGCAGGATTACCTGGGTAGATGCTACGGGTTCAATTCTCCATTGGTGAGACTCAAATACCTTCTCTCAGTACTGTAGCCTCTTTTAGGCTCTGCTGGTCACAGTAAGGGCTGAAAGTTGTGGTGCGTCGCGCCATCCCCCCAGCACATGACTGTGGCACTGGGGTAACACTGCTTCCCATAGGCTGTGCAGATACAAGAGCTCACCCTTCCATTGCAAGAAGTGAACTAGCTCTCAATGTTGACTCATCCCTAATCACGTCTAAACATCTGTATAGCTCTCCGTAACAATTTTGTATCTCTTCAAGTGCCATATAATTTATATATTCTTTCTTCTACCACGTTAAGTTTCTATTTTTCTTTTCTGTAAAGAGCTTGAAGAATGAGATTGCAAAACAGAAAACAGCAGGGTACCAATCCACCATTGCTTCTCCCAGTTTAGTCCCTGAAGTCCCTCTCACTCCAGAATTTTATTCTCCGTGTTCTCTGTCTAAGGCAATATTTTTGCTACTAATGCAGGCTAACTTCATTCTCTTCTCAGGGGCTCATCAGCCTTCCCACTTTTCATGTACCATTTTCTCAGTAGCTAGTGGGGCTTGGGATGATAGGCCATGAGGTTACAGGCTGAGCAATTTAAACTGTGGTGATCATCCATTGCTTTTCCACAGTTCCACTCTGCTCACAAGGACAAGCGCATTGTTTTCCCAAAAGCTTTCTGAAAAAAGAGCACAGAACCACACAGCACAGAAAACATGGGAAATCCTGAGTAAGTCCTAGCAGCACCTGTGGGCAAGTGCAATAAGCCGAAAAGAAATTAAGGGGCTGTAGTTTTGCAGCAGAACTGTTTGCCTGCACTGGGCCGTGCCAGGTTGCAATCGCTGGGACTGCCTCTGGCCTAGAGGAGCCTGTCCCTTTGCAGAATCAAGAGCTCTTCTTTCAGGTGAGTCATGGGACAGATGGACACGCTGCTTCTACTCTGGTAGCGGAGAGGATCCCTGCCTTCTTGCCAGAGCCTTCAGTAAGTTTTAGAGAATTGAGCCTAGGAGTGTAAATCGCAGCTCCAAGGGATGCACAGTGCAGAGCTTGCTACCTTGGCCCTTGTTTGAAAATACTTGGCTTATCTGTGTACTTCTGCTGCTCTGTCTTGTTCATTCTCCTTAAATGTATAGCCAAGCCAGAAACCAGACTATTTTGAATTATAAAAAGATTTCAAATTCAAAAAACCTTTTTTAATGCCCATGAATTCTATGCTCAAAACAGAAATCTGTGTCACGCATACCATAGGAGTGTCATAACTATTGTGTCTGTCTCTATGGAAGCATGGGGCAGGGTAATCATTGACTTTCCAGCTTCTCCTTCAAACTTTTCATACAATACATTCATTCACACTTCTATTAATATACTGTATGTAAAGTATGAATTGCACTGTTTCATTGATCGATCCCTACTTAGAAAGGTAAGTAGTGTAAAGAAGTTTAAATGGCGACTTCTGGGACTTACTGCTGACAAAGATAACACCCCTGGAGCCAGGTCAAAGTTTGTAGTTAAAGGATCATGTAACCATTAATGAAGTCCTAGCTGTTTAGTTCTTTTTATTGCTAGCTATTATTTTTTTTCCTGTAAAGCATCATAATAAAGTTCTTAAACTGTTCCAGGGAAGTGTGTTTGAATAAATAAATAAATAAAAATTACAAATTAGAAGATCCAAGGTTCTTTCTAACAAAGAAAACAACTCTGTAAATACGAGCAGATGGTGAATCAGAGCATTCTGTAAAGTGCTGTTAGTACCATTGTACAGGTAGAGAAACTAAGGTACACTGAGCTTAAATGATGTTTATATTGGAGCAGAGGATAGAGTCAGGGCTGTATTTTTTTAGTGTGTGTCCTCATTAGGAAGATGGTCTGCTACCTTTGCTCTGTGAATTCATTGTTTGAGTTTCCACTGAAGCTAAGCCACCCCAGATTGCTTCATTTAAAGGAAAGGATGAAAAGATTTAAAGCTCATGTCAGCACATATCCAAAAGACTAGGGAAGTACTGTGCTACTGAGTTGGGCTGGAATTTAAGTTCTTATCATATAGTTCAAGTCTGGATTTTTGCCTTGAGCCTGGTCCTCCATTAGGAAGAAGTTTCAAATGAATGGGGGAGACAATCCAGCCTTTGGGTGTATGGTTATAGTATAGAGGGAAGCACCAAGTACTTTCTTGATAAACATTTTTCAGTATAAAAATGTAAATTGGGTGTATACATGTGGTTTTGCACTTATTTTTATCATGTGATACACGTAGCTTCACTCAGCACAGTGAGTTGTCACACGCTTTATCTTCATGGAGGCAGCTCACAGTTTCACTTTCACAAACTGTTTACTGATGGCTAAACCTCACAGTGGAATAAATTATCATTAAAATTAAATAGCGTGCCCCAACCAGACCAAAGGTTGTGTTCTTTTAACATCAGGATTTTTTTTAATGTCATGTTTTGAAGCCTTTTTTCCAAACCCATGGCAGTGTATGGAAGCACAGTGATGCTTACAGGGTCACAGTACTTTGGAGGAAGCCATCCAAGATGGGGCAGGGGTGCTAAAGGGAGTAGTTCTTTACTAGTCTGTTGCCTTATTGTATTGTCATTTTGCTTCTTGGCGCATCTTTCCCTATCTATAAACCAGGGATAACACTAGTGAATAGTCTTATGAAAAAATTTTAGCATCTTGATAAAAATTTGACATAAATTTCTGTGTGTTAGAGAAAAGTGAATAATATATGGTGAGTACATAGTGTGGTGTTAACAATACATTTGGCATAGACAGGAATATTTTCAGGTTCTACATAAGTTATATATATCTTGATGGGTTAAGTAGGTGGTGCTGGGAAAATTATTGTGATTTTAGTAAAGTAAGTCTTGAGTTTATTCTCATCGTGTTAAAAATCAATACACCTAAGTAGCATGGCCTTTCAACCTGAAAATACCTGAAATGGTTTAGTGTGTGAACTCTGCCTGACCTAAGTAATAGAAAATCACCACTTTTATTACTGATGTGTCTAGTCATATTAGTCTGGATATTTTTACATGTCACAAAAATGCAACAGTTTGGGAATGGCCATTTTTAGTTCAAGTGTTCTTGGGCTGGACCCTCATCACTCGGAAGAGCAGTGCATGGATGGAAAGGTCTGCTCAGTTCAGCAAGGGGAATACTTAGCATCTCTGCTAAATATTTCGTTTTCCTCAGCAGGAAATAAATGCCAAAATTATGTTGGAAAGGGGGAGCGGGAGAGGAATTTCAAGGACATCTTCACTGGTGGTTGGGCTGATTAGATTGCGACAGATCGCAATTTTACATAATCTAGGCAATGCCTGTAGAAAATTATTTTACCTGTAATCCTGTTACAGGTCAGTCTTGCAGAAAAACCTTACCAGACCTCTCCCGCCATTCAACGTTTAAGTTTTCATATAACAAATTAATTTCCTCCCTTTCTATCAAGTCGTTATTTCTCTCCTTCTCTAAAAGCAGCTTATTGCAAACATGTCTTGGCAGAAAACCAAAAGTTTTATGAAACTGCCCAGAAGGAGGGTTTTATAGGTGCTACTCAGTAAGTGAATTTTTTCTTTAGATTTGATAGCTTTCTCAATTGCTTTTATAGCCTAGGAATGTCTTTACTAGGTAAGTAAAGTAGTGAGAATTTAATCAATGAAAGAATGGACCCAATCCTTTGTGATTTCCTGGCAGAAATCACTGTTAGAATAGATCCCCAACCCCCTTAAATATATAAATATGTGATTTTAAATAGTATTTGATTTAAGAGGTGATGCTTCAGCTCTTTCTCTGAGTTAGTTATTCAGGCAATTGAATGAGTAAGAGTTATGGATGAGAAAGCACTTACGCAAGCAAATAACCTTACTCACAAGAACCCCTTCAATAGGACTGAATGTGTGTGCTAAGTTAGTAAAATGGAGGAAACAACAGGAGTAATGATAAATACAAAACTAGATCACGTGCCATTGGCTTCAGATTTGAAAAGAAAAACAAAAAGCTTTAAAGAAGAATAACTGTTGGAATGAAGAGTTTAATTATTAGTCATTCGTATATTTCTAAGAAGAAAAAAGCCATGTTCATATTTCTTCAGCCAATAGCTGGTTTATTCCTTTCACTTCAAGAAAATATGGTTCACATATTTTGGGTCTCTGCCACCAAACCACAGGCTGTTCTATGGCTTGCACTAGATTTTGGATGACTGACAAAACTCACTGAAAAACAAGTGCTATTTGTTTTCCTGTGCCTAGTATTTAACGGGAAATCAGGAGGCTAAATTTCCAATCACTGGTTAAACAGACCCAGATGTGAACGGAGAGCTCTGCTAGGAGAAGAGTGAGGAAGGATAGGAAATGCATGGCTAGTGATAAATTTGGTATAAATAGTGACCTTTCACTATTCAAAGTAAAAGCCGTAGATTTTCAATGTTGTGTAACAGTGTGAGGAGGAATTTAAAAGGACGTTTACATTTCTATAGAATTCTGGGTTTGCTTTTTTTGTAAATCTTCATCTTTCTTCTACTCAGGAGCTGGAAATAATCCTTTAATTGCCCTTTTACACTTGGCAGAGTTCATATTCCCCCTTCCCCTCCCCACACCATTTCCTTGCCTTTTGAAAGAATGTGAAAATTAAGTATCTAATTAAAAGCAGTATTTAGTAAACAGTAACTCTTATTATGCTTTTCACAATAGTAAATTTCCCTGAAGCCTTTGCAGGGGGTTGAATCAGGCCATGAGACAAAATCCTGCTTTTCTAAAGGCTATATAACTGGTTTACTCCCAGAAATATCAGGGGGACTTCAGGCTACGTATGGGGGTTATTCTTGGCAGTAGAGTGAAAGGATTTTGTCAGAAGTACAAATGGCAGAAAATGACAGGGTGGTAAATACGTGTTTGAAAGTGATGCATTGTCCACATTCAGTAAAAGGAGTTTGAGTACAGTTACCCTAGTAAGGCATCTTTAAATATCTCGGTGAGGTTTTTTTCTTTCAAAGCTTGCTTCATGAAGGCGTTACAGAAAAGAAGTGATATTTTTGGCTTAGGAAGCAAGATATGGTACACGAAGCAAATATGCAGTGTATCGTAAAAAATGTCTATATGTGGTAGTGTGATGTCCCAAAATAGGGAAACTTTATGATATATAGGTGTCCTCTGCTTTTACTGTAAGCACTTTGGTTTGGGCAGAAATATTTTAAAAAAGACCAACTTGCCAGTAAATTTTAGAGGAAGCAGGGCGGATCAATGTGCTTTAGTTTCTCCTTTTGTGGGATGTTCAAGTCCCGCACTTTTTTGGAGATTGGTTTGCTAAGAGTATCACATAGTTCATACTAGATCTCCTGTCCCAGGTGATTTAAGCCATCTTTCAAAACTCAGGCTTTATTGCTTGGTGTTTCTTTCAGCTTCAAGAGCGGGCTGTCTTCATGGGTCACAGCTGCAACCAAAACTTTGCGTTGAGAGTGTGGATGGGGCCACGTCTGGATGATGCTGCCTCTTGGATCTGATGCTGGTCTTTCTCATTGCTGCCACTGACTGGTCCTGAGTGCTCCTCCTCACAGTCCCTCTAAGAGCCCAGACCCATCACCTGCAGAGCAAAGTTAGGAAGACTTGGGCTTTAAGTTAAACCAGGCTGCAAGAGTAAGGAAGGAAGCAACATTGGCATTCAGTGGTTGAGGTGTGTTGCCAGACCCAACTTGCAGAAGGCTGAAGGGCCTGGAATGAGCAGCTGTGATGGTCTTTTCTCTTCTGTGTGGTCATGGCTCCTTCCCTCTTTGCTTGCTTCAGTAAACAGGGGGTTTAGCTAGTGGCAGTTTACAGAAGCAGGCAGTGGATTTTGGCAGACTACTGGTGTTAGTGATATGGAGATAATAAATCACAAGAGGTTGTGTTACTGAGTCATCGATTCCAGTGGAAACTGTAGCTGCAGTTGCGTAGATATGCTTTTAATTCTCCCCGTCTCTTCTTCTGCTAAATTGAATCTTAACTTGAAACTGAATCCCTGGAAAAGCTTCTACTACCTTATTTTGTTCAGATCAAACAAGTGTTACATTGAGTCTATTAAGATGTTGTTAGATTAATGTGAGATGAGTGGACAATTACCTGTATGCAATTAATAAACTCCTGCTGACCCCTGAGCTTTGGGAACAGATTTCCCCTTTACACGGATTTTGTTTGTTTGTTTCCTTTTTATCATGCTAGTAACTGTTTCATGGGGGTTCTGAAAGTTACGCTTGCTTTGAAGCAGTTTCAGCTTCGATGGAAAATCCCCCGGTCTTCTTTCTAGATACATAAAGATGATCCCACAAGGTTCTGCTTTCATCCTGAGAAAGTGTTGAGCAGCCTTGATTCCTATCAAGATCTTTGGTAGATGGCAAACTGAGCTTCTCCTAGGAAGCAGAATTAAAATCTAAAATGTAATTAGGATAATGCCACTTCTCTTACATGTTTGTTTTCAAAAATATGAAAACTGAAAGTGGAATTTTGTGGTGATTGTAAGAGGTCTTCGGAACACTGATCTGAAAATGAAAAACTTTACTACTGCCCAAAAGTATTGCACATCCGTGACTGGCGCCACAAGGACGATGCAAAGCTGATAGATGATTCACGCATGTTGCATGTCATTTCAAAAGCAGCATGTTTCCTAGTCACCCACTAAAGAGAATTGTTCTCTTGGTGATTATTGTATGTTGTATGTGGATTTATGAACAACAAAGGATATATTTTTGAGTTTCCAAATACCTAATATTTCTCCATCCACGGCTTTACTTTTCTTCTTTAAGGGCACCAAAGCACATCAAAATACATTATCAAAAAACACCAGCTGAGTCTGAACCCCACGTGGGCTGCTCTGAAAGTTGGTTCAAGTTTTTGAATTTTATTCTGAGCAGATTTACTCCTCTCCTACACATTCCACCACAGGTCTGATACTGTATAGCTCAGATAAAAATATGAAGGATGCTGCTTTTTTTCTGTTAGTGTATCTGCCTCAGTCTTGGCTTTAGGGGTGGCTTTGTTGGTCACTTGTGCTGGAGGGGCCTTGGTGAGTAGCAGTGTAGCTGTTGCTGTGAAGAGAGGGATTGGTTCATGCTGTGTAGCTGTGGACACTTAACTTTGTATTCTGAGTCATCTCCCAAAGGTGCCTACCTCTCTCTTAAGGCTAAATTATGAACTTGCTTCCTACTTGGGAGTTCTGAATTATAGCTATGTTAAGTACTTAAAATGTCATAAAGCAAACAAAGTAAATATCCCCCCTGGATCAGGTTCAAAGGAGAAAAAAAAAAAGAGCAATAAACATTTAAAAGGAGAGAAGGAAATAGGTAAAATAAGAAACAGAAGATGCTGTTTTGAGTGTATGCAGTGTTCATG
This sequence comes from Vanellus vanellus, assembly GCF_965231255.1. Taxonomy (NCBI): domain Eukaryota; kingdom Metazoa; phylum Chordata; class Aves; order Charadriiformes; family Charadriidae; genus Vanellus; species Vanellus vanellus. The sequence goes on from NC_138910.1 coordinate 63,549,872, forward strand.
CTCACCAGTGTATATATTTGAGACGATTCAGGGTTGGTTCAGCGAGTTGTTCCTTCTGGGGAATAGTAACTTATACCGTTTGCCACTTCTGCCAGATAGCTGATCTCCTGAACTACCGTGGCAGCCTTGCAGGGACAGTTTTTGTAAGACCAGAAAGTTTTCTTAAGGGGAAGGGGCATATAAAGGCGCTTTTTTTTTTTTTTTTTTTTTTTTTTTTTTCTCTCCAGCTTGAGGGGTGTATGTTTCCTTGCTTCTGTAAAGTGCAAAGAAAATGACAATCCCTATTTTCCGCCAGTGGTCAGCGGGGTAGTAGTGTGTGTAATCAAAATACATTCCTAAAGATGTTTTGTTCTTTTAGAGGATACTCAGGTTTTGGTATCGGCTTTTCAAAATACTGTACTTGATCCTCCTTTCCTCTGACTGCAGAAGAGCCCTTTGAACTGCGGTCCTTGCTGTGGTTAGTGGCCATGGCCAGTATCTTTTGGTCTTGCAAACTGATTTTCCGTGTCAGGCTTGGAAGTTTCCTCGTTTAGCATCAGAAATGTGACAGGGTATGTAGGTGGACTCAGCAGCAAAGGATGTTTCTGGAGCAGTCGCTTTTAATGTCCTTGCAACAACAGGAAGAAATAGAGGTAGGGCACTTTTTCCACTCTGCAATCTCTGAAAGTAACCACTGAAGTAGATGGAGTGAGGAGATAAAAGTGTATGTGGCAGCAGTTTCTTAATCACGCAGTCGGCTGTGTAATGAGTGCTCAGATAAAAATTGTTGATGTATTCCCAAGTATTTAAAACATTCTTTGGTTTTAATGCTCTGGTTTATCCTAAGCACATTAGAGAGAGCTTCTCTTGGTTTGTTCTGAAGAGTAAGTAGTTAATGTTCAAGGCAGGTGTTGAAACAGTGATGGTTGCCTTTTTTGGAAGGGTCTGTTGAATTCTTTCCAGAAAAAATAACGTGCTTGGCTCACTTAACCTTGCCTTAGGTCCATGTAGTAAAAATCCCAACATTGGCAGGCACAGCAGAACTCTGCACTCCTTTCTAAAACCTGGTAGTGGAACCAGCATTTCAAATAGACTTTAGTATGTGATTAAAAAAATAAATGATGATAAGCTTCATGTTTATTTAAAGCTGTTTACTGTATGATAATTTAGTGAGGATGCTTGTGCCAGACTTTTTAGTTGTTCTGCTTTTTGTCTGTCAGTTCCTCCCTCGTAGGACTCAGTAACTTTGGGGTTCATTGATAGGATAAGATCTGTCTTGCAGGAACACATTTATCATGCTGCAGGGTGATGCAGAAGATTTTCAAGTTTTAATTAGTAATAAGTGGAAAACCAAGTGTATTCTGAGGAAGAAAACTGTTGTGTTATCAGACATTTAAATATCTCAAATATCACATGAAAAATACAGTGAAAATGCACTATTGCAAGCTAATGCACTTCTTTGGTCAGTATTCAGAAGGAATAGTATTTTCTGTAATGCTTTTCTCAAATGTCTTGAAAGGTTACACTGATACTTCTTTACTCTGATATTGACCATAAAAAAATACCAGAAACATTGTGTAAATGAAAAGCAATTACTGTACTTACTGGATAAACCATCGTATTTAAGTAGTTAAGGAGGTTTGTTCCTGAGAGTGGAATGCCAGCATCTATTCAGTATCACTGCAAAATAATAACTGGTTAAGTCCTTAAATCCTGCAATTCTCATGCACGGGAGGTTTTTCCAGTTAGGCCAAGGCTCTACAAAGATGTCCCACATGTTTCAGATACAAAAGACAGCATTGCTAAGAGGCGCTCTATATGCGATCCCTGTGCGACCTGTCTTGTGCTATGTCCGTGTTGTCCTGTGAGACTGTGCACACTATAAAATTCAATGTGTTAGGAGCATTGTAGAGGTGCCCCATAAAACTAGTCCATGGTGTAGCTGCTTCTAAGTGGTGGAAATACAAAGTGAATGCTATTTGCTAAATACGTTTTAAAGATAACCGTGTTGCTCTCTTTTCCTAGTGTTGTAGATTTGGGGGCAGTTTGCTTTCTTATTGGAGAACTATGAGAGCATTGAGAGAATATGCTGTATTCTGTGTTACACTGAATAGAGACATTTTCATTTAAAGGAAACGTTTTATGGTCGTCATACAAAAACAACAAATAAAGAAGATCATTCAGAATTGAAACAGATGTTAGCTTCAACTTTGAAAACTATTCTGGCAAAAGGATTCCTAAGCTGTTTTTTGTGACAGGTCTGGTCAAATTGAAATCTGAATTACATGGGCCTTCTCTTAGAGGAGAGTAAGCGATATGTGTGCATAATAAATAACGTAATAGCTGGAGGCACAGGGAAGAACTTTGAAATTCTTTTAGTGTAATTTTTGTGTCTACTTAGGCAAATATGTGTAGGTGCTAAACAAACTGATATATAATATCCTGAAATAATGCTGGGAACAATAGCTCCAGGGAAGGTAATAGTTGGTTGCAGTTAGTTAATTTCTGTAATTGGAACCTGACTTCAGACAATCTCTGTTAAATAATTGCTATTCATGTATTTTGTTATTTAAAAGCTTAGAGAGATACTTAGGACCATTATACTGCTATAACATGTTAAATAATACTGAGGACAGATTATAAATTGTTATGATGTATTTTTCACTCTTCCAATCATCATCATTAGTAGTTTTGGATTTTCAGTTGTAGGAAAAAAAAAAAAACACACACCCAACTTTTGTTACACCAAAGAAATCTGGGCTAGTAGAAAGGAAAGGGGGAGGAGAACAGCAGACTAAGTCACACTTTTTCCTGGGCTGCTCTGGGAATAGCACAAGAAAATGTTACTTCTTTCCCGAAGCCTTGTCCACTGCAGCAGTCTGGAAGAAGGGGCTGTGTGTTGTATCTGGGCAAGCACTGCTTACACACTACTGTGGGGAATATGTCCAAAGAAATCTTCACTGATGCATTCAAACCGGAAAGCTTATTCATCTTGCTGTGATTTCTCACTCAAGCACATGTTATTCTTGACTTGATGTTCTAGATCTTAGTGAAAGTGTGAATGGAAGGACCAGCCGGGGTAGGGCATGCAGGTCCCGGTCCTCAAGCACCTTGAAGGAAGAGTCAGTGAAGTTGTATGGATGGGTGATGGCTCCTGAGGTTGGGAAGATAAAGGAATGCTATTTTTTCACCACTTGCTATAGAGACCTCTGGAGAGCTGACAAATGCACTGGAAGTGTTGGCCACGTCCCTCTGCAGGGACAGGAGAGCCAAAAGGTTGCTGTTGGGATGATCTTGCTTTGCAGTAAATCTGGAATGACTTGTTTATCTCTTAAGACCAACGCAAGTTGAAGCAGGTCCCAGTCTGAAAGACAGTCTGACCCTGTGCCCTCTTCTTTTCTTGAATGATGCTATTGCCACTCCAGTGAAGTTGTATTTGAAAATCTTAGGCTTTCTCATGAACCCATTACACTTCTACTTACTGTTTTTCCATTTTGACTATTTTAAACAACACTTTAGTTTTTCCAGTCAACCTGAGTTCACATAACCTATTTATAAGGATTTTCCTAAACATGTATATCTCATTTGCTTTATGTGTTAGACTAAACCATTCCCTTGCTTCATGTAAATAAAGCAACAGTAAATATCTTCCCTTTCTCTTAGCGTTCTCTTTCTTTACTCTGTTTCTCTGTTGGCCTTTATCTGTCACTGGACTTCAACTTGTTCTTTCTGATTTGGCAGTTACTTCAATAGTTCCCAGTTTTATGGAGCTTCACATTCTTGTCTCCCTTCAGTTCCTCAGACCATCTTCTTCTCACTCTCTGCTCTCTTAGTTTTCCTCTTGTCTTCCAGCCTTCCCCTCGTGCCCACAGTTCAGCTCCCCTTGCAGCACTGTTGTACCACTTCTGCAGCAGTATGACTTCGGAGAGTGTCTCAGAGACCTCCATTAGTCAGTTGCCATGTGCGCCATAGCCGGGCTGATGGGTGCTTCACCTTTTAAAAACATCTCTGGAAAAGGAATCATTTATGCCCATGCTAAACCACATGAAGTTTAGGCATTGTTGGAAATAAGCCTTAGTCGCCTTCAGTGAATGCGTTTGGGTGTGACAGATTACATTGCTTAAACATGCTACCTGTCTGTGTGGATAAATGTACCACGTTACAAATATGTTTTTATTCCCATCAGGTGTCTTTAGGTTCCGTTGTTCAGTTTGAGAAGGGAAATTTCTCCTTGTCAGCAGAAACAGAAGAAAAGCTTTTTCCTGAGAAAAATGAACACCTGCTACAGTGGGCCCAGAAGGAATATGGAGCAGTAACATCTTTCACTGAACTCAAAATATCAAGAAACATCTATATTAAAGTAGGAGAAGGTAAAACGAAACAAAACGAGCAGAATTGATAGGCACTTCTAGATGGTGAGAATAAGTCTTGCTGTAGTATTATTTCACATTTTTTATGTTAATCTTTAAACATACCTCTCATTTTCCAAGAGTTGTGGTGTAAAAGGGGAAGGCAGAGAAATAAGACGAAGTCTAAAGACCAGACCTTGGATTTAGCCAATTTTTAATGGATTCCGGTGCTGTAATTTTATGCTCATAAGTGTGGATGCAATTGGCCAGAATCTTACAGGAGTCAAAGCTTTACCTTTTAAAAGGAATAAACTACTCATGGTGATCATTTGGTTGTCTTCATCTAAAGGACTGAAGTAGAGAACCTGAGGTAGGGGATAATTTCTAGAAGGACCCAAGTTATATTTTTTTCAGTATTTGCTTGCATCCAGACTACTTTGGGCAAAGAATTACTGCTTTCCTCACTGAGGTAAATTGCCTCAGTCTGATGTCCTTGAGCATTTTCATCCCAAGGAGCAAGATTTCCTGGTGCCGTGACCCGCATGCTAAATTCCTCAGGTGGCCTAGGGCAGGTGGGAGAGGACTTCAGCTCCTCAGGGATTTCACAGGCCCATATTAGGGTAGGGTTTGGGCCATAGCTCTGTAGTTGAGCAGTGTTGGAACAGCTTGACAATATGAGCCTCTGCAGCACCTTCTGGCTCATGCTTTTCCTCAGCTGGCTGCCAGTCACATAGCATGTCTTCTGCAGGGGAGTTCCACCTGAGCCGGTCATAAACCGTGGATAACATAAGAGCCACGGCTCTTCTGTTCACTATGTTCTTGGAGCAAGGCAGTCAGTTCAGGAGGGTTTATGCCCTACTTATCTCTATTCAAGTTCATTTTCTGGAAAATATATAGGTAGTAAAAGGAACTTTGCAGCAAGAGCAGACTTGCCTCTGTTGTGCAGGATGATCGGGCATGAAATTTTCTTTTTCACAGGTATGGGATGTTTTAAGTTGTCAGTGTTCTTTACCTAATGGCCTGCAAATCACTGGGTTGTTTTTGTTCTCTGAGGATGTCATCCAAGTTTAGGCTGAACCAAACATCCAGGTTTAGGCTAAACTAAAAGCAGCAAGAAATAAGGCTGGTAAAAGTGAACTGGAACTGATTTGCATTGCAGCTAGTAGTCCAGGTAGTTTGAAACTAATTGTTGTCTCTCAAGAAGTTCAGTGATGGGAAAACTAGAAATCAATGTGACATTTTATCAATATCCAACGAATACTGGTGGGCGCAGCATTTAGTAGCACCAGCAGCCTAATTTAGTAGTACTTCAGCAATGTTTCTAGAGAAACTCCTGCATAGCTAAACTAGCTGGCTACAAAAAAAAAAGGCAAACCAAAAACCTTCTGTGGAGAAAACATTCTTTCCTAACCACCTGTATCTGATCATTTGATTTCCTAAAGCATGAGGCTTGCCCCCCAAAGTCGGAACATGTCTGTGTTGGTTTTATCCAAAGCCTGCCAAATTTGTACAGGATTCCCCTGCGTGATTTTTGTTCTACTTGGCACCAGTCTTGGATTTTAATGCCAGAAAATCATTCAGAAATATATTTATTAGCTTATTAAAGTGCTCTTGGAACATATACATGGGAGTAGTGGTCTCTGTGTTGCCGAGATGAACATTTAATTAGATACATCAAAAATCAGATAAAATTTTCTTTCTTGATTTGCATGTCTCCAGTCAAACTAAGCAGCTAAATAGGAGAGCTTTGCATCATCTTTAGAATGTGTTAAAACACAATTTACTTAGGAGTAAGTACACAAAATGGAACTTGGCAGGCAACCAACAGAGAGAGTTTCTGAGAAGGCTCCTACAAAGTAGCTCAGCTGTAACCATATTTGATTTTGATTTAAATTCTTGGCAGAAGAATGAATATGTGTGGGGGTTATGCATGTGTTCAGGGGTGGGGAGAGGGTCAGCTCTTGAACTGCAGCAGTCGTGCGAGGAGTTCTATGGAAACCACGTGGGACATGGACCTGGTCTGCTTCTCTGCAGAGTGAATGATGGAATCACTGGATTCCACAAACCACAGTATATGCTGATGGACATTTCAGGCTTTTCATACAAAACTCGCACTCCTCAAGTGCTTTAGTCAGGTGCCCTCAGCTGCCAGTCTGTGAATCGCAGCTAGTATTACTCATAATCTATAGGTGATCATATGAAGGAGTTCCTTGCTACGTAACCGATACAGAATTCAATGGCAGTATTCATGTAATTGTCTATGTTTCAGCTTCACTCAAGTTAAAAAAATCTGAAACTGGAAGATCTAACATTTTAGAAGTTGAGGCTGTAGCTGAATACAGCAAACAGAAAATGCAAGCCAGGGGACAAAAAGATCTGAAGAAGGGTGATCATTCATAGAATGAAACTGCTTCTGACGCCATGGGTCTCTGAAATCACTTTTGAAGCTGCAAATGAAAGGCAGCTGAGTGAGCTTGCAAAGTGAGTCAGGGCCAAGTGCATCTGAATCCTCTTGATTGGGAAGAGTGGCCGACCAGATACAGCAGGGATGGTGAGCACAGCGAGAACTTAAAGGGGCCAGAATGAGGGTTTGGAGGAAGGGGGCACAAGAAGTGGGATTCTCGTTCTTGCCTTGATTTGTGTAGTGAAGGAGATGGCAAAGTGATTGCCATGATAATTTCTGTCAGATTCTAGAAAGCAGGAGTCCTGAGGGTAAAAGTGATCTTAGTACACATTTTTCAGCAGAAGTCAGTTTAATTCCTCATGCTTCAATAAGATATGATTGTACAAATCGGGAAGACTTACCAGTTAGCTAAATATTACCTAACTCATCCAGTATCACCAGTGTAAATCCAGGGCAGATGTGCTAGCCTGGAGGGAGCCTAATTTCAACACAGTTCTTAGCTAAATAAGGGAAAATAAACAGTCAACCGTAACAATAACTAGGCTGGAAAACGTACAGCCTGTTTACAGATGGTTACACTCTGCTTCTGTCCTGGCAGAAGCTGAAGCTTCAGTCCTGAGTTTGTAGCCTGTAGACACTGGTGCACGTATCCTGCACACCGGACCTGCTTGGTTTAACACTTGTAGGTGCGTGTGTTGTGTCAAGCTTTAGCCGTGTGTCCTGCTGAGGGGTGAGTACCGCCAAGAGTTTCCATCCTCCCTCGAGACACCGCGGCAGCCCCTTCCCCAGTCGCGTTTCTACCCTGCCACTCAATGTTAGTCAAGGTTCTGATCCCCATCGTGCTAAGGGCTAGCGAACTGCAAAATACACTCAAAAAAGACCTGCCATCAGAGTGGCTGAGGAAAATCCCAAACGCCTTGCTTATCCGCAGCTCAGACTTTGAAAGGCAAGCTCTGCTTGGATGGCATTTTTATTGCTGAATTGAACTAGTGCTGCCCAGGGCGCCTGTCTTGGAGAGTGACGCCTGATTAATGGCGCTCATTTTCACAAAAATACTCCACATGATTTTAAGCAGGGATACTCAACTTTTATCCAATTTAGCCAAGAACCCACAGATGACACCTAATTTGTGCAGAACAGAGCAGACGGTGTCTGTCCTCATCTGTAAAATGGAGGCGATGCCCACAGAAACTACAGATCCCAATGTGCAATCCTCTGTCTTCATCGGAGCAGCCTGGCACACGCCGGAGGAGAAGGTGGCTGCCAGCCACAGCTCCACCGTCAACCTCATGCCTGATTCCATATTGGGAGTCTGTGGAGATTGGAGAGGCACAGGGTCCATAAATTGACTGTTTGCTGGCCGGTTTAGTAAGGTTTTTAATTGATTGCAGGCACCTGCAGCCCCTTTCCAAAGTAAGTAGACAGCCCTGAAACTAAAAAAGAAAAAGAAGTGTAGTGAGCAGAGAAAGATGAAACGGATCCCCTCTTCTGTTCCAGCCCAGATTTTGGTAACTGGCACGGATAACAGTAAATACGTCTTGGTGAAGGGGGGAAGTAAATGTGTGCGTCAGGTAGCCAGTGACAGAGTTAAAATTTGCTGCGGAGGAAAAGCGTGCTATCGAGCAGAGGCCCAGGCTGGGGAGCCTCCGCACTGGTGGCAGCGAGAGCAGCAGTTCTTGAGAGCTCCGGCAATGTTGAATGGAAGTGCCAGGAGAGGGAACCAAGTTCTTTGCAATGGCAAATGATAGCACCTGTGGTAATTATCCACAAACTACTCAGAGGCTGTTATTTTATGGCTTGAATTGTGTTGTATGGCAGCTGAGAAGCAAATTCCTAGTATCTCTGTCTGTGTGTGTATGTATATGTATAAATTCAAGCTCAGTGTAGACCATTTGGGATCATTTTCCATTCTCTGCTGTTGTGGGAGGAGCTGGCAGAACTGCAGCTGCGTTCAAGGCTAATCTGGCAGGGCACGTACCAGATGTTAGAGGAGTGCTTTGCTTGGGCAGTATGAATAGTTATAACCTCATACAGCTTTCATAGATTCTGTGGGGACGACAGCAAGGTTAATACTCAAAGACTACTTGGTGTAAGATCAGGCGAAGAAACTCCCCTAATTGTTTCTGCAGCGGCCGGGGTCACAGGAATCTCTGGTCTCCCTGCAAATTTGTGTACCACACACAAATGCACTTCAGGGGTGACATTTCAGCTCTTGTTTAGGGAGCAAATGCTAACAGTGGCCTCAGCTCAGCTTTTAAGAGTTCATCCACAGTTTTGCATGCATAATGCATTATATTTGATTTTTTTTTTATTCTTTTTTTCTAGCTTGCTACTGACTTTAATAGGAAAGCCATCTTTGTAAAGCAAAGGTCAAAAAGCCAGCCATTTGGAATTATATTCTTACAGGACTTTGTGTCTTTGAACATGATGCTTAATCTTTCTGTGTATTATGACAATTCATATGTAAAACTATCTCAGAAATACAAAGTATTCCTATTTTTCAATGGAAATGTTGCTTCTTGGGTTACAGCAATGTAGGCTGTGCATGAGGACTTCGTACCAAGTAACTATTTTTTATGTTTTGCGTTGTACACTAGTTAATGCTCGTGATCAGCTAGGCACTTAAAACCAAAAAAAGAGATTCTACTCTAGAATTTCTTCATTTCAGTTGTGGATATTATGGTCAGACTTCCTTAGTATCAGCAACTGATTTCATCCTTTTCTTGCTATATTCAATTTTCCATGCACAAGAGAACTGCAGTATTTCCGGACAACACTGACTCTGACTACACAATATATAGAAAAATATATTGAGTAAGGAAATGGAAAATACTTTCTATAATCTTTTAAATATGGTAAATTTATAATAACAGGAATAAAACATTTCTAAAGGGAGAAGGAATTGATCAAAGAAGATTTCTGTGAGTTAATTTCAAAAGAAAGAAATCTTTTTTTAAAGGTGCAAGGAACAAATGAAATGTATTTTATTCATTTTGAAAAACGCTCACATATTTTGCTTCAGTATTGTTTTCAAATTTCTCTTTCTAGGGATTTTTCTTTTGTTAAATACTTCAATCCATAAACAGAAACTGTTCAGTTGAGAAGTATCTATGTTACATCAGAGATATGCTGTGTTGTTGCAACAGTGATCTCCCTTTCCATATTATGGTGGTTTGTCATAAGTGTTTATGATGGATAATAGATATACCTTTTAGCCTAAAGACCTATGTCATAAAATATAGTGCCACACTGAAATAGATGCAGTATATATATGCACGTAAGCTGATACCTCTGTGTAAAGGTGCATATGCTTTCTTTTTTTTTTCCCCCTCCAGATCAAGTTTTTCCTCCCTCGTGCAACATAAAAAAGAATTTTCTCTCTTTAAATTACCTTGCGGGATACCTTCAACCAAAAACAGCAGAGGGGTGCCTTATGTCTAACTTAGTCCAAGAAAAAGAAGTTCATATCATTGAACTAATCACTCCAAATTCCAATCCGTACAGGTAAAGTATCGTCTAAGTGGACTAAATCTGTCTTGAAATCACAGCTAAAGATTTCACCCGTCTATTGAAAATCAACTGAAAGTAGCCATTTCATCCTTACAAGAAGAGCTTGGACCTTAGTACTTAGCCTTAAATAGAAATCAGTTCTTCAGTATGTAAAGATTTTGGTTTCTGCTTCACGATCCCAGGATTTCTCTGGACAAGACTGCAAAGCACAGTCTTTGTGGACTGTATCCTGTCCCCCTTCTTGCTCAATCAATCAAATTTTTCCAAGAATAAAGTGAATAAGAGAATATGAATGAGGGCAGCATATGGCAGACAGAGTTTAAAGTGGGACCATGTAGGAGGAGGTGAGAGAGAGGTTAAAAGTAACCTTGGCCTGTCACAGGTAGGGATGACTGGTAGCAAGGCCTAGGGCAGCGGCTCCCAAACAGTGGTCCAGAGGTTGCAAGTGATCTGCAGTCCACAGTAATTGTTCCACAGTAATTAATTGTTCCACAGTTGGTCTGCAGAATCATAACAGTATTTTCTGTCAAGTTTCCAGTTGAGTTTAAGGGATAGTTCGATAATTGCTAGAAATGTTAAGGGTTGACAGTGGTCCACTGATAGTGATTAGGGAAAATTACATAACTCTCTGTATGCGTTATGAGGATTAGCTAAATTGTCAAAGGTACCCTTGGAAGGTGAGACTTTTAAAACCTTCATCCTTTGCTGGTCTCTCCTAGGTCTTAGTTGGGAGTACATGAATGGTGTTTGCTTCAGATAGTCATACCTGGAAAAGCTCTTCATAAGTGCTGAGTATGGTTGCTAGAACCGAAATTTGCTATGAAACTTAGGTGATTTTCCATTTTGCAAGAAGTACAATTTCGTCAGCGATAAGGTAGAATTAAAATCCTGTCTACTGCAGACACTGGATAGCCAGCATTGTCCAGTTGTGCTCTTACTGCAGTTACATTTGAGCACGTCCCATCCCTAACGAAGAAGTCACACAGGGAGCTAGGGGTGGGAGGAGGGGTCTTTGCAAGAAGAGTAATTATCTCATTGCAAGATGGTGAAGCCAAAGCCTGAGACTATTCTTGCCTAGCAACCTTGGGAGAGTAAGAAAGTTCCGAGATGTGGTGGAAGCGGAGTAGGTAAGCCCAAATGATCTGCCTGTGTGTGGTGTGAGTTGCAGCCCCATCCTGAACAGAGCTGTTCTTTAGCATCAGCCTAAGTCCCTTGCAGTGTTATGCAATGACAGCCCTGTCTCCAAGCCCTCTGGGCTTTTGGCTTTGGCTGATAGTATGATAGGAATTTGTTTTTCAGATGATAACACTGCAAAATGCTTAAATGTTTTGTTATTAAAAGTAGAAAAGTAGCAAGTTAAATTCCTCTTGCTTTGTTCTTAGTTTTGTGTGTTATCCACAGCTCTCTTTACAAAGTTTATATCCACAAAGAAATGTACAGAAGCTGAGCTGGGCATGCATAAAACTGCAGGAGGTGAAACGAAGGTCCCAAGATACACTTAGTCTCAGTGCAGAATATTAGTTGAAGCCTTTTACTTTTGGGGATGAGCACGTTCTTGTGACATACGGTCCCATAAGATGATCTGGAAGTAAAGGTTTTTCTGTTGAATTAGTATTTTGTACGACGAGATGTTATTGATGGGTACAAAGCCATTTGGTCTACTTATTTTACTGAGGTCTTGAAAATCTGGATAGTGTTCATCTATTTTCCAGCAAGCAGTAGGCTGGACATCTGTTTTCTTTTCTTTTTAAAGTAAGTATTTATCCAGAAGTATTGGAAACTGAATACACAGCTTAATTCCTCAACACACGCAAGACCCTCAGAAAAGTAATTTCCACAATTTAACTGCCTAGGCAGAGACTCTCCCTAATATAGTATTTGTGGGGTTTTTTTGGTATTAACCTGTTTAATTTGTCTGTTTGCCCCTTTTAAGGTATTATTTTGAGCTTTAACACAGTTATAGCCAGAGGAAACCGAAACAGGTATATTTAGGCACTGTCGCAGTGAAATAAGAAAACAATATTTACTTTATAAAGCAAATGCTAGTCATATAACCAACCTGCTCTAAATAATAGCTGAAATGAGTAGCACACTACTTGTAAACAACAGACAAAAATATTATTTGTCTAAAAAGTATTTGTTTCTATTGTTATGCAAAATCATTTAAGCGTATGTGAAATAACAATCTGTTTTGCACATGTTGTGTTGCCTGGGATAATCTCCAGCATTTTAATCAGCTGGCCAGACAGTGGAAACATGATGGATTGGAAGAAGGTTGATAGCTGAAAATTTCTGGCATTCTAGTCTAACTTTCTCTCTATTTTCCACATACAGTGCTTTCCAGGTGGATATAATCGTTGACATTAAACCATCTCAACCAGGCGCCAAACTTGTCAGAGACGTCGTACTTATCCTCAAGTGTAAAAAGTCTGTCAATTGGGTTATCAAGTCGCATGATGTCCAGGGAAAGCTGGAAGTGATTGTAAGTTAAAGCACCTTTTTATTTTTTGAGAGGTATCATACTGCAACAGTATGGAATCCATTTAAATGTGATATAGTGCTAGATCATATTGATTTCTGAATATCTTCTCTCTTAGCTGCTTTTTTAATTATTATTGCATTTCAGGGAGTAAATACAGAAACTATATACTTCTTTCTCCTTAACTTTTAATATATGGGCTATTAAACTGACCAGTGCATCACAGAAGCCAGGTGGTTAGTGCAAGGATTTAGGGTCTACATCTTTTTGACTGCTGTTGAAGTACCCTAAACGCCCAGTTGGATGTAAACACCCAAAGGGATGTTCCCTTTTTGCTGTTACTTTGGTGAATGGATTTACAGGTTCATCTCAGAAGTTGGAAAGACGCCTGTGAGTGCAGAATGGATAATCCTAGATTATCCACACACCCACATCCCTTTATAAGTGGAAACTTTTTTACTCCTTCCACTTGTGGTTGTAGCAGTCTCTAGCCGTCTTCCCTGCCAGTACTTCTGTCCCCAGCAAGTGTTTGGTCAAATTGACCTCACCTCTCCTCAGACCGCAAATAATAAGTTTTTAAAAACTTAAACCTAGGATCTCTAAAGCTAAACTTCTGAAACTATAGTTACACATAATTAGAGGTTCTGATTCAGAATGATTTTTTGTACTGGCTTTGTGGCTCAGCTGCATTTCTACTAAGAAAATCTGTTTTTCCTGCTCTGAAATAAATAAATAAATAAAATTGGCCTGATCTTGCCCATTTTGGTCTTAAGTGATTGGTTAGGAGCACGTTCTACAGTTAAGCTGAATGTTTGCTCAGGACCACCCAGTGGCCTTCTGATTAACAGTTTTGCAGTAACTCAGATACATTTTCAAACTCCAGCTATCTGTATTGATAAGAATATTATTTTGTGTAGTAGCTTTCTCCTTTTAATGTGTGCAAGGGCAATTCTGACAGGATCCAAAGGCTGCTTGATCTAAATCTTCTAAGGACAGATTGGTAGGCAAGATTTCACACTAGATTTTGAGAGTAAGGGAAATAAAAGGGAATAAATTATGGTGTTGCTCTGAAAAATGAATGCAAAAATTATCTAGGGTGGATGATGAAATTCCCTTTTGATCCCTGACACATCTTTATCTGACGGGCAGGAAAGGATGTTCTGGTCATTCTGTAGGTCCTAAATAATCAGCCCTTAAAGAGAAAGGTCAAGGTTAGTTTCTCAGGATTACCAGACTTGTAAGCAGAAGGGCAAAAAACAGTGGTTGACTTGAAAGTTTCGTCCTGGGTTATTACATAAAGTTCACCTCTCTATTTAGGCCTTATATGGGTCTACTTTCACAGGATAGAGAATTGTGCATTAGTTCACTTCATGCTTAGAGATAGCTAAAGTACCGTATTTCATATCCATGAAGCTACCTCTTTGTGGATGATGAATTTTCAGGGAGAGGAAATCTAGAGGATTTTAAAATGTCTAAAGTGCTGCACTTGTGTAGAAAAACAAGGCTGCTATTCTTAAAGTTCTTTATTAATTATTGAAAGTATAATTAAAAAGCATAAGTGAAAATTCTTTCCGTAACAAGGGGCAGAAGGTAACATTTTATTTAGACTAACAAAAAGAGAAAGTAATACTATATATGGAAATGTCTGTATATAAAAGGCATTGTGTATTTATGTTAGGATTTGTGAGTAACTGTTTGCTGTATTGCTTCATTTATATAGATGCTTCACTTTCTGACTGTGTGTTTCTTCTCCTTTATTTCGAGGGGAGTGTGGGAGGGAATTGAACACCCCCATGTCATTAAAAAGCCTGTACATCCAGTATTTAGGATCTGTTCCTATCTCTATTAAGCTGAAGGCCTTTCCAAGCCCAAATTTAGACAATGCATAAAAACATTACTAAACAATTAGGTAATGTTTCACAATGTCCTTTTTTATTAGTTGAATCAGTTCCATGCACTTCAATTTTCCTAACTTCTTGCCCTCAGTACGAATCAGAATTGTCTTGAGGGGATTGGCAAGCCAAGAGGGAAAGGTTAGTGCTAAGCTGCCTCAAACGCAGGACTGTGAATTATTGAGGTCCAAGTTCACAGACAAAAAATGAAAAAGACTTTTTAGGTCATCTAGCTCATCTCCCAGCTTGCTGTGTTTCTTGGAACTCTGAAAGAGGATGGACACAGAACCAAGTAAAAATGGGAACAGTTTAGGTAAAGTAGTTGCACATAATATACATGCAACGCTTTCCTCCCAGGCTGTGTTTAACTCCTGTTTGCAGTCTGTCTTTACATCAACCCGCATGCGGTACTTATGTGTTTCTGTGCTTGTGGTCTCTCTGCCCTTCACATCCCTTCCTTTGGATTTGGTGTCCTCTTTTACAAAGCTGTGGGTTGCACGGTGGACAAAGAAGTAAAACTGCAGAAAGACAATAAGTGTGCTGAAGGGCAAAGAGCGAGAGGTAAAACGCACAGAACAAACCTGTAAGGGTTTCAAAAGCTTTGAGGGACTGTTCTTTACATGAGAACAACCGCCCACCACTTTCTGAAATGGTCTCTCTCTGTTCTGGGTAGGTTAGTGGGTGGCTCTGATGGCTTGGTTTCATACACTGCCTGTGAAGGTGTTGGCAGGGCAGGCAAGTGAAGGAACGTATGTCTATTCCTGCAAACCCTTATGCTGGTTTTGTTTCATTGAGGCGATGCAGGACCGAACATTTATGGGCTCAGCGTGGAGTGGAGAGGTATAAACAAGCCCTGGAAATGGTCAGGTGCCAGCTCGGACAGTAAAGTTCTGAGACAACATTTGTTCAGCTGTCTCCTCGTGACAAAAAAGAAAAGGGAGATCCAGCAAAGTTGGTCTAGCGTAATAATTCCAGCCAGTCAAAGCTGTGTGGTAATATGAAAATGATTGGGGGTTGGACTAGATGATCTCCAGAGGTCCCTTCCAACCCTGACCAGTTTGTGATTCTGTCATTTGTATCTGTTGAAGAATAACTAAAAGATTATCTGATCCAAAACAGTAATTAGATACTAAAATTTAGGATAGCTATGGCTTCCTTTTTGTTTCTTATCTTCAGTGGCCTTTGCTAGTCATTGCGAACTGTACTGGTAACAGTATCCTCAAACTCACATCACTCTCCACCTAGAATTCCCTTTAACTTCAATATTGAAGCTGTGAGTGTTTAAAGGATGCAGAACCGGGTCATTAGGAAGAAATGAGGGAGGGAGCTAAAAGTAAACTGTGCCATTCCGGTGGGACTCTCTGAGCTGTATTCACTGCTTGGTTCAAAAGCTCCATTTCTGAGGTCAGGTACAGAAGTGCAACCGAGCTCTGTGATGCTGGGTAGCAGGTCCGTACGACCACTGTCTAAAAGCGATCTGGGCAAGAGAGATCAGTGCAGTCAATATTTTGACAGTCTAGAGTGAAAGAGAATTAAGATTTGTTCACATTGCGGGAAACCAATGGGGATTTTTTTTTAAAAAAATGCAGCTACATGATGGCAAAGGTAATCAGGTGTGGAAATAAAAGTGTTGTAGAGCATTCAGTGGTATCATCTGCATATAGAAAGTGTAATTCAGTCACATTGCAGGAATCGTTGAAAAGCGGGTCATCGTGCCTTTCCTGCAGTGTGTTTGTTCAGCTTGTTCTGTAGCCATTGATGTGGTTGTTGTAGGGATAATGGTTCTGTGAATGTAAAAATAAATATGTATCTATTTAGCTTTGTGTGAATACATGTTTAAATTTAAGATGCCAAGCGCTTAACAGCAAGTTAAAGTGAAGATTTTCTAACTGCGCCTGTAGCAGCTTGAGGTGTTTGTTATATTCCTCTGACTGCCCATTTGGACAAGAAAATTTGAAATTTTGCAAAACGTTTACAGTAAAGTGAATGCTAACTGGTGGTGTGACTCATCTGTATTCCACAGCCAACTTTGACAAGCCGTTTTTTGTAATTATTTAATAATAAAATAAGACATCAGCAAGTGCATTTATGAGTTTGCTGTATTGATGTATTTGTTGCAAAACTTATATTGTAAATTAAATTTTAAATTTTATTTACGTGCAGAAAGTATACATTGTCTTTTAAGTAGTTTGGCCTTACATAAATGTACATGCTTTCACTTATGGCTCTGTTAAGCATTTAATTCATTCCTGTTTAACATACTCAACATTTTGCAGGAGGCACACAACATTTCTAGCATGAAGCTCATTCAGAGAGGCACAGGCTGTCCTCGGTGCCAGCTGACCTTAAAGCATTCGCTGGTATCAGCTCTACTTCATAAGCATGCCATGTTTTGCCTTTTTCAGTAATGCTCATTCGAACAAAGGTTTTCCCATATGTAGCTGAAGTAGTGCTCTAATCAAAGAAATGAAGGGGACATTTGAAAAGCCAGTTGTCATCTTCAGTTCACCTCACCTCAGAAGTCATTTCAACTCAGTTTTGAAGAAAATACGGCATTACGCAAATGGCTGTAAATACGTCTTTGTCTCGTTTGGGGATTAACAGTTTCTGACTATATTACTTTATTGTACTCCAGGCAGAGGCTGGGAGGAAGGGGTGGGGGGGTCTTTCTCTGTGTGTGCAGCAGTTCTGTGCCTAAGGTGGCAGAGTTTGGTTTATTTCACAGGTGTTCTCAGTTTGCTGTTATTTAATAGAGTAAAAAACACGTTCAATCAGTGTCACTATTCCACTTTAAGTATCCTTAAATGGTAAACGATGAACCAAGTTTTCTTTTGTTTTTAGACATCAAATAGTATTGGTTTTGGAAAGGAAACAGAACGATCCATGACTATGAGTAAATCAGTAATACCTGATATTCCCTCATCGCATGAGAGTTTGATCAAGTGGGCGTATGAGCATAACTATAGTCCAGTTACTTCCTACACGAAAGCTCCTGTTGCTAACAGATTTCATCTCCAACTTGAAGATACAGGTAAGCTTGAAGGTGGTCTTCTAGCATATAGAATAAACATATCTTGTATTTCCAGGAATATGATGATTTGAAACGTGCTTTCTCAGTTTTGAAGCTTTTTTGTGGGGGTTTGCACTACTTTCACTGCTCACTGTCAAGAAGGCTGGTAATATCTATGGATGCTGGTTAAAACAATAATCTGTGGCTTTTTTATTAGAAAAGTCCAGGTAAATTGTGTTATATCCTGAAATGTTGGTGGAATTAAACGGTTATAGTTTATCCAACTCACAAGCCATTATAGCTGGCCATGCTCAGTGTTCACTGGAATGGACTTCAGCAACTAGATATCTTGTTAGTCAATAAATCCAGCTTCGATTTTTATTTTTTTTCTTTCCTGAAAGTATCACCATAGTGTTTCCTTGAGACAAGTAAATAAACTTTTTAATTGTTTACGGACAAAACTGGCTTACCAGAAAAGTCTGAGCAAATGGAATAACTACAACCATTAAAAAAAAAAAATCTAATTATTTGGCCAAAGTCATTGCTGATGTAAAGATATCTGGGTCCATTGAAGCTAATGGAGTTGCATCTACTTTTTCACCAATTCTGTATTTTAGTCAGTGAAAATATTATTTAACTGTTTTGCTAAAGCTTATGTTCGCCTTAATTTTACCGTTTGCAGTCTCATGGATTACAGATAATTACCTACTTGGGCCAGATTTTGAGATTTCTGTCATGAGCGATCACATGTATAAGCCAGGAGATAATGTTCTCATTTACTCAGTATAAATTTAATTTTTGTTTAACTTCACCCTGGTTATGTAAGTAGTTTCACGACAGTGGAGTGACTGAATTTGTGACGGGACAGGTAATGAAAGAATTTCACCCAATGATTTGCTCTTGGGCTATTTCAGCAGCACTAAAATAGTGTATTTGCTGATAATGATGTTTCTTTTACCTCAGTAGTTGTCTTTTGCATATAATAGGCCCACTCCTCAAAGCTCATTTTCAGCTCTTAGTGAGGCAGATTTCTAGCAGGGATTAAATATAACAAGATTAGATGCCTCAATAACAACTAAACCCTTAGTGGAGGAAATGTGGCTAGTTACCTGAAAAGTACAAAGATCATAGAGTCATAGAATGGTTTAGGTGGAAGGGACCTTGAAGATCGTCGAGTTCCAACCCCCCTGCCATAGGCAGGAACACCTCCCACTAGACGAGGTTGCCCAAGGCCACTTCCAGCCTGGCCTTGAACACCTCCAGGGATGGGGCCTCAACAACCTCTCCGGACAACCTCTTCCAGTGCCTTACCACCCTCAAAGTAAAAAATTTCTTCCTAATGTTTAATCTGAACCTGCTCTCTTCTAGTTTAAAGCCATTCCCCCTCGTCCTATCACTACATGCCCTAGTAAAGTCCTTCCCCAGCTCTCCTGTAGGCCCCCTTTAGGTACTGGAAGGCCGCAATAAGATCTTCCCGGAGCCTTCTCTCCGCAGCAGCAAAGATGGTGCTTTGGATGTCCTTAAGAGCTTCCTTTCTGGATAATAATCTTTTTGTATGAAAATGATTAGTTCTGAAGACTCTTATGAAAATTATTGAATAACCTAATGTTCTTTCTTTCCCTTCTTTTTTTTAGAAGAGATGAATGATGAAGAAGACCATTCCCTTCCTCCAGAGCTGACAGAATTGCTGGGTGCTAACCCACTGCCTGCCCCAAAGAATCCTGCCTTAAGTGATGGCCTGGCTTTTCCTTTTCACATTAACAGAGGAAGACATGACACAGTGGGAGAAGGAATCTTCCCGTCCAGGGATTCAGTGGATACATTAATAAATCATGACTTTGAGCATTCCCTCTCAAAACATAAAGAACCAGAAGAGGTTCAGGGCAGTGCTGGTGTAGCCCTGTCAATAAAGTGTGATGACAAAGTCATGACAGTAGCTGTAGAAAAAGACTCTCTGCAGGTTGGTGTGATCTCTTATTCCCAAATTTGGGCTGGCTTTTTTGGGCAGACCATTTTATATCATAGAATCGTTTAGGTTGGAAAAGACCTTTAAGGTCATTGAGTCCAACTGTAAACCTAATGCTGCAAAGTCCACCGCTAAACCATGTCCCTAAGTGCCACATCTGCATGTCTCTTAAATACCTCCAGGAATGGCGACTCAGCCACTTCCCTGGGCAGCCTGTTCCAATGCTTAATAACCCTTTCAGTACAGAATTTTTTCCTATTTGCATTTTCATTGAAAAAATAAACTTTCTAAGATCTACAGCCATCACCATCCAACCCCCCCAAAATAGTTTGGTGAGGAAACTATACTATAGATATTCTTTGCCATAACTCAGGGTCATGTTTCTTCTTCTCAGTAATCCAGTAGTTTGTAGAGGGATTTCTGATTAAAGCTTTGGAGGGTTGGTTCTGTCAAAAAATTACTGTACTCAACCATCAGTCTTGGGCTTTTAATCTCCAAAGTACAAACAAGCTGCTTTTGATAGCTGTGTGAGACCTGAATCTGTCTTTAGATCTGTCTTTACCATCTACCAGCTGACAGGTTCCTTGTGTCCATTTGTATTGTGGAAAAGAGCCTGATACAGACAGCATTTTTAGCTCATTTCAGACCAAACAGAGTCAGCATTATTAATCAGTAGATTAATAATGAACCTGTTGTTTTCTTTGTTCCATGTTACATTTATTCCCTGTCTGTCATGTGTAACAGCATTTTGAGTGTGACCTTCCCTGGATGTCAGTACAATGAACTTCACTTCCTCCTGTCAGCAGTCATGAACAGTATTCTGAGCTGCACTTTAAGCAAGAGCCTAACACAATTGTGTTTCAGCCACTTACAAAGCGCCTTTGTTTCAGGCTAGCGGCTACACAAGGACAGAACTCTCACTGCTGGATCACTCTTGCAAAGCCAGGATGAATGGTACCCATTTCATTTTGGAGTCTTTGCTCAACAAATGCGGGACTCGGACAGCATATATCTTCAACAAGATTGTTTATTTTAACTCTGTGAGTATTTTACAAAGAGAAGCCTCTGTGCTGCACATCATAGTGTACAAGGAAGACATTTTAATTAGCTTTACTCTTAGCAAAAAGGAGGCATCCTGATCTTTTCCTCTCTAGCTCAAACCTAGTTGCAGCTACAGTCCCTGTATTCAAGGAGGTATGAAGGCTGCACATTCAGTGTGCTTCTGTGGTCAGATAATATCCCAAAGGAAAAAGGAGGAGTTAAGAGTTAAACGCTTTTACAAAACTGCATGGCTGCACACTAGGGACCATCTGTACCAGTCTCAGGAGAAGTTGCAACAGCTTTACCTATGCAGCTTTGATGTACTAGTAGATAAGCAGTGCTGCGTAGCTGTGAGGAGGAATAGGAATGAAGGTTTGTGACTGCACAAGCAATACCATTTAATTAATGCATTATTTTAAATGATTTTTTTTTTCCAAAATTGTGTGTGAAAAAGGTTTTCAAAATGTGAGGAAAAGACATTATCTGAGCATGCTTCTCTCTTATAATTTGGATTCATATTTGCTATCAGTTTATGTATGTGATGAAGGGACTCTGAGTGCTTGTATATGAGTGATGATGATAAGGAGCACACTTAGGTTCTAAGCGACTGCTTCCAGACTGGCTCAGTTTATGAGCTTGAGTACAGTGCAGCTAATCTGTGTTGGAAAGTAATGGCACGTTTCTCTTGCTGGAGCTTTCCAGTACATAGAAGTAACCTTGGCAAATGATGGAAAGCCTGTGGTCCAACCCAAACACAGCTAAAGCAATCTGATCTGACCTTGCCTGGTTGAAACCGTTCTATACTGGCAAGTCTGTAGCACCTAACATTAGAAACAGTCCCAATCTGAGACTGTGGATAAAAACATCTCCAAACTACAGAACAGCATGTGTGTGGAGCTAAATACTGTCACTGTCCCTATATCCTATTATGGCCCAAACTAAAATGGATATTTGCCTCCTCTCCTTTCTCCATCATGTCTTTTAATAGTCTTGGCTACTCGCTTAAACTCCAAATCATATATGGTATCTTTCAGAATTTGGGAGCATTTATCCTAAAAAATAAACCACATGCAGTGGAGTCTCAAAGAGTATATGTCACTTCTTAGCAATTGCTCTATGTCTAAGAAAACAAAGATGAATTCCTGGAATGAATAGCTGAGGAGCCACAGGGCATGCAGAAACAGAGTGCAGAATGTTTTAAAACAAAAATGGGAATTTTCAGGTGAAGAAAGGGAGAAATGTGCAAAGGAGAAAAAAAAAAAAAAGGGAGGAGGGCGGAAAGTCAGTAGAAATTCAGAGAAAAACAAAGAAGGGAAAAATGAAGAAAGGAACATCATGGTTTTGGGTGTGCATATCTGAAAAAAATACGTAAATGACAGAAGAGAAAATCCTTTAATGACTCTAACACTTTCAGTGATTTTTCTGTGAGCTCATTAAGGAAAACTGTAAGTTGCAAAAAATCACTTTAGAAAGCCACTTCTTTTTCCAATGTTGGTTATAGAAATACTAGAAATAGAATGGAAATGCTAGGGTGCTCATTCAGACACCAGCACCCAGACTGGTGTCTTTGCTGGCTCTGAATTTTGGAAAAAAACCTAAGCAGCGTTCTCCAAATATAACCTACATATCTGATGTGCTCAGCAGAAAGCTGTTTAAGACATGCTTTCACCATTTGCTTAGCTGGTGCACTTCTTTTGGCCTTTGCATTGTTCTGAAGAGAGAAGAAAATAATAACCATGAAGAGAGAGTGCTCCGTTATCACCTAATTTTATGCATTTGCAATACCTTTTGTGCAGATTGTCATTCAGCTGTCATCACCAGCTGAAAGCAGCGGCTTTGATGATGACGACATGGAATCGGGTGATAATGGATTTCCAGGGGATGCTGATGAGGGAGATGTTGCTTTCTCAAGCTGGCCTGAAATAGCGGTATGTTACTCTCGGGTTTGCACCTGACAATAGAGAAATGCCTATTGTAATAGGTACTTCACGCAAGTTACATTAATTGTGTAGCAATTCATTTGTCTTTTGACACATTTCTTCTCACTTCTATTTCTTGTGACCCTGTTGAAGATTTGCACTAAGTTGACGGAATGTGGGTGGGCCTGTATTGTACACTCCAAATTTGTCCTTGCCCAGCTACCACTCCTGACTCGGGATGTATTTGTATTGTTTTTTTCATTTCAGTTTAACTGCACGCTGCACCAGCCAGAGGATGACAGAGGCATGTTCTGGCCTCCTGAACCACACGTCACCAATGTGACCTTCAACATGGAGCTGTACAAAACGGATCTGTTCCTTGCTCCCTCCCAGGGACTCTTCTCTGTTGCTGAGAATGGGCCAATATATGTAGAGGTAACAAACCAAAAAAGGTTTTCAAACTAATGGAAACATTTTGCAAGGCTGTGCAACTGAGCCAAATCTGTTCTTGTCAGTTGAAAGGTCTCATTGTGCAGTTGCTTTAGGCAGACAGGTAGGTACTTTGGTGGCTGCAGAGAACAGAAACTGTGGGGTAAGAAGCAGGACAATGTTTTGGGTAAAAACGAAAGGATTCCTACAAAATGGATGAATTTAACTACAAGGTAAATTGGTCATTCTTGCCAAATATGCTTTTCTCTGCAGAACTCAAAGGTGGTCTCTGAGCTCTTGCTCTGAACTGACATTTCCTGATGAAGACTTCAGGGTCCGTTTTATTGGGTAATATGGCTGAACCTCTTCTGAAAGATGTAGACGTGCAAAAAATGATTACAAGTGTGTTTTCCATATGCTAGTGTTCTTGGGTTACAAAGTTAATACAGATTCTGGTCTCTCTCTGATCCACTTACAAACACCAGTTGCATTCCTTTTGAATGCAATCACACAAGAGATCTAACAGCTTTAGACAAATAAGACCAGCAAAGCCTACAGCCAGGTACCCTTGACTTCAGGTGCATTTTGGACCTAGTAATATTTCCAAGCGTTGCTAAGTTGCTTATGAAATCTGGGGAATTTCAAACCAATACCATCAGTATTTCTAAAGATTGTCATGTGAACATAATTTTGCATTTTTCAAATAACTGTAGGCATTAATAAATACAACATTTGCAATGAAGTAGTATCACCAGTTTATAGATGAGCAAATCACGAGTAGCTTATAAGGTATGGGCTTATAAGACCAGGAAACTGAGCAGTACTGTGCCATGTTTATTTTACCCGAGTTAGCTCCTTTTTGGGAGCCCGTGCTGCACATGATAAGTGGCCCATGTGACATTGGTGCAGTTTTCTTCATTGTTTCAGTGTGTTGTGTCTCTTCCTTATTCTCTACCCAGTGAAAAGTACTTAAGACAATTGAAGCAAAAAGAAAAAGAAAGTATGTCACGCTCAGTTAAGAATATGTTTATAAAAGACACATTATTTTTTTCATTCAGATAAAACCAGCTGCTTCCTTAGTGATCTGGGATTAATCCCTCTGGCTCCGAGCCCTCTGGATTTGTCTGGTTCTGGAGCTGTTTATTCAGCCAAATGTTCTGATTTCTTCATCACCTGTCCTGGCAGAAGCCTTTTTTTTCTCTTTCACCTTCTTGCACAGTGGAAAATCTCTATCGGTTTTGAACCTCTGTGACTCCATTTATAGCTGACACAGATTTCTTTTTTTTAACGTTTTTTCATTTTTGTTTCTGTTTTGCTTTTGTTGTTAACAAATATATTTTGGTTTTTTGGTCAATAAATTGCTTAGCTCATAATCTGTAAGAAATCAATATCTCCCTTTTCCTTCTCCACTAAAAAGTCTTTTGTATTTGAATCTTCTGGCTCTTTTTTCTTTGTTCTCTACTGTCATTTTCTTATCATATTTTGGTCTCCTCTTCCTAATGGAGTTCTTTTTTTTTCCTTGAGCTATCATTCATCCTTTTATTTACCTGGTGGTGTTTCATGATACTGTAGTATGCCTGTTGTCCTTGCCATAATCTCTTTTTTAACTAGTTTACATCATCAGCTTGTTTATCTGTCAGTATCTGTGGCTTGACTTTCATTCACCCATCTTTATTTCTGTTCTTTTTAGAAAGATTGTTTTTCTTGCTTAGATGCTTCAGCACATCCCTTCATCTCGAATTTCATTGCTGCTCACATAAGGGAGAGAAAAAATGAGAAATGCTTTTTTTTATTCACTGCACAACTCATAGCATCCAAAAATTTCTGTATAGACCACAGAAAAATCTGGCAGGGTCTATCTTAAATATACATGCAGCATGTATGGATTAAGTACACATTTAAGGCACATTTCTTCTAAGTAGGAAATTATTTATTGTGGAACTCTTTTCATCGGGCAGTGTTAATAGTTAGGCACAACACTTTTGTTTATTAAGAGTAACATGCTTCATTTTTTACAAATTCCATTTAATTTTTTTTCCTAATTATTCTGTAGCATTTGTTGTCTGCATTCCAGTCCAGTTGAACAACATCAGTTCCCTGGAAGCTTGTAGTCTTAATTACGTTTCACAAAAGAATATGAATTTCAGACTTACAGTAAACTAAATGGATCATTTCACAAGAAATTATGGCTTTTTAGGAGGCTCCCCCACCCCCCCAGTCCAGGAATGCCACCCACACGTCAGACCATGACCTCCTCTCTGCCTCTGCATTCCTCTCCTGGCTGGGGGTGGGTTCTCTGTTGTCTCTCTTGCCTTTTTTTTTTCTTTCCTTTTTTTTTTTTTATTAAAGTTTCAAACAAATACAAAGACATGGAATTAGTAATTGGCTTCCATACAGCTCTCTTATAGTCTGTGTGTCTAAGGGAAGCTGTGCCATCTCAGGTGGCATTTGCAGTCATTAACTATGTGTCTGATCTGAACTGGGCTTTTCCTCTACCTTCAGAAAGATAAGGGATTGCTCTGTTTATGGATGGTTATGCTATTAAACAGCTGCTGGTTTTGAAACCACAGATTTTCTGTCTCTGTTTGACAGTCTACCCTTAACATTTAGCCTTCAAAATAGTTCAGATTGGAAGTGGCACTGGAAAACTGCTTAAAAAACTGTTGATAATGTTAATGAAATGTGAACTAAAAATGTCATTTCGGAGCTCTTACCATCTCTTTCTTTTTAATGCAGGTGTCTGTGACTAAAGCTGACAGATCCTTGGGCTTTGCCATTCAAACATGCTTTGTTTCCCCGTTTTCAAATCCAGATAGAATGTCTGACTACACCATTATAGAAAACATTTGTCCTAAAGATGAATCTGTTAAATTCTACAGCACTGAGAAGGTGAACTTTCCAATACCACATGCACAAAAGGACAAAAAAAGATTTAGCTTTGTGTTTAAACCGATGTTCAACATCTCACTGCTCTTTCTTCACTGCGAGTTGACTTTGTGTACAAATAAAGACAAAGATACTCAAGGACTGCCAAAGGTCAGTAATTTATTAAAATCTAAACTTCTGATTTTACGTGAAAATAAGATATTTTTTTCATCTGAACTTTGAAGTGAATAAACGGTTTTCTATGGAATTGATGTAATGACCATGATATCTCTTGGCTCAAGATTTTAATAGATAAGTTATGATGCTATGCATTTTGACTGCATAATTTACAATTTCTGTTTAAATTTCATTAGGTTGTTACGTGGGATAAATCGAAATTACTTTTTATTACACAAGCGGTTCAGATTTATCTTTGCTATCTATATCCAAAGCACAAACAATGTTAGGTTTAATTTCCAAAGACATGCATAATATCAGATGATATTGCAATCTGATTGTTACAAAAGAGAATTGCCAAATTTTGCTTTATAACTAACTGAAATGGCTGTAAATTAGTTGTTAAAGAACATGTTCTAAGAATTTGGAATTTATTTTTACTTTGAGGTTTGTGCACGTCCCCCTTAAAACGTATTTTTTTAAAGATGACTTGTCGTTGTTGATCAACACGTGTTGGTGGCTACAGTTTTGGCTATCAGATTTTTAAAAAAACATTCATCCTAAAAGAAAATAATTACTACTACTTAAGTTCAATAGTAACACCTCATAAAGGTTGGAGGATCCTTAATGAAGGCACAGCTGTCCTGGCAGAATGACTCTCTGACCTCACACACAGTTTGTTCCACCCGCAGTGCGTTCCTCCTGATGAAGCTTGCACCTCTCTCAATGTGGATATGATCTTGGCCATGATGCACAACAAGAAAACTTTCACCAAACCCCTTGTTGTAATAACACGTGAAGGAAAACCAGAAGGTATGGAAATGAGGTTGAACTGTTTAATAAAGCTATATATATTATACTGTGTAACACACAGCCACTTGAAATCAGGGAGTACTCCAAGTATGTGGCATTGTATAATCTTGTGGTGATACTGTGTTTGTAAGGTATTATTTGTTTAGACATTTTCCTGGCAGCAATCATCATGGCAGTACATTGCCATTTTTTAGCTGTCTTTATTGATCTCTGGATGTGTGGTTTTGGCAGGCATTGAGAAAGGAATACCATATTACACAACAGTATGGGTTTGAGAAGTATGAATATAGCAGTAGCGCTTCCACCAACTCCTTGTTGCCCAGAGATCAAAGGCAGTGCTCTGTTCTCTGCTATATCATTTCTTTATTGAGCTTGTAAATATATATTTAGGAATAACAACAGTGGAATTCCAAAGTGTTGAGGATGCTAAAGCCTTTAAGTTTATAAAGCAAAGGGGTGGCCACTGGAGAGACACCCATTAGACTGTTAAACTATGAAGAGAAAAAAAAAGTGCACAAAGGTATTTTAGCTTGTGTGGTGGCGCTTGTTTTATTATGTAATCTTTGTGGAAAAAAACACGAGTGTGGCTGGTAACTGGTTGAAGGAGTTGGAAAGACTGAAGAGCATTATGAGATAATACCAAACAGCACGATGAGACTGTACTGCAGCTTAAGAATATGCCCTGTGAGTGATGGGAAATAAGAACCGTTTTCCCAGTTTCACTTAATTTGAAAGTTCTTAGTGAATCCCTCTGACAACAGCATCAGTCATGTTTTGTTGCATTCGCAGAAGGAAATATGCGTGCATTATCTTTTCTTTTTGTATTAACATGGGAGTTTAAACAGAAGCTTCAGTGGCTTCACGTGCACATCAAAATCTTCCAGTTGTGTCCAAAGGCTGTTTGACCTTTGGAATGCTTTTGGGGGAGTGTCAAAAGGATGGGGATCAGAAGTCCTTTAACCTCCCTTGTACAGTGCATGCTTTTTAGTCTTCAAACAATTTCAAGTACCATACGGCATTGCTAGGGGACATAAGCAACAACTGTTTCTTTGAATTCTGCAAGTCAGCTCATGTTTAGGGTTTTTTTACAAACTTGTTAATACAGATCAAATCCACTATGATCTAAAGGCAAGTATTTGATCTGTCAATGTGGTACAATTAAAACTGTGCTTTGGGCCTAATTCTGGGCTTTTTCTTTTTGCGAAGCTCTCATTTTATTTTTTTTTTCAGTGGTTATTCTATTGGGAATGAGTAAATCCTGCAACTGAAGTTCAGTTTTCAATAAACAGACTCGTACTCTGAGCTCTTACCCTTCTGATGTGTGGAGCATTGTGCGCAGCTCCCATCTCGGGCTCCACTCAGAATGTTGTCTTTGTCAGAGGCACAAGGTCTTAGTGTGCAAAGATGAGCTAAATTTATAAAGATTAGTTACAAGACAACAGTGTGATAGAGTATTTTGCTGCATTGTGGGTGATTTAGTCTAATTGTAGGTTGGTGGGTGGAAATCTCCCCAGCATATCACAGCTTTCAGACATAATACAAAGTGGCACATTAACAACGTAGCTTTGTTGGTACACAGTTGTTCTGCGGTGAATCAAGCAACCCCTTTTTAAAAGCCAGTTGCCATTGTTGGCCAGTACGTGAACCTAAGATTTGAGAAGAAATTATATCGCCTTACTGAACAGGAGACTTTACGTCTCAGAGGTGGTGTTCTTCATTTTCTGTCACGCGAACAGGCCATCTTTCATTGTTGTAAACCATATTATATGAGTTCCCTGCCATTGGATCTACTCTTTGAGCCAAATGCAGAAGTCATGCGCTTGACATTTGAAAACGACCAAACTGGTCGTTGCAAAGGTGTCACCTTTTTTACTTCAGATATAAGCTCGTGACTGTCATTGACTGTAACAGATATCACAACTATATATCTAAATGAAAATAATTCTGCATCCCCTCCTAATTTTATTAGTTATTTACAAGGTCAATTGTTGACATCATTGCCTTAGATCCCAGTGGAAGTGTCTAAAACCTAACTTCATGCCACGTTCTTTCTCTTTGCATTCCTGCATTTCACACACATGCTCTCCCCCACTTCAATGAAGGGCATATGGATGGCCATTTAAATGCTAGGAAATACATGTTCTTTTGTTGAAATAATCTACCAATCCCATTGTTCAGATTTTTGCTAAGTGTGGAAACTTTAGATTGTTATTTCTACAGCAAAAGGAAATAAGGTCACAGAAAGGAGGTCAAGTGAGCAGCTAACAAGGGTTACTATCTTACAAATGTGTAGAAAATCATGATAATTTCTAAAGGCTGGCTGCTGATGTTTTTAAATTAGATGCTTTTCCTGGACCTCAAGGATTCTCACTGCTTCTGTGTTGCTCTGAGCAAACCACATTAAAATACATGTAAGAACTGTATGACTGGGGAGAATTGATAACAGGCTACACAGCCTATCATTAATTAGCAGACTTTATATTCTCTGTAGAGAGGCCAATGACAGAATGAGCATGGAAAATTCATTCTCCCCTCAGCTCAGAAGGCATTTTCTTGGCACTTGGAATATGCTAGTGGAGTGTTTGGACAATCTTGATAGTGCCCTTACCCATGTTTGTACTGTTCAGTGCTCCTTGGTTTCAGTCCAGCCCTCCTCACAAATCTTACATTCAGTTATGCTTTTGCTGTTAAGTGTGCTTGATGACTTTCCAGCTTCTTTGTGCATGCACACGCACCCCCCCCACACACCTCTCTATGTTCTCACCTGTTTCCTACTACTGTTCCACCTGTTTCCTACCATCCTGCTAAGAGGATCTGGAAGAGGTACTTACGTGTTAGAACAAGTGACCATAATGCAGTTTAATAAAATGCTTTTTTGGATATTGTAGGCACATGTGTCTCAGGCCCTAATGATTTTATAGGATATTGCTGGCAGTTTAGTGCTGCCATTTGGGTTTTAAAAAGTTAGAAGCATAGTCTTGGTTTAAGAATACTTAAATAAATAAATTTATTTTCAGTATTTTTGAGCTGCTGTGTTTACATAGGACTTAAACTTTTTTTTCAGTTGCTAAAGATACAAAAGCAGGTATTGGACACTGTCTTATCAAATCCTTTTACAGCTGTTGCACTGAACACACTCAGATAGGCCAGAACTTAAATGAGATCCCTAGGTTACTGGGCAATCCAGAAGCAAACTGCAGCTAACCAAACAGGTCCTCAGGTCTGAAGCCAGAATCTGTGGCTCTTCTGCTTGAGGTGACATTCTTGGAGAAAGATAAGAGAAGCCAGTTATGGAAAAGAAGGGAAAATTCTTCATTTTTTAACATATGTTTACTTGTCTCTTTCTGTTACATGCCGATAATGATGATGATATTTGATATTCTTGCCAAGAATAATAGCTTTGATATAATAGCTATGATCTTTTATTTCCTATATACAATTAAAAAGCAAAACAGAAAATACACACAACTTCTAAGACAGAATACCAAGTAGGACTCAGGAAAATGTGTGAATCAACACATATTCATGCAATTTGGAAAAAGCAGTGTGTATCATTATCATGCCATAATACTGACTTTTCTTTAGAGATGATTGCCAGTGTTTGATTTTCTTTTCTTTTTTTTTTTTTTTTTTTTGTCATTTAGTACACTGGTATCTCGTGTTTATGATTAATGAGTAGTTAGATGAGTGTAGTCACCCTAAAACTGCCCTTGCAGTCTGTGTTCTTTAAGAGCTCTAGATTGGGATAACCAGAGTTACTGCGGGTCAGACCTGATGACACCTTGGGTGGGAAAGGTTGCAGTGTACTTGCCAGCAAAATATATGCTGCGTGAACTATGCTGTAGATATGTTCCTCTGAGGAGTGATCAATATATGAATAGAATTTTTCTGAGCTGAGCAAGATTATTGAATTCAGGCCGGTTTTCCTGAAGTTCCTGGTTTATAAAAATTACAATTAATGTCTTTCTGTCAGTTCAGATCCTGATGGTTGCTTGCATAGTTTGTAGGCTGCATGTGGAATTCTGATTAATGTTTTGTGGTTTTTGTTTTGTTTTTTTTGAATTAGATCCTTCCCTTCCAAGGCCAAATGTGAGACAGCCACGTAAGTAACTCTTAAACCAATCTCTTTTAAGCCTTAAACTTTTGTCTAGAAAGTATTAGATCAATGATAGCAATAGTACGAGGGGGAATAGCTTTAAACTAGAAGAGGGCAGGTTCAGATTAAACATTAGGAAGAAGTTTTTCACTTTGAGGGTGGTAAGGCACTGGAAGAGGTTGCCCAGAGAGGTTGTTGAGGCC
This sequence comes from Vanellus vanellus, assembly GCF_965231255.1. Taxonomy (NCBI): domain Eukaryota; kingdom Metazoa; phylum Chordata; class Aves; order Charadriiformes; family Charadriidae; genus Vanellus; species Vanellus vanellus. The sequence continues at coordinate 63,581,004 of NC_138910.1, forward strand.
CCATCCCTGGAGGTGTTCAAGGCCAGGCTGGACATGGCCTTGGGCAACCTGGTCTAGTGAGAGGTGTTCCTGCCTATGGCAGGGGGGTTGGAACTCGATGATCTTCAAGGTCCCTTCCAACCTAAACCATTCTATGATAATGAAGAAAATTTCTGCAAGCTTTCTGAGTGTATATGTTGAATTCTGGGGCAGAACATAATTCTGACTGTATTGCTGATTGAGAGATTCCCATCAGCATTTAGAGAGAAGGGCTGTGACCTTTTGCGCATGTGAAAAATCAGATTTGGGAGAACACCGTTGAGAGTCTCAGCCTTAGCAAGTTCACTTGCTGGTGTGCGTGTGTGTTATTTCCCCCTTCTCTGCTGAGGCCACTGCTTCCCTATACCAGGGTTTCAGCAGCAATGGCATCTTACGAAGCTCCTGTGTCCTACTCCAAGCCTCGCTCCTACCCTGCGCTGCAGCTGGCCACATCCCCAGTTACTCTGGCACCAGCATTTACAGGTCATGCAGTAGATGAGATCACTCGATACAGATTAATATCTGCTTTCTTTTTTTCTGTTGTCTTGGCGTAGTGAATTAACCAGGGTCAATTACTGACCCAGGAAGGGAAGAAAAGGAGAGAAGCAGCGCTAGAAGACAATAATAAACAGGAAGGTGAAGATGATTTGTAGCCAAAAACAAGAATGAAGGGAGAAAAGGGAAGATTAGAAGAGGAAGTGCAAAGAAGGGTTTTTTCCTCTGCTCCCATCCCTTTTGTCTTCAAGACTGAATTTGCTCAGAATAGCAAGGGGAATAAGGAATTATGCTTCTGCCATTTCAGCTTCCATGTGACTTTCTCCTCACCCTTAATTTTTCTCCTAAGAGGAGAGGACACTGGCTGGTGCCTTGTGGGCAAAACAGTTGGGTTTCAGAAAGTCTTTTCTGTTTGCATTTAGAACGACCAGATGTGGCCTAAGGAATCAGAAATATTCTCATAGAAGAAATGGGAGAAAAACCTTCTAAGCCACTATCTGTCAGGTGTTGCGTATGCAAACTTAGTTGCAGGCGCCCAGAAATGGGTCCTGGAGGCCCTTGCCAACAGGAACTGCTGGAGAAGACATTTGTCAAAAGGAGAATGGCCCTGAGGATCTCGGAGCTGTTGGACTGGGGGATGTCCATAGGGATATACGCTGGATGCAGGAACATGTAAAGTGAGGGTGTTGGTTGTGTTTTGAGAACTGAAATTCCACTGAAGGATACTACTGAAAAGATCCAGTCAGTTCATTTCCTGGCCAGCATAGTCTGTAAAATGTTATTCACTGGCCTAAGCCATTTTATGCACTGGGAGACATTAAAAATATTGAAACTAGAAAGTGATTTTGTAAGAAGAAATTTCCCCAAACAATTGCTAAAAGAGTAGTTACTATTTTTTGAAGTATTTCTAATCACCAAAAAGGAACACACAAAAGCCCAAAGTTTCTCTCTTTGCTTGGTTAACATTGGGGGGGCAATACATCCAGGAACCAGATGCTGTTACCCTTGAAATGGTATTGCAAAAGGGCCTCTCCCCTAGAAAATGATTTGCGTGTGTGTGTGGTTCTATTTTTGTGTTCTGGAATTAATTTCAGTTATTGAAAGCATTGCCAAATGTGAAAAACAATTGTTTCTATTTATGTTTTCGCTGACTTTTTGCTGGCATCTCTTCCCTCTTAACAGCAGTTCCGTTCTCCACCTAGATTTCAAATTGAACTTGCAGGAGATGTAGGGGAAAGTTTGCTTGAATGTTAGGGTATTTAAATGAAAAGCACCTTTTGCCAAAAACCTCAACCTTTTTAAAACACATTTTTAAGATAAATGGGTATTTAATTGCAAGCAAGTTATTAACAGCCAACCGAAAATGCTTAATTTTTGCAATATTTTCCAGATTTGGGTGTGCTGAGCTTGGGTTTTGCTTTGTGATGTGGAACAGTTGGTTGGACTGAAGCCAGCCTCTGAAAGCATCACTTTAATTTCCTTGATGCAAATCTGCTAGTCTGTTCCTTATAATGGTGCTTAATTAACTATGAATTTTTAAAAAACTTTTCCATGAAAGCGTAAGGGTGAATTTTTGTAAAACGGTAGTTGCTACTGAAAATAAAAAGTCCTTGTTACATGTGTTTAACTTGCAGCTGTGTTCTACGGTCTGGACACGCTGACTGTCGTGGGCATTGCCTTTGCGGCGTTTGTAATTGGAGCCCTGCTAACAGGAGCACTCTGGTTTATCTACTCGCACACAGGTGAGTATCAGGGCTCTTACAGACCTCAGCGCAGACCACGCCACAGGAAATGTGGTGTGGTCTGAACTCTTGCAAGGTGGGAGGAAAGGGGGGGGGCAGCAACAGCTATCCCGGACTTTTGTTCTTCCTCTCTGTTCTTATTAGGGTGTTTTTCAGCAGCTTCTCCCATGAGCCAGTAGGTGCGTATCAGCAGATTGATACCCGCCCTTCCCTAAAGGGAGGTGTTACATGTTATGAACATGATTTAAAATCTGCTAAAATAATGTTAAACGCAAATCTTGAAAACTCACCTGGGACATGAGTAAAGCTGAGTATTCCTGGCTTGTGCATTATCATTAGTAGCATCCCTGTATTTCAAATTTAGTTAACATTTCAGTTAATGGATCCCTTTTGGTTCCCATGCTCCCTTTTTCAAAATCTTTTGCACTTACTAAATCAGGCTGATGTGACTGGGAATGTGATGTGATCAGCACAAGGACTGGGCCAAATAGCTAAGAGAATGCTTTATTTGCATAGACATACTCCGAATATAACTAGACTTGAAAATGTTTCTTGGGCCTTGATTACACAGAATTTTTGCCCCAATTATTTATTCCTTTGCTCTTCGGAGGAGATGGTGCAGCCATTATGCATAGATAATTTGTTAGTATCTCCTCAGAGTTTTTTTCCGTACTAAATTACATTAGCAGAAATGCAATACTGTACTGTAAGAAGAGGGAGTTTTGGGAGCTTTCTGTTGCATGTAATCTGCAAGGTGGTACAGACAAAGACTGGACGCTGATGGGGCCTTGATTTGCAGCATCTGACCTTGGCTGCTTGTGGATTACGGGATATCTCAGGATCCCTACAGCGTGCTGGACTCCCAGCTACTTCCACTTTTGACCTTGCCAGACCCTGCCAAGATATCTGGGAGGTGGGGAGAATGTGAAGTCAATTACTCCAAACCTGTGCAGCTCTGGAGTACTGGAATTCTCCCATAGTGCACTGCAGGTTTTTTTCAGCATCTAAAACCTCATGTAAGCTCTTTAGGAGTGAGAATTCGGCCCTGTCAGGTCAGAGCTTCTGTAAATATTATGACCCATGAGCTTATGTTAATTTGGAAAAAAATCCTGTGGGTTTTTTTCCAGTTGGCAGTACAACAACTTTGTATAAGCAGTTTAATACTTCTCAATGCATCAGCTGTGTATGAAGCTTGTTTGGAATTGAGGCAAATGTGGAAAATTTAAAGGTTGTGATAATACACATAAATAGTATAATTCTGCTGCATATACTACTGAAACTTTGTGGAAGAAAAGAAGTGCAATTTCAATGAGTAAATGTGTAAGTTGAGAAGGTGATTTCCAAATAGGTAGCCTTTATTAACAAAAAATTAAAACAATTGTTAAATTAATGTCGTTGATCCTCCATTTGCGGAAGTTCAATGTCTATTCATATACAGAACCATCTATAGACACATGTTGTATGTCAGTAGTCAAGGAACACTGGGAAGCCACGATGATAAATCCTTCAGCAGTAATAGGACTTGGACCAATCCCATTAAAAGAATAATATTAACAAAGTGCATCAGTCATAGTGACCATGCACAAGTAGTGGAGAGGGCAGCTGCTCTGGCTCTGTGTTTGAGAGATGAAAATAAGTAGAGAAATAGGCCAGACAAAAAGTAATAAATGAGACAAAAAGAAAGGAACGGGACATTGTAACTCACCAGATCAGAGAATCACAGAAATGATAAATAACATCTATGAAGTTATCTGGTTCAGATTTTCAAAGGATTGTGAAAGTGAGCCTATGTTCCTGTGCACATGATTTTTCTGCGCATAGTATCTTGTATCTACAAAGCACAACTTGCAGCAGAGTGCAGTGAAGGCTCTGGCAGTGACAGTCTCTTATAGGACAACTGCTGTGGCAGACAAGATAATCCAGCTGCAGTGGAAAGATTTTAGAGCTCGCTGCAGACTTTTATTAAAATGAAGAGGGAGGAGAAAAAAAGATAATCTAAATTTCATCTACAAAGCGGCTGTCTTTTGCCATTAGAGAATTTATATACTGCTGAATTTTGTTCTGAAATCTCATCTTTTGTTGCAAGTAGCGCTGAGTTTCTAATACATGATTTAGACCAAAGGTTGGAAAATATGAGTTCATTCTAAAACTGTGTTTTGGTGATACTCAAAGCATGGACAAAAGCTACTGATGGTGATGAATGTGCTTTAAAATACCCTCGATTCTCTGAAACAATTCAACATGGAGTACAGATGACCTAAGATACACATGTAGTAGAGGAAGAGAGGTGGGGGGAAGTTAGGGTTATGGCAACGGAGGAGGAATTTTAGCCAACTTTTCTACAAAGGACTACGTACTTTTGATCCTTTCTCCAGTCAGTTAAAGGTAGCTGAAAGCTTTCCACAGTGGTGTAGGTTCTGCCCGGAGAGAGCCCAAGAACAAAGGGAAAGTAGCAGAGATTTGCCACAATTCACCCAATTTACCTGGGAAGCTTACAAAGAAGGAAAAATCTTGTGGTGTATGTAGATGCAGAAACCCTCCAAAATTTAACCATGTAAATATCTGCCTTAATAGTGATAATTGACTATGTTTAGGAAAGGACATGCGCAAGTCTGATTAGCTAATGAGGCTGCTAAACCAAGTAAAGTGAATGCTGTGTTACAGAGAGTATCAGTGGCTTCATTCTCTTAGAAAGCGTGCTTTCCTTCTTCTCCAGGCAGTGTTGGAAGTTAACAGGATAAAATGTTCCAAAATCTGAGAAGTTAAAAGCGTCCCTCCTCCCCCACTTCTCCCCTTTTTATGGGATCTGATTTAAAATAAACTGACATAGCAACCAATTATATTTGGCAAACGGAGATAGAAAAGCAAACATTCAGACTTCCTGGACAGGGAGTACAACTGGCAGCTTTCCTAAGTGTGAATAATAAAGAGCATGCTGTCGCATTCAGATGGGTAAAAGCTTGTTTACTGTCAATAGATGAGACATGTCCATTTCGAGCAGTTCTGGTTCGGTAACATGAGATACATGAAGCTGCTTACATGAAAAAGACAGATGGGGAATGCTTCTTCAGTGATAATTTATATTTCTTTACATCCTTTTCATGAATATTCTTTAAAAATACTTCGCTACAGATTAGCTAGGTGTTGAGGAAATAAAATGTAGGAAAAATCAGCCGGTCCAAACATAGCTGCAAGACTGTGTTCATAACGTCACCGGGATTTGGATCTTTTTCGTTCAGGACATTGAGAATTTGTTACTCTTCCACAAGAGATTGTGGTATATCAGAGCTGCTGATCATGCTCTAGAAATGAGATGCTGCAGAGGCAATTGAATTACAGCGAAGGGCAGGGGGCTCCCATCCCAAACCAAAGGGAAGGTGCTCCAAAGATGCTTTCCAGAGGAGGCGGGAGGAGTAGAGAGAGCTGTTGGGCTCGCACGGGGACTCCGGCACTACGCCTGTCACTTTGCCATAAAATAAAAACAACATGTGTTTAGCTTATAAATGAATTTACGGTTAAACGCATACGGATTGTATTGACATGCCGAGGCTGACGCAAAGCTGTGTGCAATCATGTGGTTTGTAAAATGGGTGACAGCAGAGCTGGAAAGAGAGCGGGCGGGCGGCCGGCCGGAGGCCCGGCTGGGGGAGCGGGGCGGCCGCCGTCCCTCTGCGTGGCCGCAGCGGCTTCTCCTGGTGCTGCAGCGGGTAGGGCTCGGCCAGCTTGCTGTTTTCTGATGTTTGTGTTCAGTTGTTTTGTTTTAGTGAAAGGGAGTTTGCTTATCACTGTCTTTATAAATATCTCCCATAGTACAAAGGGAAGGAAGACGTGTACACAAACAACTGGAGGAGAAGGGAGCAAGTGGGGAGGGGAAAACATCCAAACAAGGCTTATGAAAGCTTTTACAGCACCATGACACAGACATTGATTTTTATACAGTTTATTCTGATGGGTTGCAAAGCTGTTTCCAGTGCAACTTAGAGCTGAAACGCATTTTGTTTGCAGATGACTGGGGGTAGATTCTGACCTGATGCCCGTGAGCAGAAATCCACCGCTTGTGTACGAGTTATGTAGTGATTTCTTGCACTGGGAAAAACAGAGTCAAAATGTGCTCACAAAAGTAAATGCTGAACTTAGGATCTCACTCTTGAATTCAACACTAACTCTCTTTTTAAACATTTCATTGGCCTCCTGGGTGATGTGGTTTAGTGGTTTAGTTTGTTGTTTTTCTGTCCTGTCCCGTCCTTTCTTTCCTCCCCATTCCTAAACCAGTGGGGTGTAAGGCAAGAGCTGTGTGTTGTGGGGCCTTACATGCACTTACAGCTGTGGCATGAGCTAGCAGTGAACCCGCTGGTTTCCATTACAAAGAGCACTTGCAACCTCTGCTGTGAGAAATCCTCAGACCTCCCTTGTTTGCAGCAGACCTCGGAATACTGAGCAGCCTGCAGAAGGATGTTTTCTGGCCCGAGACAGAAAGCGTTAAAGGCACACTTCCTCTGCGGCCGCATTCCGGAGGAGCTCGGGGCTCTGGCAGCTGGGCAGCAGCGCACAAGGGCATGGGGATGTGCCAGAGCAGCTCCTGTGGGAGGAAGCTGGCTCGTCCCGGCTCTGTAACCCTCTGGATGCAGGCTGTGCCTCCGGCCTTCAACCTGTCACTGAAGCAATCGCTGGGGAATGAGGAGCGCTACCGAATCCTGAGCAGGGAAGAAAAACTGGACTCTGCAGACCTGGCCCATGGCACAAGGTTTCGGATAACCTAGGGCAACGTGAAGCAGGAGATCTGTGTCACTATAAACTCATGAGGCAGGAGATGTACCAGTCTTTGATTTTTCCCAGTTGTTCCTGCCCATGATCCGGCAAAGCATTTCCATCTTGCTCCTTTGTTGGGAAAGCAGCCATGCTCCTGCTGGCTGCCACGGTCGGTCTGCAGCTCAAGCAGCAGTGCTCTGTCCGTATTACCATCCTGAGATCATGGGTTTATGTCCTGAGGGATGAGCTCGAGAGAGGGGGCAGCTGCAGTGCACGGTGTATAAACTTGGTCTTGCCATCTGTTTTGAAGAGACTATTTTGTAATATTACTAAGGTTGCAGATTGGAGCACTGTAACTTAAAAAATGCCACAGTTACGGTTTCCTACATGGCCTCATTATGATCTTTTGGGCATTCACATAATGGTGTAATTTTTACCTCCATGCTAGTTGAGAGATAGATTTTTTTTCCATGGGATCCCAGACACAGGTGCAGAAAGGGAGTGAGGAGAGTAGACAAAAAATGAGGTTTTATCAGGAGCCATAAATCTGGCTTTAACTCCTAGTGCTCGATTTGGCAATCCAAATAACAAAGGGCTTTTAATTTATTGTCAGTAAACGATTAACAAGAAATGGTAAGACTTGTTCCCACTAGAGGTTATAAGTGCTATACATACTGAGGTAGCTATAGGGGAGCTTCCTGCATGTTATATTCAGAGTAAATCAAGTCAATCTTGCAGGGTAGCCTGTTGTTTTTCTACACGAAGAAAATTGGCCATGTCTCAGGATATGTGGTATCCAGCTGACTGAAGAACATTGTCTTCAGGTCCACTTTTAGTAAATATGCCACTCTATAAACTGGCATTAAAATGAAAACCTACATTTCATTGGTCTTTTTCCATGAAACAGCAAAGCTATAAAGTGGTCCGAGTCATATAATGGGACCCATTTGAGTGACAGCTGACAACAGAAGATGGACAGTATCTGTCTTGGCAGTTGCCATCAACTGCTTTTAAAACACTTAAGAAAACAGCAGTATTGTTTTCCCCATGTGCATAGCAATGCTAAGGTGCCAAAGTCTAGTCACATTTTCAACAGTAGTCTGTTTGAGGTCTGTCACCTGCAATATTCACATGGAAATACAAACCACCAGAAAACGAAGATTGGGAAGGAATGGATTATTGTTTTCTATGACAACTAACATTTTCAATTTCCCTTCTCCCATCTCCCCTTTCCCTCAGGGGAAACAGCGGGAAGACAGCAGGTCCCTACGTCCCCGCCAGCCTCCGAGAACAGCAGTGCAGCACACAGCATTGGCAGCACCCAGAGCACCCCCTGTTCCAGCAGCAGTGCAACCTAACTCTGGGGGGAGCACACTTGAGGAGCGACATAGGAGTGCAGAGGTTCAAAGGACTGTGTGTGGACACCAGCTTTTTACAGTTACAAGGATTGGTTTGGTTGCTTTGGAAAAAAAAGAAAAACGAGGAGGGATTTTTCTACAGGAAAAAAAAAAAAAAAAAAAGACTGATTTTCTTTTGGGGAAGCCACTGTGTGTGTGAGTGTGCATATGTGCACACAATGCATGGGTGAACACAGCCTGTTGGATCTTCTATAGCATGTTATGCTACATGTGACAAAGCTACTAATTTTACAGTACTGCAACCTGCTCTACGGGTCCATGGGCCCTCAATGTGAAATCTATGCCAGTTTGGAAAAATGCTGCTTTGTCTATATGACTTTTTTCTTTCTCTATACCTTCTCATTAACACAAGGTATTCGTTAAGGGAATTCAACAAGATAAGCAGAACAAAGCCGATCTTAGGTCAAAGGATTTCTATTTGTCTTAGCAAGAAAGCTTCAAGGTCAGATCTCTTTGGCTAATAACATTTTATTACTTCACCTGTGTTTAGCCACTTTTGAGTAACCTTTTTTTTTTTTGTTAAGCTTACAGCTACAGCATCTCATTTGCTTTCCTGTTGTGTTTGCAGCTTCAGGTTTGTTCCAGGTATTTTTGTTTTAATATGCATTGATTTGCTAATTGGAGAAGAGCACACTGTAACATTCCCTTGTTCTCTGGGCCAAAGCTCTTTAAAAGAATTTTTTTTTTCATCTACTATACCAAATACAGGCACACACAAACATTAAGACAAACTATGTTCTTGTGCACTAACATAGATGTGTGTGTACCTTTAAAGGCAATATTTTTATGCAAATACATGTATACCTAAGTATACAGAGCCTAACTTACCACTTTAACAATTGGGAAATTAGCTGTGTTCCTTCCATATATAAAATATATAATGCATTTTTATATAGAAAAAAAATAACAAACAACTGTCTCTTCAGTTTATAATAGGTAGATAGGAGATAAAAAAGGTGGTTTAGTTCTGATCCTTTAGCTAGCCCAAATTCCCTTTGAAATAAGAGATGGTTGTGAGAGGACAAAGAATGTACAGTAGAGCCTATTGCTTGTGCAGAATACTGCCTATCAAAATGAAGCTCTTGGCTGAAGATAGTTATGCAGTTGTTTGTGTCAAACTGTAACACGAACACTGCAGTTCGATACTCCCAAAGAAGTGTCAGAATATGGAAATGGTAGAAAGGTACTAATTGTCAAGAGTATTTTTTTTTAGTGTCATTGTCATATCTTGACCGATGCCAAATGAAAAGCAAAAAGACACTTTTAATGTGTTTGACTGTTATGTTGCCACTTTGTAATTGTAATGTGTTCTACTGATCCTTCTCCTTTGAGGAAAAATGAGCATCGTTTTCATCTAAAAATGAGATGAGTAACTTTCAGTAATTTTAGTGAACGTTACGTGTGTTCTGCAAGAGGAGAAGGGAATTCATTACACTAGAGTGATAGTCTGCTCTGAAGTCTGAGCTGCAGATTTCTTTTGCTGATTCTACACTTGTGCCTTGCTGATGCCAGGATGGTCAAAGTGCAAGATATGCAATAGATTTAAGTGCCCAGGATCGGGTGGAATATTACTTTAAATCAAATCTGTTACTAATCCTGCAAACATTTATGCGTAGGAGGAACTGCACGCCTTATCCTTGTGACTACAAGCACATGCTCAACTCTACACGTTATGGCTATTCCCATAGTCCATGGAGATAGTCGGTGTATAGAGTTACACGTATGAAAAGTGTTTTCTGTTATCAGGCCAATGATTAGCCCTGATAACATTGACAGGATTGTCACATAAGCGCAGTTATCCCTGTGCGTAAGGGTATGCAGGATTGGCTCTGTTACGAGGTGTCGGGAGGATGAATGTGCTACCTGTGTGGTTGAAAAGAAAGCGCTTTGCCTAACCTTCAGCAGAATGTATTGTATAAGCGTATTCTATGTGTAAAGTCTTTAAAGATGTCTTCAAAGAAGACTAGAGTCTTTAAGTTCAATCATAGCTATATTTTACTACATTAAATTTCTGTATAAAGATATATTTAAATGTTTTAGATAAATGTAAGTTACTCTATATGAGATGTTTAATTTCAATTACTGTGAAATTTACCTATTTTGTAAATTCTTTTCCCTGTTTTAACCCTTTCCTTCAAATTTTTTATTAAGTAGTTTCTTATAGGAAGTGTTAGATTTGGTTGTTGAGATGGACAGGTTGAAAACTTTTATGTAAGATAGATAATTGTATATTTTTGAGAGAAACATGCTGCATTATCAATGTTTTTTATCAAAAATTTACTCTAATTTTAAAGTAATTTACAGATTTATATTTACCGTTGGATAAACCAAAAATATATAAAGATCAAAGATTCGATTTGTTGACTTGTATTTGAAATACAGTTTAAATTAACTGAACTTGGTGTGCTCAACTATTTAATTCAGAATCTTTAATCAGTCTGAATGAATTCTCTGTTGGAGGTTACCAAAACTTCATGTAATTACGTAGCAGATGGAGCAGCCATTTCTGCTTCAATAGAGAGAGAAAGAGAGAACTAAAGCCGGGCATTCCCAGTTGATAGCTTTATTATAAAAAATGTATAGTACTTTCCAGCAGCGGTTACGCTGCCTGCAGTTCGGAGTACTGATACACCTATAAGCTCTACTTTTATAGCAGCCATTTGTCTCTGCTGCAAGTTTGTGTGTGTGGTGTGGCAAGCTCCTGAATGCGTAACCGCAAAGCCACTGGTTCCCGCCTCTGTCAAACCTGGTGTCACCGCGCTGGACTTCACGTGGCAGATACCCGCAGGGTGTGGAAGGCCAGCGGGACGCTCCTGGCCCAGCAGAGGGCTTTAAAGCAGGGCTTCGGAGGGACGGACTCGGTGGTAAATTTCAGCGTGATGGAATCGACTACGAAGGAACTTCTTATGTAAGAACAGGAGGATTGGGCTTAAAAGGGACACCTTCTGTCTGTAAAAGCTATTAGTAATGTACTTAAACTCCCAAGTAGACTGCTTGTTGTGTCATGCGTTGCCTAATCACTAACTCTTTACAGCATTTGGTTTTGGACATTACTATATTCATGTTTCAAGAAGTCAGATCTTTCTGTGTCAGGCTATTTTTGTAGCATTTTCCACATGGAAATGGATTTTGCAAAACGTCTGTAAATGTTGATGATTGTAACCTTCCCCCTGCTGTTTTCTAGCCGTTTCTCTCCTATATGTACCGTTCTTTCTGTTACGTATATCTACCTCATGCTTCACAAGGAGACTGTACTGTTGGTTGTGCTGACAGCCCTTCATGTGAGGTGACTGTTGTACCCTGTTGTTATTTGTCATTCATGGGGATGTTCATAGTGTTATCAGATCTTCGCTGCCATATTCCTACCAGTTCCAAACGATATTCTCACCTTCAAAAAAATAAGTACATTTCTTTAAGATCCAAATGCCAGATTTTTTTTTTTAAATCAAAGAATGGGAGAAATTTTCTTGCTAATACCTGTGGCCAGTCTGAACACCCCATTTGTATTTCATACTGCGTTCAGTATTTCAGAGACTTGTGGAAATGCATAATTGTACAGTTTTTATAACCACAGTGTCATGTCATCTTAGTCTCTTGTGCATAATAAAGTATATATCGATTTATTAATAATTGATGCTGTGATTCATTTATTTGATGTTGTGCAGAGCCAACGGCAGTAGATCAAGTTCCGCCTCGCTGCTGTGTCCTCATCTCCTGTAAGCTGCAGTGGGAATTGTGTGTGTTAAGGCAGGATTTGATTTTGTGTGGCCACCTTGATTTTTCTCCGTGTTCTTTTAGCCATTGGCTTTGGTTGGCTTCTCAGTATCACAGCTTCTTGCAGAAACCAGTAGATATATTTAGTAGATATATTGGTGGTGTTCACTCTCATTTGAAGTCCAAAGCTCTGATCCTGCAGGCGTTGAGTTGTTGCATGTGGAGACATAGCCTCAGTCCCATCCTGCAGAAGGCCTGCCGTGAGCACAGTCGAGCCGAAGGGTCTGCTCTTAGTCCTCCAGCTGAAGCAGCAGAGCTCCCTTGGGCCGTTGTACCCTTGACTGCGAGTACACTGGACACATGTGAGCAAGGCTGAGATGTGTTTTTGTTACTGAAGGGTCTTCCTGTTCTAGAGCAGATAGCTTGGCCGTGTATCAGCAGGGCAAGGATTTGGGTGTTTACTATCCTGCTTATTGCTTTGTTTCCTGTATTTCATGTGCAAAATACTCTTTATGGGCACTCTGGGGGAGCCAGCCTCAGCGGTATTTCCCTGAGTTATTCAAAGGTTGTGGTTATTAACTCGCAAAACAGAGTTCCCTAAGAAAGGGATCTAAAATGTTTAATGATCATTTTTAAATATCAGAATTCCTTCGGTACAGAAAAGGCTACTAATTAGAAGCAATAGTAAGCTTACAGGTTGCCTGTGACTTACAACTCACAGAGGTGCAATGGATTTATTGCTTCGTAGCGACCATATTTCAGCTTCTGCATTAAGACAATTTTTTTCCTTTGGAAATTATCTCCATAGAGCTGACTCTCAGCATAAAGATACTGGAGGTGTTCTTCACCCTTCCCCTTTAAGATTTGTATTTTGACTGAAGCATGGTGTGAAAGCATGATCAGTGTCTCATATGAGGATTTAATTTTAAAATGCAATTCCTAGCCAATAAATTGTGATATATTTGCATGAGTATTTTTAGACATGAAGAAGTAAGAGTCTTAACCATATTACAGAGTAAGCATCGATGTTGCGCGTGTTTGTTTCTGCCAGGCATTCGTGAGTGAAGCAAACATTTTGGAAAGTCAAAAAAATACCAAGTGCCAGTTTCAGGAAAAACACAGTCCAGAGCTCTTCTATTTTAAACAGAATTAAATTTATCACCGCGTATCCAAGACAATATAAAAGGAAAAGGAGCCAATATTTTGATACATTTTCACAGCTGTCACTTTGTAATTGTAAAGCAGATATTTATGAGGTTGGAAGTCTGTCTGCAGCTTGGTTTTTGTATTGTATTCCCAGATCTCCGGCCCTAGAGCTGGGAGCTGGCCTTGCGAACCTGTGTGCATTTACACTGTTTGAATTCTTTGCATAAGAAAGATCAAATTACATCACTTCACCTACCCAAAGAAGGTTAGGGCTTAAATTACTTTTTTTTTTTTTTTTTTTTTTTTTTTTTTAGAGAGTCTCATTTGCTAGAAGCCTTCAGGGACTTGCTGCAACGCATCCAGAAGATGATGTGCACCGAGGTGGCTCCAGGCCTGCTGTGCCCGTCCCGCTTGCCTGCCATTTCATTCTGTGCTGCAGTTTTACCGAGTTTAGGAAAAGTACAGAGGAGTCGCTTTACAGATAGTTGAAGAAGAAGAAAAGCAGCACTAAAGTGTTACTCTTGCACTTTTTTTTTTTTTTTAAATGGCAGATTTTTTTCCATGCAATTATTTTGGCATGTGTATCTGAAGAATTGGTTAAAAAATATTTGGGTGGAGTCTCTTTTTTGCTCTGCTGTTACTTACTGCAGCTTGTAAACTGCCAGCTCTCGTAAAGAACATACCGTACTGACAAAAAATAAAATCAGTATTTTAAAAATCAGAATATTGAGTGTTAAGCAGAGAAAGCTGATGGTATTTAAAGACGCTTTAAGTGGCTGAGTAAATGCACTCTCTGTTTTGTCAGCCATGTAAATTGTTTATGGTATGCTTGCTAAAACCAAAGTGCAATCCCTGCGAGTGACTGTGGTGTTCCCAGTTCTCTAAGCATTTAACTTCCAGATTTGCTTTGTAAATAGGGTGAAAGGATCAAAAAGTTCTCATTCTGTCCTTTATTGCAAGCAGGCATATCCCATGGGGTTGTAAGAGCTTGGGATGTAAGGGAAGTCTTTGCTCTGCACAGTATTTTTATTAGTCTGTGATCCTAAAAGTGATTAGTAACATTAGCTGTTAAGAATGGAAAATAAAATAAACAGGAAGGTTTAAGAGGGTCGTACAGGCAGGGCATTTGCAGCAGGAATATTTAGGTTTTCCACAAAATTTTTGAGTGCCAAAACATGTCATAGAAAATTTAAATCACTGCGAGGAAACTGTAAAATAACATGAAGGAAGCAGTTACAAAGTGTCTGGAAATGGGAGGCTGAAGACTTGTGCCACGCTTTGGCCTGCGAGGAGCCGGAGCTGGGGGGGCTTCCAGGGCCACACCACGGGGCGTCTCATGGCCCGTCACCAGTGGCTCATGCTCACAGAGCGTTAGGCATCGGCAACCCGAGCAGGATTGTTATCCGCAAAACTTGTGCTGTTAACTTTGGGGCACATCTGGCCTTGTGATATGTGTAAGCTAAGCAGCTCTCTCTGGCTTTTGGTTAAGAAAGGAGGGCCATGAAATGGCAAAGGCCCTGGTGAGGAGTCACTAAGCCCAATGACAAACCGCAATGGTGGCGCTTGGGGCGGTCAGTTGGCACATGTTCATGGTGCGAGAACAGGTAACGCGTTAGTCCTGCCCTCTTGGGAACTCCTCCACTGCTAAAAATCACGCTCAGGGGTTCAAAATAAAAATCTCCGTCATGAATGAGAACAAACTTCTGCCTTTCCCTGTCCGGCAGGAGCCAGGGGGCGGAGGGGCAGCCCCACCGTGGGTCAGGGTGAGGCCTGTGGCTTCTCAGCAGGCTCAAAATGGCAGCGTGGGGCTTGGCACCCTCCCAAGAGAGTTTGGGGGGGGAGCTTGGACAAAGTGAGAGGGGAGGTGGGTGTGGGGGGACAGCTCGGGGGTGCATGGCAGCGTTCGGCAATGGCTCCTCAGGGAAAGCGGGCGTTCAGGCATGGATTTGGAAGGGGACAGCCGTGATAGTCTGTGTATGCCCAGTGGGAGCACGTAAGGTGAAAGGCAGAGCCGTTGTGAACCTTTTTTGACAAAATTAAATATTGCTGTTGCTGAAAGATGCATGTGGGTTTTGATGGGGAAGGAGGGTGACTCATGTTTTTAGCCCGATAGTTAAATTGCCACCTAACTGAACTGCCGTGTGGGGAGCGATGAGGGCCCCTGCGCCCTGTGGGACAACAGACAGATCCGTACCACGTCCCTACGTGCAGGTGGCACCTGCACAGCCTGGGGCTTTGGCCACAGAACAGACCTGCCCTCACTCTTCTGTTTTAAGTGAAAAGAGACCCAAAGGTGGGATTTGGATCCCAGTCCTCTGACGAAACGTTTCAAACCCTCTCTTAGAGCCACAAAACACGCTTGTCAGGCAGCTCCGGTGCACAGGGCAGCACGGAAAAAGCAGAATACTGCGAGTGCGAGATGATGAAGGTGCTAAAGATGTGGAAGACGGTCAGCAGAGAGGCAGGAGCAGGTAGAGGATGACAAACACCTACATAAGGAAAGTGAGGCTGTATTTTTATTTTATGTAGACTTAAGCCAGCAGTGCTCTCAGTCTGATGATGTGGGGAGGTGATGTTGGTAATTAAGGATGGAAAAAGGAAGGAATCCTCAATGAGGTTATTGTCAATTTGTTTGACAGAGGAAATTGGATCAAGGTTGTGATTACGAGTGTTGTAGCATGAGAATCAGAGCGTGCTGGTTTTGTCCGAGGAGGGTTGAGGGATGATTACACTGGAAAACGCGTACCCCGCTGACACGCTTTGTACCATTACAAAGCCAGAATAAGTACACCCATGTTTTTACTGGCAGTTCTTAGTTAATTTTTTTGTGACTTCCCTCAAATGTGTGTCCCTGAAGTGAGTCATGTTTTATTAGATGCTAGACAACAAGGGTCTGTCATAAACGAAGAGGCTTTTGCCGAGCCGGCTGCCTGGACCTTCTCCTGTCCCCGCGGGGCATGGAACACACAGGATGATCTGCTCTGCAGACAAGGAGCGATTTCTCCTGCTCAGGTTGTGCCCGTCACCTGCATCATGGGATAACCTAGTTACTAAGGAGGCCATAGTTACATCAGGATCTTCAGAAATCTGGCTCTGGCAAGGCATTGTGTATGGTTAATTTTATTCTCTGGTTTAATGGTAGAAGTAGGGTTATGCCAATCTAATTCCAGAAGATTTCTCCATTGCTTGCTTTTGTAAACTTTCATTTATGGCATTGCTCTTTCATTCAAAGGTAAAAACTGAAAAGGTTAAATAAAAATGTACATCATCGGCTAAGATGTTGAAAGTCAGATCTCATACTTCTAGAGTGCATATTTCTTAGTCAATATCTGGTTAAACAACTGTGAACCAGGAACAAATTTGCTGTTCTCTCTTTTAGAAGCTGTAAGAAATCTTAATCCCTGTGTTTATTTGAGTAAATGACAAATAGTATGGTTACATGGACCCCAGCTACATTTTTATAGCTTTCCTGCGCTTTTATTGAGCAAAGAGAAAACTGTGATACCAAAAAGCTAGGTAGTCGTGCATTTATGTTTTTAAATATAAATGCACATGTATATACAAACACATATCATTCTGTCTAGTAGTGGGAGAACTCAAGAAGGGAAAGTGCCAATGCCTATGTTAGAGGACAAATGCACGTGGACGTGAATAGTGCAGAAAGCATCTAGAGTATGCAAGCCAGTGCTCCTGCAAAGGAGAGTTTTACATCTGGAAGATATGACTCAATTGTGTCCTCTTTCAAACTCTTAAAGGTCTGGATTCTCTCTGCTTTGTTCAGGCAGTTAGGGGAGTCCTCAGCCTGTGCTTCCTATATGGTCACCACAGGCAGGCAGCCCCTGAGGCTAACTCAGCACACCTTGCCTGTCTCCTGTATGGGCACTGGGGAGCAATTCCGTTCCTAACTGAGCACCTGCGGTTGGCCAGGACGAATCTGGGTGTCCGTCTTCTCTAGACAGTCTTGCTTAGGCTGGGGAGCAGTTCTTCCAAAAGACGTATAGTTGAATGGAAATGAACTTATAATTCTCAGCGCTTATGTGTGCTGGTGGCACCAGTGTAGAAATATGGTGATGTAAATTTATTTTGACACAATCAATGAAGGTAACAGTTACATGGAAGGAGGCTAGAAGAGATCATGGTCACTGCCGTGCAGGTATGCAGCTGCTGTTTCTAGGTGGGATAATTAAAGTGTTGCCTCCTGCTTACAAACCTTTAAGAAGATTTTTCGCAGTATTGAAAGAAGCCAATGTGTGTAAAACTGGAGGCACTTGCCAGCGTCAAGGCTCCATGCCACATCTGAAGAAAAAAAAAAAAGAATTTGTTATTGAGAGTCCATATTTCATTTTTAGAGGAAACTACAGGCCAGATTCTCAGCTGGCATAAACCTGCTCCTTTGACTTCAGTCAAATTCTGTCTGTTTACACCAGCAGGGCATTTCTCAAGTGTATAAGCTGTTCTTTAGCGCTGAATAACAGAAATATAATCTGGCAAGCAGCCAATTTGAACAGCTGCCAGTGTGCTTCAGATCCAAAGATGATTCCTTGAACCCCAGCTCTTCCCTCCTTCTTTAGTCTTTTATTGAAAACAGGACCTATTCCCTAATCTCTCAAGTCATACTTCTTGCAACTTTAGTTCAGCACACTACCCACTTTCTCCAAACATCTGAATTTCACTTCGCAGTTGTACAGCCTTTTTCCTCAATTCTAATCATCACTAAAAGCTCTTATTTCCAACCAAAGCTCTGACAACTGCTGTGCTGGTCCTCCTGTTTGCATTTAAGTCAAGGTGGCTCACATTTCAAATCAGCCAGTGCAAAATGCCATACTCATTTTTAAAAAAACGTATGTGTTCTGAGCAGGGTATGCAAGGTAGCAACGCACTAGAGCTATTCTGGCTTCAATGAATTGTGTAGGTTTTACTATAAACCCCCCCAAAGAAGGTTGAAGCAGGTGTTCTGGGCAGCGCACCTGGAAATATATGAATAATATGTTAATTAGTCATGGAGATACTCTACAGCAAAGCCCACGGGCTCTATCTGACACAGCAAACCCCTTGGTGCTTCTGTACCTGATCACGGCACACAGAGGACAACACTTGAGATCTCTTCACTCTTGGAGTGGTTGTGGGCTTGCCCAGACAAGTACACCATCTTATACTTGACGTGTTGTCTTTCTGGGGCTATGTCACTCTCATAAATGGAGAGAAACGCTGCTGATGAGCAGAGCACTGGGCTGTGTTTCCCAGGTGCTGTCTCTTCTGAACTTGTGCAGCCAAACAGCCTCCAGGCTGCCGATGGGCTCGCTGCTGACAAGGGTGACAGCCGACAGTGGGCCACTGCTGCTCTTGTGTGTCTTTTTCTAAGCAACACTTGGTTAGGCTTCCAGGAAAACACTAGCATTAGTCATACATGAATCAGCTGTAACTATCCCACCCATTATAAACCCTATTCACATTGCCCATTTCCAGATGTTTTTAACTGGCAACTACTTTAAAGCGTGTCCATGCTCTGGCCAAGACTGGGCTAGTTAGCACTGCTTGTGATGAAGCCCACTTACCAGTGAGGCTTAAAAACTGTTTCATTGATCCAGGTTTTCAGGAGGGTTTCTTTCTCTTTTTCCCTTGAGCTCATTGCCATTCCTGCATCGCGTGCTGTCCATGCACACTTCTAAGCACGCTTTTTGGACAAAGCGAGGACATGTCTAGCTTGACACTCTTGCCTTTGTCTTCTGGAAGTCAGTTTGTAAGTTAGGTGACCTCACTGGAGACAAAGAAGTAGCATGCAGCATTTGAGCTCTTCGGTGTTAAAGAAATATTCCCAGAAAAAAGTCTCCAAACAACATATAGACTGCAATATGCGTTCAGGGCTCATCAAATGCCTTGGGATAGCAACCAATGTAGTAAAATCACACACTGCTCGTAGACAAGTAGTAAGTAGGAAAAAAAGCTATGTGCACAAAGTATGCTGGTTGTGTAGAACTCTTTGGGGAAGATTTTAACTTTGTGGAAAAAAATTACTGCCCAGTTCTATAAATACAGACACATGAAGCTGTTGCACAGTGCTAAAATTAGAGTAGTTCTTTTATCAGCCATCAAATTTAAGGAAACCACTCTTCATGTACCACAGGCTATGCTTTCAACATACTATGTGATTCATCCTCCAGGACTAAGATATGGCAGGGATGTTCTGTGAACTTCTCATCTTTCCTGGGACTGACTGCCATAGAAGTACACCCTACGTGACCCCTGACAAAAGGCTTATACAACGTGTGATTCAAACTGAGGCTTGACCAAGACTTTCATGGGAAATCTTGCATTTTCCCTGAAACTGTGCTTTATTTTCCTGTAGACTTCTAGTGCTAAAATCAAGCCTATTTTAAACTGCTTTACTGAATTACGTCACACAGCTTTATGCCTCTGGCTGTGAACGCAGACATGTACAGGCAGCCAGTTGAGGAAACTTCACACCTTTGTTTTATTCTTCTAAAGTACTCGATAACTTCACAGGGATGTTATTGGGATAGTAAAACCACACTCGTGGAAGAGTTGCCCATTTCTTTTTCCTTGAGGAAGATTGGTTGATCAAAGGTAGCATATAAATCTTGCAAAACCATCAGGTTTTACTTTCCGTAACGCAGTAATAAGAACATTTCACTGGTGATGCTAATTATGAAAAACATTTCTCCACGACAGTGGTTTTTCTTTGATGTTCCTATCAGGCCAGTGCAAACAGGCAAGTGCCAGAGAGCTGAAACTGTATTGCCTGCTAGTATGTCAGTGGTATCTAATACTGCGGGTCTGTTTTACAATCAAGGCACATGGGGTTCTGTGTAGAAATTGTTGGAGCCCTAGTGGGAATTTCCCACGTAGAACCCTCTCCTGTAGGCCAGTCGAACAATTGTCTCTCCCCTGTTGATCTCTCTTTATGTATCTTCCTCCTCTCACGGTTTGAGTTCATTTTGCAATAAAAGCGGCTGGTGCTTGTTTCCTTTCTTTTTAAATCCTGATTAAAAAAAATAGGTCTTAGCAGCCTATTTCTTTTTAGGTTTTGTTATTTCTGCGTACTCAAGGCACCGCAATACAGTGGAATTACCTTTAAAATAAAAGGTTCCCACGTTGTAAATTAGACACAGAAAATATCTATTTAGGCCACCTCGCCTGCGTGTCTGAGACATCTGGAGGTTTTTACAGCAGAGGATTAGTGCTGATTTCTGCGACACAACTCCTGATTATTACCTGAGAGAGTCAGGTTCTGGTACCCAGACACAGGAAACTCGGAGGAGAGCTTGATAGGTCTAAATCCAGGGGACTGGGGACATGTTATTATATTGCTTGAGATTTATCCGATCTACTTTAAGTCCTTTGGGGGCAGCTCTTATCTGCTCTGTTTCATTTAGGCATCGGTTCTGAAGAATGACATTCCCCAGCCAAATCCATTCAAGAAAGATAACCTTGTACTTCCTATGGAGCGATGTAAACCACTCTGCAGGGCACGGAGCAGTGGAGAACCCAGCTCTGCCAGTAACCCTGCCAAGGCATTTAACTTTTCTCTGCCTCACTTTTCAGTCACATGAGGCTTTCACATCCACTTTAGCACATTAAAGATGATGCATGTTTGAGACCTGACATTTGAGGGGGGGGGGTGGGAGGGGGGAGGTCTCTGTTCTTCTATAACTATTTTGGCAATCTGCAGTAAAATGTGAAAGGTTAAAACACTTTGCTGTGTTTTCTAACTTTTCTTGCTGAAAGGCACATTTTGCCATGTGCAAAAAAAATATAGTTCTTCACTATGTTTTTAAAGTACTACATCAAGAAAGTTTCCCTAGAATTTTTAAGTATGAATTTCTTGTTACTATTTTTAACTTGTTTCCCTTACGCTATCTGCAAGGGTAAAACTGTGAAATACTCAGCACTGTTTCCTGTGCAAATAACACCACGAATTAGAAATAAATGAGGCAATTTTATCACTAGCAACAGGTATGTCCATGAAGAAGCGGAATTCGGGAGCTGTTATTTTATGGGCACGGATGCCTTTATTGACAAAGCCGACTGAAATACTGTTCACTTGTAAATACATATGCTACGTTAAAGGGTAGTATGTAGGATGTAAGAGCCTGTTCTTCTTCTTTTCTGCTCGCAGTTATCATCTGCTGTGTTTACAACATGGTGCATCTGTCACAACACGCATAATTTGTGGAAGAGTGAATCTGCCTGAGTGTTAAATGTCAGGCTGTAAACTAAACACTCCCAGGAACAGGAGACATCACGAAGGGATTCATGCGGTGAGGAAACATCGTTGTCCAGGGTAAACTTGAAACAACCGTGTTTTGTTGACTCCATATTTCAAAACTAATTGCATGTTCTGAGATTACTTTGGCTCTGGGCGATGAATGCCGTGCCCCGTGTTACTTAATAAGCTTTTCACTCTTTTGTAGAAGAATGTTCTGTAGATTATGGACATAGAAAGTATCCCAGCTTAATAAAATTGATTTGTAGGTCAAGAGAATTAGTCTGATAGTCATCACAGATGATTAAAGGATGTCGAAATACACTGGATCCCGCACTTCCACTGAGGCTAGTTTATTTTAAAATCCCTCATGCTGAAAGGATGAATGTTGTATCATGGCTGGGTGAATCACACCATCCAATGAGACATTCAGTACAAAGCACTCTCCCATTTGGAGACCTGTGTGACCACAGCCGGCACCTCTGGTGTGGCTGAGGGTCAGAATCGCTCTTCCCAGCTTCCAGGCTGAGGCTGACCACCACCAGACTGGGAGCTGGGATACCTTGCTCTGATCCTCACCTCTGTCTGCCCTGTAATTTGGATAAACAGTTTTCCTTTTTTGTACCCCTGTTTTCTTTGCCTGGTCTTTGTCTGCAGGAAATCTGAACGTTTGGCAGTAAAATCTGCTTTTCCCTCTGTGGGCCTTTGCACTGTGGTGCTCTTGTCTTGCTAGGAACAGGGAGTACCCCGACCCCTCGGGATTTGTTGGATTCCTGCCCACCATCCCCTGCTGCTGTGACAGGCTGGACTGTCCTGCAGCAATCGTATTGCTCCTATTCTTGGACATCTTCCTCCATCTCTAGCCAGACATATCCAACCCACGGAAAGGGCTTCTTCCATAGACTCTCTTCTCCATTTTGAATTCTTCCCACCGTGCACTCCAGTCAGACTGGATGGCAAGAACATTCAAATAAACAAGAGTACTTAACAGTGAAAAAGCCATGAGCAGTAAAAACTAGTGTTATCCATGATGACTTCTCTGAAATTAGGGTGAGAAATTGGAATAAGTGAGAAGGGGCAGCTCAAACTGTTTTGGGGATTTCTTGGAAACACAGATTGCTTTTTGAGACATTTATTTTATGTGAACTGATTAGTGTCCGCTGGGTGCATTATGGAGGTGACTCACTCGATGCTTGGATGCGGGGCGGGGGGGGAGGAGAATCGAGAGAAATTGGTTGTATCCTTGCAGAAAGCTTTGAGTTTTCTTTAGTAAACTCTCTAAGGGATTCCTGTTTTAACTTTTCAGAGAAATCCTCTCATCCTATTCTCAACCTAATGATGATTTTACTTGCAGAGGAAGACATTTTCCTGTCTATGCAGCCAGCTTGGAATAAGGGTTACAAGGGAGAGGAGTAAACAGCAAAAGGAGGAGAGGTAGAGGGCAAAAGGAAGACTAATTAAAATCAGAAGTTCCAATATATTGCAATTTATGGTTGTTTGGGATTGTATAAATACTTTCCTAAAATGTAGTCATCCAGATATTGTCCTAACAGAAATCCGTTCTGTCAGTTAAATCAATAGGCACGAGAGTATTTTTCATGGTCTTTTTTTACTCCAGTTAACTCTCCCATACTGCGTATGCACTAACATTCATGTTTCTACTAAAGTACCTGTCTACACAGAATATTATATTCATAAATCTTACTTTAATTTTTGATCATGACAGTAAGAAACTATTGCCCACAAAAGTCTGCCGTGCACAGCAACCTGCACACGGAGGTAGGACTCTCTCCAGAGGGGGGACCACTTTACTTTATTTGAACAGTGACTTTGGTGGACTAGGATTACATAAAAACATTCTAGTGCTTCTCTTCCTCATCAGGTCGGCTCAGTGAATTGACTTGAGGTTTCGGTGCCAAAAGTAGCGGTTTGTTTTTAAATGACTTAAATTAGATTTCTCCTATGGGCCTTCTGTTGCTATTACAGCTAGCACAATTGAGCACAGCTTATTTCCCCAGCTCTGCAGGAGGGTTTGTTAAGTGAACATCAGGAGGTCAACTGCCTACACCTGCCACCACCGCCAGGCTCCCGAGGGTGTGGGTTATGAGTCCCAGGTGGGGCTGTTGCCTGGGGACTATTGCCTGGTACAGGATGGAGGGGGAAGGAACTGACCACGTGTGGTGTTAGAGCCTGCTCTGAGCTTGGCAGACAAAGGTAAGGCAGCTTAGAAAAAAAAAAATAATAATGTGCTGGATTTTTATTTTTGAAACAAGGTCTTTGAACCTAAAATTGCAGAGGTACAGTGAATATGAAGCCTACAGTGATTTTGCATGCGAGCGTGAAGTTATGCAATAGTAGAGGGGAAAAAAGAGCCCTTGAAATGCATTTATTCAACTTTTGTCAGAAATAATGTATTAATGCTAATTTGAAAGACTGTGTGGACAGATTTTGCAGATGCCGAAATGGAGGGATTACTTCAGCTAACATATGGAAAATATTTATAGACCTTACACAATGGTGATATATAAGAGTAAACAGAATGTCAGATAAGCATTGCATTCCTTTGTTTTTCACTGAAGACTTAGGAAAAAATATATGCCTCTTTGCTAGCAGGGAGAGAGGAATGGCTTGATGTTTGAGGGCAAACTGATCTGGGAAAAAAACGTGTATGCTAAGCAAAGTGAAACATCAGTTTTAAAAACCTTAATCAATTCAGATTTCAGGATATCTCCTCTGAAGTCTGTGCAAAGACTGATTTTTGTGGAGTATGTTCTTAGGTTATGGCTCAATTTTCCATCCACTTCCATTTAACTTGTGACTAAAAATGAAAATGTCATAATGACTTCCATCCCGCTCGCTGTGGCACGGGGGGGGCTTGCTAGCCAGCGAGTTAAGGCTGCTCTTCCTTTCCTTGCCCACCAAGGTAATACCAAAGGATTTCTCATGAAACCAAAAGTCTGGGAGACTTGAAAGCAGCAGGGTGTCGCTGCGTCGCAGCTCAGATGGAGGGAGCAGACCGTGGTACGCAGCACCGAGCAGTACCTCAGGCTCTTGCCCCTCGTAGCTGTGAGCTGAAGGCAAGACTTGGATCCTGGACTCATCTTCCCAGAGCTGGGACCAGCTGCTCAGGCTTAGGTGTGGTTCCATTTTCTCTGTGGTTTCGTATTATGTCGGTGTTTGTATTAATGCATAAATCTCTATTTTCCTGCTCCCAAAGCTCCTAGGGATTTCCCGGGAGCATCGCAGAGGAACAGCGCTGTGCTGTAGCCCCTGAGCAGTGACCGGGGCCCAAGTATCCCGGGGTCATTGCCCAGGAGGAGAAAGGCAGGAGCACCATGACAGCCCAAATGGGATGCAGCACAGCTGGTGCTGACTCTGCTTTGCCTTCCAGCAGCCAAAGCAATTCCAACAGGCTTACAAATACGGGCTTCAGTTACCAGATTTGCTGTAGATTTATTAGTATGGAGCAGAGTTTCTCATGGTTTCTGCAAATGGTTTCTCATTCACCTCAAGTGGTAGAAGGCTGGACCGGTGATGCTTTTCTTTCTTTTTATTTGAAGGCGTAAAAGATGGCAGGCTTTCTAACAGATGCGATGTTGCTAATGTATAGGAAATTCAATACATTGCTAACTCCGTGAGGGGAAAAAATGCAACTTTGAACAAGTGTGTTACTAAAGCTGAGATCTAAGAAATGTTGGCTTGCATAAAATACTGGTGGTTTGAAACAATGACATTTTAAAATGTTGCTGACCTAAGGATTTTCTTTTACTTTTATTGTTGTTTCTTTTGGATATGCTCAGCTGTTTATCTAAGCAACTCTGGTCGTTGAATGAGGTTTCAAGAGAAAAGGTAAATAGAGGAAAGAAATTAATACAGGCAAATACAAATAGCTTCTGCTATAACAACTACGCTTTGTTCATTTTGCAACTCTGAAAATATACTAAAATGTATTTATTTAGTAAGCTTTTCCATGTTTCCAAGAAGAGCAGCGTCGAGAATACTGATCCATACTGAAATGCTTAGGAAGTACCTCAGATTTGTTAGTTTTGGCACAGGCCTGCAAAAGCAGTCTAATGTCATCAGGTTTTAAAAAAGGAGGACAGTGGCAAAGGGCGATTCAAGTGCAGCATAAACTTGGTTAATTAAAACATGATCTTGGTTTTAATAAAAGCCAGGGGAATTGGTACATGGTGCTGGCAGAAAGTCTGAGGTGAAATCAGATTTAGCTGTAGATACCAACAAGGAAGCACAGCCAGTGATTGCCATTGCTACATTTATTTATTGCTGCTTAAGCTTTTTAATATGACTGAATCTGTATGTTGGGGTGTTTTGTTTTTCTTGTTTTGTGGTTTTGGTGGGGATTTGTTTTGTTTTGTTTTGTTTTTTAAAGGCCAGTCTTTAACTGTGTCTGAGGTACTTCTAATATGACTGTGGTGTCCTGGTCTGCTTTAAATTCCACTGACAAACATGCACCAGATCACTTGCTGCTCAGTGCTCACTCGCATCAATTCTGAGTCCAGAAAGAACCAGCTGTGAATGCATCTGAGCTGTCTCTGATACAGCTCCAAGTCTGGAAAAACTAATTCCTCCCTCTCTGTGCAGACAGTGTTGTGCAATGGCGTGAGATCACTGAATACTTCTGTTGGACAATGGAAAGTAACCTAGGTACAGCATCTGCTTTAATGGCAACTGGCTTGTTGAGGCAATAGATGTTTGGGTTTGGGGTATTTTTGCAACGTATCGTCTGTTTCTACCAACTAATTTTTTTATGTTGATGGAGTTACAAGATACTGGTACAACCGTGGCATCATGGCCACTGTTTCCATATTAGTTTGCCTGTTAAGCAGACCTAAGAGACATTGCTTTGTGGCAGACCTCCAGGAGTCAGGTTAATTCTGTCACTGCTGTACATGCAAAACCAGTGTTATGGAGTCTCTGTTATCTGCTTACAAACTGCTTTGAGGAAACATTTTATAAGACAGATTTCCTAAAAACGTTGAATGGTACCATGAACTAAGGTTGCTAATTATTAGACCATATGGAAAATCAAATTATAAAGCAAGAAAAACAACCTGGGCACTTTGGTATGTGGTATTGTAACGTTTCCTGAAAGCGGTGAGCTTGCTAGCAAGATTTCTGTCGTCATCCCTTTCCCGTTCTAGCCCCTATATCCCTTTGCTCTGTAGTGCTCTTGCAGGTGGTGTTTGTTGCAAAACACATCTAACCCCCAAGGAATCTTCACAACTACTTCTCAACATAAAATATGCTATTTGTGCCAGCTGATCTCTATTTCTGCTTTTGGAGTTAGAAGTTTGCTGTAGTTTTTCTTCAAGAGGTTTTTGTCAGCTGCCTTAGTTATTTTCATGTTTACAGGTCTGCAATTGTTGAGAGAATTAACAGTATTATTTGTTCCCTTTCCTTCTGCAAGTAGTCTGATGTTGCACAGAAACACCATCTCACCCACTTTCCTATTTTAGGACTCCAGCAAGCATTGTAGCATTCCTGGGCTGTTTATTCTCTGGAGCCCTACTCCAGCGTCAAAGACAAGGGTCTAAAATGAGGGCCGATGAATAGAAGCAGTCAATGCATTCAAGTAGTACAGCATTAATATTTGTGCTTTAACTTCATAAAATACTAAAGCTAAGACATGGAAACAGCCACAAATACAGTTTACAACAGCACTGTGCTTACAGCTTGCAATGCAAACGGGCTGCAAGCTGGTCTATCTTTGTGAGCAAATGGATATCCTAATTTCTCCTCTCCTTTCCAGGTAGTCAAGACGGGGAAATACAGCCCATTTCAGGGCCAGGATAATCAACCTCAGAGTTAGTGGAACTGCCCTAAGATTAGCAAGAACAACATGCTCACAGCTGGGCGCCTGCTTGGGTTTGACAAAACTAATTAATTAAGTGAGAAAGAGCAGTAAGAATCGGGTCTTGAAAAAGCTCCAGTGATCTTAGGGAATGTGGCTAAGACCAAGCCCAGGGTTACAGGTAGGGTAAGAAATGGAAAAAGCCAAGGGCTCCAGGTAGCATAAAGGCAAAAAATGACTACCAAAGGAAGGGGTGGGTTGCACGAGGACTTTGTCCTTGACAATTTAGGGAATGACTGGTGGATGTGGAGAAAAGTATAATACTAGGAATGGACTGAACCGGAGTTTAGGGTTACAGAGAGTCAAAACCCAAGTAAACACTAACCCAAACCTGAACCTTAATCTTACTTGGAAGCCCTAACACATGACCCCCAGTCACAGCCCAGAGGACTAAGCTGCCAGGGATCAAATGTCTGCACAGCCCACTCTTTCCTTTGGCAAATGTTAGGTGCCTCGCTCTGCCTGGTGCTCCTAACCCTAGGAGCCCTTGTTTACCCTAACGCTAACCCCAGATGTCGGCTGATCAGTATATAATAATGCCCAGTTATGGCCTAGACAAACATGTCGGGAGTTAATTTTTTGTGTGGCTGACCTGTTGTTTTGGCTGCCCCTTTGCATTCAGGCCCTACCTGGAGCTCTGAGCTGTGTCTCTCTCCTAACCCTAGGTATGGGCTGAACCTTAACCCATGACCATCAGGCACGGCCCAGAGGCCATGGCCGAAATCCTTGTGCAGCCCACCACTTGCTTAGGCAGCCCTTTTGAATCCCCCAGTAGTTGGAGCTATTCTTTAAAGGTAATGAGCAGATTAGGTGGTGATTATCCAGCCCTGATTACATCATGCACCTAAGAACAAGCACATTACAAAGAAAATATACGGTAAGACAAGAAATGTCTCTTCTCCAGGACTATCCTACTTGGCAGCCAGACAGCTTCTACGCTGGTCTGTACTGAGGCTTGTTGTAGCTAACATACTTGACCGAGCCCCTACCAAAACTTCCCTGTCATGGTCACAGTTCACATTCTCAGACATGGAGCAAATGGCTTCTCTGGTAGGGCAGTTTAGTATGTCCTTTTTCCAAGGCCATAGTTTCAGAAGGTTGGATAACTGTAATATTTCAGGACTATGATTCTGTGCTCGACAACTCCATTTTACATGTAGCCTTGCATAAAAGATTGCTAATCCAAGCCGTTTAGCTAGGGACAGAATTACTGTCAAGCCCATGGAAACGCACTAATGAATGTAATGCTGACCCAATGTCTAGTACATCGTATCACATTTTTGAGAACAACCACAAGGTAAAATACTCATTCTTTGGCAAGGGGAGATCTCAATTAGGAAGTGCCAAAAGAATTCACAAAGCTTTGGAAAGGTCTATGTATCCCTTCCTCTAGGGAAAGGGGAAACTCAAACATTATTTCCTTGACTGTTTACAGCTGAAAATGAAAGCTGGAAACCCATCAGGGACGCAAGAATTTCAACACAGTTTTGTTGCCACAATTAGCGTTCTGTGGAATATTGACTCTGAAGCCATTGAGCTTGTTCTCAGGAGTCTGTTTTGTAATTTATATTGGAGAGTTTGCATTTTATAATCTAATTGGAATTTGCAAGATTCTTATGCATGCCGATTTATAAAAATCAAGGCTATGTACTGAGGTTTTTAGATCTCTACTGTGCTAACACAGATAAGAGAAGGGTGTATTCAACAGGCCAGTCACTGTCAACTCAAGGACCATACTACCTGGCCTTGGATGAGGCAGCTAAGATCAGTTAAGATATAGAAGGTCATTAACAGCAACTTCTTGTAGTGTCCCTTAGATAACAACTGCTAGAAACAAATGCTGTGTGAAAGAATACATTTTGTTCAGCAATTTTCCCTAGTGCTGGACTTGTTCTGCTATTAGTACTATTGTTCAATAGTTTAAGAATCTTCCCCTTCATCTGGTGGTGTGTTTAGTGTAAGCACAGGTGCATTGCAGAACAGTAGTGTCTAAAGGAGCAGTGTCTGAATCTTCACACCATCCCGGTTGGTGATGAAATTTACTCTACTTTGGCAAATAAAGTGGATCACAGGTCTGAGAATCCTTAAGTATTTTGTACAGCACCCACCTTCTTTGGTGTGGGCACTTGTGCATGTGAGGGACTGCCATAGTCTGTGCACCCCCCAACCTCCATCTCCTCTGTCTGTGTTCAGGTGAAACGCTGAAAGGATTTTATTTTAACAAGAAAGGAAATTCTGGAATTCTGGTGGTTTGGGAAGATTCAAAATGCACTCTCTGCTGCAGCTCCAGGGAAGAATTGTCATTTCCTGCGTTGGTGAATTAGCCAAAACCAGCACCAAGAACTGGTGGAAATGAATTGAAGGGGGAAGGCAAGCTCTTTTGTTTGAACTTACTGTGAGCATTTGTCATGTCATTAATAAGACGGCACCAATTCCCTCTTAGTTGTTTGTCCCTAGCTGCTTCTCTCAGGTATTCGTGCTCTTAATTAAGTTTGTTTCCCCATAATTCTAGCTATATTTTCTGCTGACCTGTCTGTCTTTTTTCTTTTTTTTTTTTTTTAATTTTTCTTCCCACAAGACCTACTTGCTTTCTACCCTCATGCCCCATTGCATATGGCATGCAGATAACGCTACATTTGAGGCCTCCCAATCACATCTATTAAAAATCTTGTGATTAAGTTGCAGATCATGCTCTCAAGGTTGCCAAAGCTTTGTGGTGCAGGGTTTGCCGCACAAAGCTCAGAGACAGCTTCTCTGGTAGGTTTTGAAGCCCATGCTAAAGCGTATGCTAGGAAAGAGAAGTTACTGTTATCCATGTTAGCTGGCTTAAACTTGGCATGGATTTCTGGTCTCTTATCTCCGTAGCAGTTACTATAGAATTAGCCAAGGCTTCTCTGCAAGCACAGCTATAAACTTCAGTTATTCTTTTTAATGGAATCTGAGATTTTTATTTAATAAGTTCCCCAAGACAAAATTGAAGAGTGGTGATAAAATCACAATAGTTGCCAACATGGATTTAAAACAATCTCTTAACCAGTGTGTCATGTCATCCCATCCCATGTGTCTGTCATCCCCCCCCCCCCCCCCCCCCCTCCTTTGTACAGCAGAAAGTAAAGCTGGGTGCCATGTCTGCTCTGGGGGGTTTCTATCCATCCAAAAGCTTTACAAAGAGGAGGTCTTCCATGCTTTCTCTCTTTCAAAGCAATTTTGGATGCAAACAGTCCATGGTACTCAATTTCCTAAGTCAAATCTCCAGGATAGCACACAATTTAATATGTAACCTCTGTTTATGACAATCACCAATTTGCTCCTTTGATGATTCATATCCTACTTGAGTGAATAATGTCTTGTACAAAAACTGATTGGTGGACTGTTGGTTGTACTTAACCTCTGGTGTTACCGAGGATGTTGAACCGTTAGCGATGCTGGGAAGCAGTAGAAGTTAGGCAGGAACTAGTATTTCATCATGTTGCTGTGGTGGTATGAGCTTGCTGACACAGGCTGCGATGATGGATCTGGACCGTTGGCCTTGGAGAAAGTCTTGCCTGTTTAAGGGCTAACATAACGAGAGGAAAGATAGCTGTCATGCCTCCAGACCGTTTCTGTGTAAGAGAAACAGACCACTGGACTGTTTTACTAGTTAGGGTGGAAAGTGTGTTTGGTTTATGTCTTGTATAAATAATAAAAGTAATAAAAAGACACAAATACCTCACTGCAAACGAAGCGGTCCGGAACAAATTGAAGAGGAAAAACAAATAGCTGACCAAAGCACATTAACCACTCAGACTGAAATCTGACTTCAGTCTGCAATAAAAGGCTTTATTAGCCCCTACACTTGATATACTCAGTTGAGTTAAGCACCTGGGCTTTTTTGCTGCTTACGACAAAACAAGAACCAATGAGAATAAGAGCCTTCATGAATGTCACTAGCTGGGGAGGAGGAGGAGGGTGCTGGGACTCCTTTGCTTTTTCGCTCTTGTCTCTGCCCAGGAGACTAGTCAGTGCCTGCTCTGTTAGGAGACACTGGCAGGAGCATGTGTTTCCTTGGCAGAAATGCAACTTGCTCTATTCACACACACACACACAAAAGTACACAACGTCCTTTTTCCTCAAACGCTGGAATTGAGCACAATGCCATTTCCTTGCTCAGACATCCAAGCCTGCTTTCCAGCGAGTGCCATGCCGGGGTCCTGGTCCCCGGCTGTGCCGGGGCTCTGGCTCCCTCTGCAGCGCGGGCTCCCACAGCTGCACCCCACCAGTGCCCCGACCTCAAGTTTGCTCTCCGTCTCCAAGGGAACTGCTGAAGCCAAATAGTTCAGATTCAAATAGTCCAAGCCTTGCCATCTGTCAGTCTATATCCTGAGCAGTGGCTTCTGGTGTCTGTTTCTCCAAAATGCAGAGCTATTAAATTGCTGCTATATTTAGCCCCAATGCAGTTTTCTGATGTCTCGTAGGTACACGAGGGCTGTTGTCATCTCCTCACATAATCTTTTGTGGAAGATTTTTGTTGGCAGTGGTCAACTTTGTGTTTGTGAGGACCAGTTAATATTTAGGTGATTTTTTTTTTTTTTTAAATTTACTTGATCTTTAAATGTTGGGGTTTTTGTCAGCCTGTGCATCATTCACAAAGGTCTGCCTTATTCAGTGCTGGGGAAAACACTGTAGACACCTTCTGCTGATATAAGCTGCCATTAGCAGAAGCCTATCAAATACATCAGCAGACAACAGGGGTTCTTAAGTGCTTAGGAAAAATTATAATGGTCATTGTACATATTTTGGTCATTACTAGATTTCTGACCTTCATTAGGTGATTACTTCACATGAACAAACTCGCAGACCAGCTGTGCTGCGCCAAGGTGGCACGTAGGGACTCTTTGAACGCTGCCACCATGTTCAGAGGGACAGGAAGGCAGAGGGGAGTACAGTGGAGCTGTCTGCTCTTGGATAAAACTTACTAAAACTAAAATCCCATCATTTATAAGCATTTGATTATGAAAGAAGTTACCTGGGCTATTGTGGGGAAGGAGTGAATTTTTGGTTCAAGGAACCAAGGAAGAAGCAGTTTTCAAATCCCATGGCTTGATGCATCGTGTGCCAGTTGGGTGACACTGCAGGGTGCCCCTCTGGCTGTGGATGCTGATGGAGAGAAAGCTGAGACTGAGCAGACTCCAGGGTTTGTCTGAAGACATTTTTTCCAGATACCAGGAACTGTAATCTTTCCTGGCTTCCTTGAAATGCTGAGTGCTAAAATAAGTGCAGTAGATGGAAAAACTGAAGGAGAACACACAAACAACTGATCAAATGGAGTGAAGGCACAAACTTTCACATTTCAGGATTCCTTCAGAAATGCAGGATTAGATTAAGAAAGATATGGATGGTGATACAGCAGGAAAAACAAGATATGAAATTCTGCGTAATATGTATGACCTCCAAAGGAAACACACGGTTCTATTGACTTTCAAGAGCAAAACCAGTTTTTCTGAATAAAGTAAATCAGGTTTTTGCGATAGAACAATTTTCAAAGTCTGAGGGAAGTAACAGTTCTGTAATTTGGAAGACCACTTTTATTCACACGTGTCATATGACCTTTCAGGTAACCTAGAACAAGTTATTTAACCCTTCTGATTTTTACTATAAAAAAATAATAACTCAGGAACCCCTTATGGATGATATATGACGAGCGTCCTGGTTCTTAAATGATTTGAGGTGCGTGTACACATCGGGTAGCAGCCACTGGCAAAAGAGAGAACAAAACCTTTCCATATCAAGAAATAACAGAGACTTATCCTGCAAAGGGACAAAAAATAATTTGGGGGGGAGGGGAAGAACAGGCTAATTAACTTTGTGAGTTTAGATAACTCAGGTCTTGAGTAACTTCCAACAAGCATGCATCCTTTTCCTGGAATTAAAGGATCTTGAAAACTCTGAGAGGCAGAAGCCCGTTATGGAATCATAGAGTATCTCAAGTTGGAAGGGACCCATAAGGATCCATAAATATATGGACCCCACTGAGACTAACAAATACAATATTTATAGCTGTCAATATCATTTATTTTTACTAGTCAGGCTGCATGGGACATGCCTGCTACCACCAGCCTTGCTGTGCTGTTGGCGGGGGTTGGCGTGGCGTGGATTGGGAAAGAAGGGCTGTCATACAGACTCAGCTCACAAGCCAGTACTGTCAGCCTGGCGTAGCTGAGCACAGCGGTAGCGGTGCAGTAAATTGTTAAAGGTCTCTCTATCTGTCACTCCTACCATTTTGGCTTTCGGTAATAAGAGGCAATCACTATTACTTGGCACTGAAGGATAATTAACTTTCCTAAAATGGTTGATGTCTTCTGGGAAGAGGTACTGGGGATGCTGAACGGAGCAGGTGGGCAGGAGAAAAAGGGAAAGGCTTCGCGGAATTTGGTGATGCCTGTCAGCTGCTTGTTTTGCTCCACCCTGAGCCCTCAAAAAAGAGGTGTTACTGCAAATACACAGCGTCTTTTTTTTTCTCTGGTGTGAACTTGACTGCAACAGTCCCAGCCTCTGCCACGCTGGGGTCGCTGAAAGCAGTCTAACCCAGCTCATCTCTGTCACCTGCCTGGGGCTAATGCGGGAGCGCGCAGCTTGGTGGCTGGCACAGAGCATCCTGGGACACGTGTCTTAAGCCATTCCTCAATTAGCTGTTGCAGCCTTCCCAGGAATTTCTACGTGGATAATGTATACTTTTAGCTCTGTATACGATAGTTGAATGGGCAAGTGTAGTAACTTACTATATAGTTATATTCAGGTTTATGTTATAAAATTTTAAATGGCTTGGGACACTGTTTGCAGAGAAAGTGCTGCCTCCCTGGAGGTCAGCAGAGGTGTTTCAGCTGGAGTTCCCCCAGATAAGTGGGAGGGAGCTGCTGGTGGGCCCTTTTCCTACTCTGTGTGAGGCACTCTCTTTGGGAACATGTTGCTGCAAAAGCCTGCCAGATGCTGGACATGTTAGTTCCCTGGGCACCCTGCAAAGGCCATCTTCTCCCTTCTCCGCATAGCCTGTTTGAGGGCGTGGGCCAAGATGGATATGTTCACGCTGTAAATCCTAATTCTATGGGATATGTGCCCAGAGTACTGCATAGGCGCCTCCAGTTGTATCCTAGAATTTTGAAAAACTACTAAAATAAAAAGAAAACTTAAAAACTTAAATTCTACAATATCTCAAGGGAGCCTGTCAAAGCAAAAATGTTCTAACTGAAGTGAGGCCTGGGAATGCACGAGCTGTTGAGTCACCTTCCACCCTGACATTCCTTCCCTTTCACTCTTACCACAGCATGTTTCCTTCATATGTGAGGCACTCTGTCAGTGCTTCGTTGTAATTAGCTCAGTTGCACTGGAAAAGGCTCTTAACGAGCCGGCTTGATGCTGCCTGGGTCTCAGGGGTGCGACTGACAGTGAGGGGTTGTGCATAATACACACAAAGATGTGGAGTTTGCAGGAAAGCGTGAACTTTGTGTAAATAATCATGTGGATCTGATGTGTACGTTCTGGATAATGATTCATGCTAGAAGTTTAATTGGAAGTGAACAGGAAAAGAAAGACTTATCAATGGCTTGAAACTGATAGTTGCTGAACGCTCTCAGTTCCCTACGGGTGTTACATAGCACTTGAAAAGTTGATTCCCGTTGCACGTTACTGTTCCCTTCTTTATGCAGTATTCTCCTGTGTAGTTTTATTGTATCTTTATTTACAGGCCTGTTTTTTGTCTGGGATCTTAATTGAAACCTTACTTATAAACAAGACGTGCGTGCATGTTAAGTAGGAAGGCTGTGCACTCAGGAGGGCTACAATGAGTTTTAAACTCATTGACAAGTGTCACCGCTGCCCCCTGATTGTAAAGCTCTGTTGGGCACGGACAGACTTTTATGTGTGTAAGGCAGCTCTCTTGGGGAATCTGATGTTTGCTTAAATTGATTTTGAACGTTTCTTGGGAAAGAGAGTATTTGACAGTATGAGACCAGCAAGACTGCCTTGAGGAAAAATTAAAAAACAAGGGACACTTTCTCCCTTCATTTTAAAAGGAAGAAAAATTGTTTTCAAAAGCAGAATCGAGCTCTGAAGGCAGGGATATGCTACATGGTACTGCATCTTCTCTGCTCCCCTTAGCTGTACTGAGATGTCCAAAATGTTACCGGGTTCGTAGTTTAACGTTGCTAATGAGAAGTGACAGAGTGCAACACTTCACCTGTTGACAGCCTCCTTTAATAGCCTTGTGCAAAGCTCTCTAAAGTCAGTGGAAATGTTCCAGCTGACCTCAGTGGGCACTGAATCAGGTAATACATCACATCTGTCCTAGTCACCTATGGATGTACGTAAATAACATGCTGGAGAAGGTGCTAAAACTGCACAGCACAGTAAATGAGTTTTGTAGAATCTTTAAAATCTTCCCTCTAAGTACCAGAATACTGGTACTTCAACTTTTTGAAAAGTAAAAATAAAATAAAAATGAAACCCACCATCACCCATAAAAAAAATCAAATCAAAACAAACCACCAAAAAAAATCTCTAAAACCAAACACACACACAAAAACCAAACCAGAGAAAAACACACACAAAAAAAAAAATCTGGAGGACTGAAGTATTGAAGGCAAATCCTGATGGTCTGCTCTGAAGAAACGCTCTTATCGTGTGAAAACTGGAGTCCTAAAACAGTTTGAAGGTGTTCTGTGATGTTAAAAGAAAACAGAATTTCGTGTTGTAATAAAGCATGCTCAAGGAGCCTGTGGACCACTGTATTTGGAAAGAACAGGAATATTAGCAAATGGATTACAATTGCTTTATAGACTTCCTCTCTTTAGTGTTCTGAAGTTGAAGTCATCTCTCTGGATAATAAAAGTGCAGATATGTAACTCCTGTCAATGTTAGAGAGCGGATGTTACTACCTGTTGGCATAGGACGTAGCTTTATCTATTCCTAACTTGCTCTCAAGTATGAGCATTTTTTCAGTAAACTTAAAATTCTTAACAAATTTGTGCTTCTCCAGCAGTGGTGCAAAGTACCACAAAATGCAGTAGCAGTACTTCAGTGTTTTCACGTGTTGGTTTACTAGAGAGTGTATACACACACACACATGCAAAAATATAAATCATTTTGAAATTTGGGCCAAGTGCCAGGAAAACTCTTGTCCAGGTTGTCTATAGGTAGTTTAAGATTAATTTAAAGAATCATAAACTTTCTGAAATGGATACTACTTTTAGTGCAGTCCAAAGTAGGGTGTTATTTTTTCATTTTGTAGCCGAGAAATCTAAAAAGGGACTGGTCTGGTGCTTTACTTCTTCAACATTCGCTCTTTAAAACATGGTGCCTCATGCTTCAATTCTTTTTTTTTTTTTTTTTTTTTTTTTTTTTGTATTGGTAACATTATTTCAGACCTGAGGTAGAGAGGTCCCATTTCAAATGATGCCTGTGACTAGCAGCTCATGAAATCCTTGTTGGAATAATGTCATCAGTCATCATTAGAGATATCTATCTTTTGAACTTTTGGAGGTTATTCTGATGATTCTGGCAGCTAAGGGGGCAGAGGAGCAGCAGCAGCCCTGTTCTTTCAGCAGGAACCGTGCTCCTTCCCTGCTTATTAGCTGTGACATCCACTTGCTTCAGATTCTTGTTTTCTTTCCACATGCTGCTGATCTTATAAGACCTTTCTCCCCGGTGCTGGAGATGTCCACTGACAACTTAGTCTCTTTGCATGCTTTTTCTGTACTGGAGTGGAAAACTTCACTAAATTAATGACAAGCTCATTTTCAGAAATGAGTACACTTTCCTTTCAAGCCTCTGCTGGGAGAGAGCGAGTGTTCATCTTTTCTTCAGCTGTTATGGTTGGCTTTTGAGTCACTTAAACGATTTGATTTATTTCAGTTGTCAGAAATGTACACATTCAGAGCTCTGGCAATATGTACAAATATTTACAAATGGCAACGATAGTTTGGAGCAGTGTCCTGATAAATAGTCCTCTTCACAGCAATTAGCAGGGTATCCAGAAAGAACTGAAACTACAAAAGGGTTTGCTAGACACAAGCAACAAAAGAAAAATAGCCTATTCAGAGGAGATGGCTAATGTCCATTATGAGCTTGAATTTGCTTTCTCCATCTTATTAGCACCTTATTAGTCTACATTACTGGAGAGAAGTGTCATCTAAACCAACTTTCTTTACTTCTGACAGAGCCTTTTCCAGAGCAATCTCTTATACCCTCTGGATTAGACCAGCTCAGGGTTTGAGGAGAATTTCACCTTTCATGTCTCAACTCCTATTTCAGGAACTTTCAATATGATAAAATGGACATTTGTATGTACCCGGTGAGGCTGCTTCCCTCCACATCTAGACAAGTATGTGCTTCTACACATTGCATCTTCTCCATGAGAAAGAAACAGGGTTACTCTAAAGAGTCTCCCTCTGTTTCTGTCAGAAAAACTAATGGTGTTGGCATGATTTTGAAGTCTAAAGCAGATCTTTTTTCTTCACCTCTTGGAAGTCATCAGTTGATGAAAACAGCACAGTCTCAAGTCCCTGTGGAGCTTGGGTCATGGTGACACTGATGCTTTCATCAGATGAAAGACTTGGCTGCTGCGACTGGGGCAAACCTGTCTACTTGTACTAGTTCTTGCACCAGACTGGTGTTCGTGTACATGCCTGGCAAACCAGACCAGAGACACACGCACAAATTAAAACTAAACTTTTGGAGCAGAAGGAAGGGGAGGAAAAAGTTAAGTTTTGGCCAAATCATCTTTCTGATTTGTCTTATGGTTGCACTGTCATTGCTATTGGTAAAGGAAGAGAATGTAAAATCGGCTCTTCTGAGAGCATCCCGCACGCGGGTAGCGTAAGGCAAGTGTAAAACCACTGCCCAAACCCCAGTCTGTACAGCTCTCGCATTTGGCAGGAGAATCAGAAGCACAGCTCTCCACAGCTTTTGGTTTGCCATTTTAAGCATCTGGCTTAGTCAAAAACAGTGAATGAAAAGTTGTCCTGTCATCAGTTGTAACTACGGAGAGCATGTGGTATGGAATTCATGCAAGATACTGACATTCAAAACAGTCTCAGATCTCCTAAGGACCTAACATGCTCTGAGGCCATAGCTATATTCTGATCTGACTAGAATATGTCCACAAAAACCATGAAATACCACAAATAAGATGCCACAAATGCTACTTGATTACTGAGCGCAGCTTTTAAGGCTTTGTCCTTTTATCTCCCTGGGGATGAAATTATGAACAGATACTAACAAAATCCTGATTGCTGCAACCCGAATGAGTCCTGAAAATATAATCTCTCTTTCCAGAAGTTGTAATGAGCTTCTTAAACAGGCTTTCTAAAATCAGGTAGTTCAATTTGTCAGGAGGAGGAAAGTAATTGGGATGTGGAGATGACTGGTTATTGAATTCTCCGTATGTTGTTATTTACCCGATGGCTTCTAAGTCTATTGTAACATGGTAGACCTAACTTCCGTAGACATCCAAACAGGGTTGTGTGTCAGTCTGCTCCTTTGCTTTATTTCCAAATGTTCCTCTATTTGTTTCTTCCTTTGAGAAAGTCCATTTCAAGTTACTCTAATCCTTTATACCTCCAATACGCATGGACCATCAGCTGTAACTGTCTTTTATCGGCACTCGAGTGTTTGCAGAGAAGACTATACCCTGCCCTCCCCTCATCTATTTATAAAATAAACACCACAGTAACTGTGTAAACATATTCATAAATGATCGCAGAGCAGCTCCAATTCATCACAAGTGGATTTTGATAACGCCGAAGCTTGTCTATGTGAACTGTGGAGTAGTAGAGTTTCTCAACTACACTGCATTTGTAATGTGAATAAACCATTACCCTAGCATGGATTTATGAAATTATTTTGTAACATGGTTGCCACTGTACACCCTGAAAAAGAAGCCGCATTTGTACCTTGCTAGCATGAAATACAATGAAATGCATTTCATCTGATGGACTGGCTTAGGCTCTTGTTGGAGTTCGATACTCTCTGACCAAATTGTTCTGTATGTGCCATATGTGAAGGGTTTAATGTTTATTACCAGTTTTACTTATTTGAAGTTATTTGACATTACGAGCCATTCAAAAATCAGTTGTAAAGCTAATCCTGCATTTCTCATGCATCCAGTGTTCTCACTGGAACAAGTATCTTCATGCGTGCAAAGAATGAGTAACTGAGTTTCCATTTTTACAAAGTGAAGTGCTCTATAGAAATTGGTTTAAAATTCCTCTAGAAAAGTCAAGCTAAATGTTAATGGCTAGGGTGGTGCGTTAGGGTTAGGTCGAGGGAGGTCATTCTCCCCCTCTACTCTGCACTGGTGAGGCCACAACTGGAATACTGTGTCCAGTTTTGGGCTCCCCAGTTCAAGAGGGACAGGGAACTGCTGGAGCGAGTCCAGCGAAGGGCAACTAAGATGATTAAGGGATTGGAGCATCTCCCTTATGAGGAAAGGCTGAGAGAGCTGGGACTCTTTAGCCTGGAGAAGAGAAGGCTGAGGGGAGACCTTATTATGGCGTACAAGTATCTAAAGGGTGGGTTGAAGGAGGATGGAGCCAGACTCTTTTCAATGGTTCCCAGTGACAGGACGAGGGGCAATGGGCACAAGTTAGAACATAGAAAGTTCCGTTCAAATACACGGAAAAACTTCTTTACGGTGAGGGTGACAGAGCACTGGCACAGGCTGCCCAGGGAGGCTGTGGAGTCCCCTTCTCTGGAGATTTTCAAGACCCGCCTGGATGCAGTCCTGAGTAATGTGCTCTGGGCAATCCTGCTTTAGCAGGGGAGTTGGACTAGATGATCTCTAGAGGTCCCTTCCAACTCTGAAAATTCTGTGATTAGCTCTGCCTAATATCAGAGAGCAAAATGGGGCTGCGTGGTAGGAGCTGGAGTTGATCTGTAAACGCTGCACACAGCTGCTGCTGTCTGAGGCGTACACTATGTCCAGGTACTGCCGACTGGTAAATCCCAGAAGACAGCGTGCAGACGACTGCAGAACGCACGTGGTGCTTCATTGCCTTGCACCTCTGCAGCACTAGTGCCAAGCTCTCCTTTGATTTTGATATGTACAAGTCGCTTTGAAACACTACATTAGGTAGCGTGCCATGGGGACGAGGTGCTCTTCAATGTCTGAGCAGAGAACAGAAATCAAAGCTTCTAAAAAGCTTTCAGAGATCAAAAAATAGCATCTAAAGCAAGCCTTGGTATGGGAATCAAAGATGCATCTAGTGATCAAACAAGAAGTGACCATGCTGTTCTCCATGTAGCACTTAGCACTAAGTTGCCAAGAGTGATTTCAGCTTTAAGATGTCTGTACAAAAGTTTTTTCAAAGATCCCTGGTCACTTATCTCAGCAAATACAGTCTTAACCAAGCTATGAAAAAGTATTACTTAACCTAAAGATATCAAAAAATTATTTGTGTAGTTAAGCTGAAATGAAGGAAGATTAAGTTATGGCAAATAACCATGTTAAGCGAGGGTCAGGTTGCTCTCTTAATCAAATAACTTTGCCAAATATTTACTAAAATAGGACAGACTCTTGTAAAAGTATAAATAGTTTGTTACTTATTTAAATAAAAGATCCTTACAAACCTTATTTGGTATGATTCTTTGATAGTGTTTATGAGGGTTTTTTTAATAGCAGGATTTCCATTGTGATTTTTCACTAGTAAAAAAGAAGTAACTTTTTTTTTTTTTTTCTGGCAAAGTAGATTTTCCCTATAAAAGTTTGATAGAAAGCATACTACTTAGTAAATTATGAGATATGTTTTAAACACTCCATAGATGAACTTTACCACCAAATAAGTATTTAATTAAAAAGGATGTTGCCGTTTGTGGGATTTGACTAGATATTTTGTTTCTATACAGCAACTTGTAATCAGCAAGTTCTGAATCCCTGATAAGAAAGTACTTAGAAACGCAGGGAGGAGAGGGAATGTTCTGGAAGAAAAGCTTTCAGTCTTTTGCCCAAAAATGTTGTTGGTGCATGCTTGTATTTTGCAGAACAGAATATGTCCAGAACAGAAAAGACATAATTTCAAAAGGTAGTATTAGAGAATATACATAAGATAATGCAACATGAATATTGAGAGTAAATCGTCAAAGCGAAAGTGCACGTTTTCAGTCTCCCTGATCTTGTAGAGGTGGGAGTGCCCGTATTCATGGCTTGCTCGGTCATGTTGTGTACAACTCGCAACGCTCCTTTAAAAAAAAAAAAGACTAAAAAGTAGTTAGAAAGTACGAATTACTCTCTCGCAATGTAGCAGTCCTGCATAAGGAAATTTAAGCACTTATGAAGTGAAAAGTAAAGTGTAATTATGGTTTGGACACTTCTTAATATGTGGGAAAGAGCAGAATTATTTGATAAGGTCTCAGTGCCGTAGATGTTAACACCCCATATCCAGTGTAGTTACAAATGGGATGGGAGAGTGGTAAATGTTACCGATGGGGTTCAGAAAGCACCCCTGATGAACAGATTAGGCAATGATTGTTCAACTGAAGGTTAACCTGCATCTTCTACTTGGTTGTCTTCTGTCTAGCGCATCTCAAGATTTAGCAACTGTAAGGCCATGGTGCACCTTAGTGGAATGGAGGGTTACTTATGGTAGAAAATGTCACATGAAAAAGGTTAAGTTGCGTTGGAGAGAGATTAAAATAGACAATCAGCAATATTTTCAGACGGTCTGTGTATAAAAAGCAATTTGGCCTGAAATCTTGAAGGCTGAACTGTCTGGCTGCAGACTTGAAAATAGTACTATGTCTGTGTAAGTTTTGCTACTATTTTTAGGGTTCTGATTGTGTAATCTGTAGTTCTGATGGTTAGCCTTTATGTGGGTCATTTCTTTGGCTCTGGTGAGAGTGGTCACGGGAATAAGATTTACCAACACTATCAACTTCTTCTTTCTAGTTTTCCTGGTTTTGTCCAACCTTGCCCAAAGCATCTATAGGAAGTAAGTTCCTATTGTACTGATACATTCCCCACAAGTCTAGAGACATTAATTTTTTTCTTGTTGTGAAAATGGCCTGCTCTGAAGGGATTTGGACACGAGACTCCATAGTAAGCATTGGAACTAGTGGAAGTGACTTAGTCCAAGAAAGGATCTAGCCCTGTGTGTTCTCCAGGCAAGGTCAGAAAACCAACCAGAGTCCAAGTTGCAAGCCACCCAAAGCTAGAACCATGAAATAAAATGCTTGCTGCTCATTTTATTTTACAAAGGCTCCATCCCGAAGTTCTGCCTGCTTGCGCATCAGTTGAAGACCAAAAAGACCATTGATATGTCCATAAAAAAATGTGGTGTATTCTACACTCCTAAAAAGTCTTGCCATCACCCAAATGAAGCTAGCTAAGAGCTAGACTGCCATCTAAGTCTAAGCATAACCTCCTGTAATGTTGTTTTAAAGTCTGGAAGTGTTCCAGATATGTGATCAGATGATTCTAGTCCAAATGATACCTAAGCGAGTGAGGCAATAAAGAGATTAACCATAGATGAAGCAACTAAAAACAAGTCAAATAACTGAAAAAGGAGCAGTACAAATGGA
Organism: Vanellus vanellus; assembly: GCF_965231255.1. Lineage (NCBI taxonomy): Eukaryota > Metazoa > Chordata > Aves > Charadriiformes > Charadriidae > Vanellus > Vanellus vanellus. The sequence continues at coordinate 63,623,928 of NC_138910.1, forward strand.
AACAAACATAAGGGGTACAAAAACATAGCAACAGTCAGTGTTGCTGGTTACAATAAGCCTGTGTTAACTGGAAATAGAACTACGTAATGCAAAGGATCGCGGAATAAAAGATAAAGGCAGTTACAATATTTTCTGTTGTAAACCATGCCATTTATGGAGGAATACAGCAGAAATCAGTGCCGTTCAAATGAACAATGTAAAAAGATGGAAATAGATAATTCTGTGAATGAAGTGCATTATACGTTTAAAACTCTTCAATGAAAGAAAATCCAAAGCGTTAGCAGTTTGTGCCTAACACCGAAAACACTGCTGATGCAGGCAGATTGCACAGGATCTTTCCTGTGCAGACGTCTGCAGAACAATCAATCATGATTAAAAGGCAATCTTTAACCACTGACACTGTTTATATGAAAGGCAAATGCAGGGCTAAAGCCGTGTGAAATATAATGGCAAAGTAAAATGCCTTTTTAGTAGGAGAAAGGAGACACAAGCAGTAGTAGCAAGCTTCCAATATTTGAAAAATTAGGAGAAAAAACTCAAAATTGACAACAGGAAAGAAAGTGAACAGCAAGATTGTGCAATTCTGTTAACGTGTTTCGAGGGCTTGGGAGTTTGCCAGTACTGTGTACTATATGGCTCTCCTTCAACTGATTTTAAAGCATGAATGTGCCTTATACCTGTAAGTATTCTCAAAGAGTTGAAGTTGTGCATGTGGAAATCCAGCTGGGCACTGATGTAATGCTTCAGGCTTTCTGCTCGCAGGTTTCCTAGCATGCTCATGGGAGGATTTCTTGCTGTCTTATACTGTACTTGTATACATGGTCCAGATGGTCCCCTTGTGGGCAACAAATTTGGGTCTCTTGTCTATCGGTGGGCTAACTATTAACAACAAATCTTAGAGTTTTCTACCCTTTAGCACATTTGGTAGAAAAGGTCAAAAGCAGTTTTGTGGGGGGTGCTCTAGGCAATCCTGCTTTAGCAGGAGAGTTGGACTAGATGATCTCTAGAGGTCCCTTCCAACTCTGATGATTCTGTGTGATTCTGTGTGTGTGTAAACAAGTGAGAGATATACCAACAGCACAATCACTAAAACCTCCTTAATGTACGAGACCAGACTAAAAAGCAAGGCCTGCTAATTAGAGGCAAGAAGAAATGTATCGGTTGTTTAACTCAAGGGTGTGTTGAGTTGAGTGAAAGAACATGTTGGATGGGGGAATGAACGGCTGGGACCCATTTGATTGTAACACTCAAAGTGCCAGACAATAGCGTCAGAATTTCTGCAAAGCTGAGAAATTCTCAAGGGAGCATCTTCATCTGCTGACTTGAATGAAACAGTGGGAAGAATAGCATCAGCCAAATGACTTTAATCTAGATTTGCTCCAGCGAATACTATTTGATGAGGCAAATTCCAGAATATTCACTATAAATAAACTATTTGGACAGCACAGATTCCTGTCTTCCGTTAGTGCTCAGCACCCTGTGTTCCACTGAACGTGAATGCAAATATTTGATGGGCACAAATTTTTTACCAAAAATTGCAAAAACACACCAAAGCGGCATGCTAAAACCTATGTTCTCCATTTGGAATTGAGACAGCATGCACTTCTTTTTTTAAAATTTATAGAGATCACAGCTACTGGGGAAGAGCAGAGATGGGAAAGCCTGAAACAAACAGGAAAAAGGCATGCTAGTGCCCTACAATGGAGGAGAAGCTTCTTGTATGTTTACTTTTATGTGGGAATCCTTACTTTTTAATCTAGGTAGAACCGCTTTGCTATATTTCTCAAAGGTGAGGATGGATGGGAAAGTGAGCTGCTTTTAACCCACCTTGGCAATGTTGTTATGTTATCCAAAAGTCAAACTGTTGATCTGCTATTTCTGGTCTGAACTTCAGCACCAACACACTTGCAGTCATAGTACCAGCAAAACAAAAATTTTGAGAAAAACATGACGACTTCAAAAGCACTGAGCAGAGCAGAAGAGAGAATCTGTATTTTAAAAAATGACAAACAGGACTGTAGGACTGTGGTGGATATATATGCCCTATATATGTATAGGCTAGGGTTTTGATGTGCCCTTTTCTGTGGCTGTGTGTTACCCATGATTTTGGATTAAATGAGCTTTAAAGCATAGCTGGATACATATAGTCTTCTAGCAAAGCCAATCAGAAAAAAAATCCTGGCTCTCCCATGCCCTAGTCCCTTCATCCCCCCTGTGCTCTTATAGTTCACTACCTCTTTGGTTGCGCTCTTGCAATTGGTGCAGTTGCGTGCTGATCTGCCTCTCTGAAGTTATACACCCAAGTTTCTAAAACAGTGGGGGGCTCCTTTGTTTCAATGGTTCACTTTGCAGCAAGGTCAAAACAGAACCTGTCCCTGTGTGAGAGAAAGGGGGAGGAGGAGGGTAGGGGATGCTTCATAGCAGGAGGGGTCCTCTTAAACCAAGTCTGTTTCCAGAGGAAAGGTATTGCAGCCTTTCAATACTTAAAGGGGGCTTGTAAGAAAGATGGGGACAAACTTTTTAGCAGGACTTGTTGCGATAGGACAAGGAGTAATGGTTTTAAACCAAAGGAGGGAAGATTTAGACTAGATATATGGGAGAAAGTTTTTACAATGAGGGTGGTGAAACACTGGCACAGGTTGCCCAGAGAGGTGGTAGATGCCCCATCCCCAGAAACACTCAAGGTCAGGTTGGACGGGGCTCTGAGCAACCTGATGTGGTTGAAGCTGTCCCTGCTCCTTGCAGGGGGGTTGGACTAGACGACCTTTAAAGGTTCCTTCCAACTCAAAGTTGAAAGGGAGGCGGGGGGAGGGCAACAAGTGATTATGGCTTTTGTTCATGTGCTCTAGAAGAGACAGAAATCTCTCATGTTGAGAAGATATTTTTTTTTTCTCATAAGTTCTTTCATGTTTCTAAGGGTATATGACATTTCTTCCTAGGATGCAGAGATTATCCTTCAATTCCTACTTTATTTAAGTTTTAACTTGAAACTGAACTGTTGTTGGGGACAACAAATAGCTCAGTCAAGTCTATTCTGCAAAGTGTCTCAGAGCAAAGAAATGAAGAGATTAGTTACGCCAGCTTGCCAGGAGGCTGTTGCCTTGTAATACAGAAATTGCAAAGGGGAGCTGCTGAATTATGGAACTGTGCAGTTATAGAAATACATTAATAGCAGCAACAGCAGAAGGCACAAGTGAGTCAATGTTGGAGTCGGCGTTGCTCCACAAAGCCAGGAACTGATAGCTGAAAGACTGCGTTGTTGCTTTGTACTTTGGATTGAAAATGTACTGTCAGGCAATACTTCTTTGTGATGGCTGGATTGCTATGTGCTCAGACGTGTCCAAACTCTGAATGTCTTGTTCAAAGAAAGATTCGGAAAATTCAGCAAATCTTTGTTTGTGACTCCTCTTTATCATCTAAGAGGAGGTGGCTTGCATATGGGAGACAGTACCTAGCCCAGGAAACCTGGACTGAACTGCAGGGTCAGTGGGCTGAGCCTGGAGGTGAGATAGAGTGGTGCAGAGTTTGGACAGTGGTCCTGGCTTTTTGCATCTCTGAAGTCTTCTGATTGTATGTGACACCTTCAGAGAGATGAGGCTTCTCTGACAAATGTGCCTGTGTTATATGTGTCCCGTAGGTGGGGTAAAGTAGCTTAGTCACTGTGACGGGAACAGGAAAATAGAGACTGTTCCTCCCATGGTAGCTGCTAGCATGTAGAAGTGGGCAAAATGGGTTCCCCAGTGTATGCTGGTATCTTATTTAATGTAGACCAAAATGGTTTTAATTACACTAGTGAAGGAGCTGGCTAATCTGTGGTCTAAATATCTCTGCATGTTTCTTCTATGGCCTGGACTTGGTGCGTTTTGTTTGGTTGATTTTTTTAATAAAAGCATGGGCAAATATATTGTGCTTTAAAAACTAACTTTAAATGATTGATAAAGTTAAATTAGGAATAAAATCCTGTTCTGTGACTGTCTCAGTTCATCATGAAGTAAAGACATTCAAAAGCTTACAAGCCCACATCCTAGTTTTTAATATATAAATTGTTGTTGTTGTTTGGTTTAGATTTAGAAACACCAAGTACTGAAACATATTAGATTTCTGTGGGGTTTTTCCTATACAAAAACACCCACAATTTCTCTGTAGTGTAACATCACCTTCTATCAGGTCAACTGTTGTCAGGAACAAAAAATCAGTATGGCCAAATATTTCCCACTACCTCCACCCAGTTAGGAGGTTGTTGGACAAATTTGATTTAGCCTGCGCTCAGATGGAAGCAGGATACTGAGGCTGTTTGTTTTTTCCTCCTTTTCATTGGTATCTCAAAGAAATAAATAGGCTTGGCTTCTTTGATCAGGAGATCTATTTGATTCCAGCTCAGAAGCGCAAGAAAATGTCTGGAGAAGTAAAAATCTCCCTCTCCAATTTTTCTCTATTCATAAGACAGTAGATACAAGTCTTTTAGAATTTCATATTTTTGAATGCTGGTGATTAGAAAAACAAAAGATTCAGTCAAGGAAAGTATAGCTTTTGACCGTTTAAATATGTTAATTAAAATCTCGAAGTGGATATAATGTTGGACCCAAACTGTACCTTCTGACTTAGACACACCTAATTTTCACCTGTCAAAGTTGGCTTTGAATTAGCACGGGGCAGGGGGAGCAAGGATGGGGTGGTCTTTGTTTCTTTTTCTTGTTTTTTTTTTTTTTTTTTATCTGACCATTTTTGAAAAACAGCTTTTCCCTATGAGTAATTTTTGATAAATCAGGACTTTTTTTTCCTCCTGAAATGAAAACTTCCTACTGAGACATTGGCCAAAACTTGTCGCTTCCAGGTTTTGGACTAGGGACTTGAGCTATCCCTAGTCTTATCAAATATCTGTTTGACAGAATGCACCCTCAAAGGAATGCTATAAAATGAAATTAAGGAAATTTAACTGAAATAGTGCATTAAAAAAATTCCTTGATTAAAGGATAAATTGTCAATGCTAAGGAAAATCAGCCTTGAGGTTTTGCAGCTATTCAATGGGAATCTTAGTATGGTACAAACAGATTTGGGTTTAAAGCCAGACATGTAACAGCTGTGTTGCTGGAAAATTGGGAGATCTTATTCTAAATATTTTAAGCCAAAAGAAATGCTTAAAAAAAATCTGCTACGCTTCAAAATGTTCTCATGTGAGTAATCCCACTATCTTCAGGGGAACGAGGACTATTTAACTGTTACTGGATCATATCCTTAGCTGGTCATGTATTTATATTCCTAGTTCAGGAAGGAAAAATGGAGAAAATCCTGAATTCTGGAGAATGTAGTTGAAATTACTTGGGTCCCTTACAAAAACAACTTTCTAAAATACAAAGAAAAACAGATCTATGAAAAATCCGAGAGGATTTGGTTTCGAACTTTAGCACAACCAACAGGTCTAGTTATTTCTCAGGGCTTTTTAAGATAATAAAACACGTGTGGAGTGGCAGGCAGAGGAGCTTGTATTTCACTTCCCACCACCTTAGCGCTGGGAGGAGCTCAGTCAGTAGGAGTCCGAAGGTGGTGGTTCCTGCGCCAAGTTAGAGGGAAGCAGGAGAGGAGTGGATGTGAGCTACAAGGGTCAGTGTGCTATGTTTTGCTTACAGAAAATGGGTAACTCCTTTAAGAAACGGAGTAATATAAGAATGTTAATTGCTAATCACCAACTCATTGTCAGTGCTGAGTAGAGATGCTGCATTTACCAGTAACCTGCTGAGTGTCACAAAGAGGTGAAACTCGGACTGTGAAGAAATGATCGTACCTTGATTCTGCTACAAACATTTTAGTTATGAAGAGCTGGTTTGGGTTCTAGCTCTTAGGGAAAGTCATCTCTGCTTGGACAGGCAGAAATGAAGAGGGTCACTAACACATGCTTACTAAATAAGTTTGTGACAAGTGACACTGGTGGTAACTCAAGCAATCTCTTGAGTATGAGATGGGATGAAAATTGAAGGGCAGTGGGATTCGGAAGGTGTGGTCTCCTGGGAGGAGCAGGTATGTGGATTCTGCCGCCAGCAGTGCAGGAACCCCCCTTGCAGGGAGGTTTTTGTGGGTTGGACACTTCTATTCTGCCTCCTGTACCAGCTAAACTTACAAGAACTTACTGTTCTTGCAACTTTGCCTGTAAAATTTGTTCAAAATTATCCAACTAGCCTCCCCCTACCAGAGTTCCCCAGGGTGGCGATAACACTACCTGAAGTGGTGAGTATGAAACTCATTATCTCCGTTAGACTCAAGCTGTCATGCAAAAACTGAAGCACATGGCTCGGGGCACTGGAGAGGACGTGTGTTTCTACATTTCCACTGAGAAACGTAGCAGTTCACGTTTTGGTGCAGTGATGCAGTCCAGTTCCTTCAGGGGCAGGGCGTTTGCAAATACTTGGTGTATCTGACTTTAGCATGTTGAATCCTTTACAAAGTCTCTCTCTTTGCTTAACGTGCTCCGTTTCCGCAGTGCTCCTGGGTGTTGGGAGAGAGCAGGTATCATGCCCAGGCCAGTGGGCCTGTGCTAGCTCAGGACTAGGGCTGAGCAGCCTGTCCTGCAGTAACATCTCCTGGTGACGACTGGACTTGGAAGAGACCTTTAAGATCATCAACCAGAATGATTCTATGACTGGAAACCTTTGGGGCGCTTGGCACCAGAGCCTGAGAACAGCACAAGATCTGTAGATCCAGTACTCCCAAAAGAAAACCCACTCTCCTTTCATTGCTCAGAGAAGTCATCAGGACAGAAATGAAGTGGCTTAGAAATATTTGGGGCATGCAGAAGCTGGGACAGGAGTTAGGAGAAACGCAGGAATGGGGCAGATTGATTCTTCTGAGTCACCTTTGGTTGGAGCCCTGCTCTTGTACGCTCTGCTGCAGCCCGGTGACCCCCTGGCAATTTGAGCACAGTGACCACTTACTCACACTTGCAATATGGTGCACTGACCTATTTTAAAATACTTGGTTTCAGCCGAGTCCCGCTCTGCAGACCCGGCAGTAGGTTTGCTTCGCCGCCTGCCTTATTTTCCTTTCCCAGACTAACTCTTTAGTGGGATAATTACTGTACAAACTCCAAAGCCCAGCGAGCTGCTCTGCATTCCAGTTTTGCAGGAAGTAAAATCTGAGCTTGCCAAGTCTGCTCGCTCAGCTGCAGCCGCTCGATCCCGAATTCCTGCGCCTGTTAGCGGGGCGAAGGGGAGGGGGTGGGGTGGTGTTACGTAACAGACGCATGCTGGGTCTGTGACTTTTTTTTTTTTTTAATACAGAAAACCAGAAATGAATGAGTGTGATGTGGCAGGAAGCAGCTTGTATGAAAGGCACAACTGGAGATTGAAAGATGACAGTAATATGTTTTCAGTACTAAGTTAAAGCAATGAAATACTCGCTTGAGCAGCAACTCTGGGGTCCCCGAGGCTGGCTTTAAAAGGTATAAATGAAGTAAACCTCAAAAATCGCATGGTCAATTTATTTGACAGCATAAGCTTAAATTACCCTAACAGCTGTTCTAAAAACTGTTCTCTTAAAAGAGAGACAGAAGTATTGAGGCAGCTGTCTTTCTTTTTGGAAACATGATGATAAAAGCAATAGGGTTACAATAGTAACTTCCTCCTGTGAAAAGACAAGGCAGTTAAGGTTTGAACCACTGTGTCAGGGCCCCAAGTAGACCACCAGCCTCTGCCCATGGCCTGGGGCTGTGCTCCAGCTCAGGCTTCCTACGTGTTCTTGTCTCCAGCCCTGGCCCTGCCTCCTGGATGGGTCTTGGATCTGTGTTGTGGCCTTGTCTCCAGCCTCATCTCCTTTTGATCCTGACTGGACCCTCTGCATAGACCCTGGACCCAGTTTATCCCTTTGCTTTATCTGGGACTGCCGATGTGCCAGCACCCTGCTTTGCCTGTCCTGTTCACATGCTGCGAGATTGTGTCTTGTTGGTGAGGGGGCTGTCTGCACTGTGATCACCTCGGCTCCTGGCTCATGTCCTCTGGTGGATCAGCCCTGCTCCTCCTGCTGCTCTTTTATTGGCCTTCAGTGGGCACATCCTTGCTACTGACTGCTGAATTACACGCGATGCTCCGGCTGGGAGGTATCAGAGAGCTGGCATGTAGCAGTACCTACCAACTCTGCTGTGGTGTGTCTGTTGAATTCTCCTGTGCTTCATCAAAGTGCTACAGAAGGTAATGGAAATCAGATTCATCCTGGGCAGGATTGTGCCATTCATGCATCTCAAGGGGCAACGAAACTTCTCAAGGTGTCTGGCTGCGCATGACTGAGCTGATTGCCAGCATGTCTCTTGACCTCTCTTTCCGGGTCGTATCTTTTCCGGTGTACTGGGGCATTGATTGCTGCTTGGGATGAGCTCAGACTTTTGTTTAACAAATTTCCTGTTTTTGTGAGGACCAGAGCAGGGGTGAAGCTCAGTTTCTTCAGTGTTCTTCCTGTGGTGTGTTACCAGGCAAGTCTGAACCTTGCTGACATTTATTGAGAGGTATTTTATAGCCTGTGGAGATATTTGGAGCCTTTCAGGGCTCAGTAGCTATAGTGCAGATATGTTAGACTTGAGAAAACAGAAGTCTTAAGCAAGATGCCTCAGTCTTAGTTCCCCCCCCCCCCCCCAAGAAAAAAAGGAACTGATACAAGAGGAAACTTCTTTTCACCTCTGTACCAGGTGTGAAAGTTGGGAGATGCTTGATCTCTAATGTGTAGGGTTAGGACAGCTGTGATCTCTTCTGCTAGAAATCAAAAAGACAGTTTCTGCCTACTTGATTCTGGCATGAGCAACCCAAAAAAAAGCCTGGCGAGCAAGCAGGACGGACTAGGATCCTGCCTCTACCCCTGCCGCAAGCAGAGAGTGAGGTCGGTGGTGTGGGTGCTAAGGAGCAGCCTGTGCTGTACTAAAACCTGGTGTTGCGTGCATGCTCCCTTCCTTCGTTCCCTAATACTGGCTGGCCCTAAACGGCTCTGCCCCAGAAGGCAGGACCTCCCCTGGCACAGGCCATCTGAGCCTTGGTAACTCCACGCTTACCTGCCAAGGTCATGGTCATGTATCATAGACAGGCCAACCCTACCTAAACCAGGACCTGCAGCAGCACAGCAATGGCTGGGCTTCACCTGGTTGGAAATAAGCAAATACTGTCTAAAAGCAAGACTGTGTTTTGAAAGGAATATATAGTAAAATCTCACTAAAAATCAGCAAATTCTAAACAGAGGTGCGAGAAGGTCATTTCTAAAGGTAAACTAGAAATAGGAGAGGGGGAACGGCCAGCCTGTCCTGTAGCATCAGAATCAAAATACAAAAAAGATGGAGGGGAAGCGGGCCGTAATTAATTTACCAGGATGATATAGCTTTCATTTCACTTCACTGCAGTAATAACTAAGTGAAAATCCAGACCCTGTCTGAGCGCATGAAGAAATAAACAGTTCCTGTGTATTTCAGAGAAGAATGAATTTCACATTGCTGTGGTTCCCAGTGGTTCCTCAGTTTACTTGGAGATGGTCATTATCAGAATAGTACATTCTTTAAAGATGAAATAAACTTGTTTTTGTTTTGAAATTACATACTTCTACATCATCAACGCCCTAAGCAAGACACTTCGTAAACTTTTCTTGTAGTGCAGCTTTATAATGACAAAAACAGGCTAAAATATATGTATGAAATTTAGAAAGTCATGAGGTACTGCCCATATCTTTTGGGGTAAGTTCCCTGGTTCCTCTGAAAGGATTGTTAACCTGATGCTGGAGAATTCTGTTGCCTCAAGTACTGCCCCATCTGAGAGATCACTTAAAAACTATGGCTCTCTAGGGATGAGGAGAAGTATCTTACACACTTCTAGCACTGTTTATTATTATGAAAGCTAATGGAAGAATCAGATTTGGAAAAGTTATCATACAGTTTCTGTGCTACTAGAAATTCAGCAATTTTATAAAGAATTTTAATCCTTTCTGCTACAGATCTCCATCCCTTTCCTTGTGCTCTGCTGTGGGCTCTCTGTACAAAAGTGATGGAATTTGTGTGAAAATCTGAGCAGCCCTTTGGTCCTTTGCATGGGCCTGACCGGGCTGTTGATCGTTTTTAGGTCCAATTTTAAAATATTGTTTATTTAATAGAAGGAATTTTATAAACAGATGAATTATTATTAATGCTTTTAAGTGGAGATTTTTTGAAACTCTAAGTGCAACCATTCCCCAGCACACTTAAGTACTCCGTGTTACATTTGCTTCTATCTGAAGCACATTCCCGCGTTTCAGATTGCCTGCACCTACGTGTGTGCATTCATCCCCATGATGGACAATTTTATTTTGTGCAGCTACATTTTTTTGGGGGAACCAGTCCATTTCGGCAAATGACCAGGTAGGAAAGGAAGAATCTACACATATCAGTGCAACTCTCACACGTGAAGGGAGTAAATTCATTTAACCTTTTAAAAGGCAGGCTTAGGCTTCCTCCCATAGATTCCTCCTAAATGGATCATTTAACTTGCTGCTTCACTGTATGCTTCAGAAACTAGGAAGGACTAGAATTTTTTATTTTTTTTTTTTTAAGTGTGGCAAGCCTTGAGCATCTTGTGACCCTCTTACCACTTCTTCTCAAGTGACATGTGCATCTGCAGCTTTTTGGAAAAGAAACTGTAAGAAAGGTATTTTCAGTGTAACTTGGTTGGCAAGTCAGCTGCTGTGTGTCTGGAGCACGAGCGAAGGATCTCTGTGCCAGTTTGCCTTTGTAGTCAATAACCTTTTCCAGGGATATGCTCATTTGTTCACAGACTGCTTATGTACCTCTGGCATAGACTTTTTTCTTTAACCAGAAGGTCTTACAATCTATTTCAGAACCACCCTTGTCTCCTATATGTGTTGCTTGCCAACTGTAATTAATGGACTGAGTTTTATAGACAATGCATGAGCGTGTTCTCTATATTTGTACTAATTCTGGCCAAAACGGCATTACCCAAGCCTCCCTATAAGCTGTATTTCTGTGTGAAATCCTAGTGTGCGTGGTAGTATTGAGCAGGCTGTTGAGATGTCTGTTGGAAACTTATCTTTAAAGCTTTATTGCAAGCCAGAATATTTTGAAACTTGGCATACTGTTTTTGGAGTGGGTGCAGTTCATTTAGTTAAATTTGGGTCTGTCTCTTGCTCTCTTTTTATAGTCCAGGTTCCCTAGGGTAGAGGGAAGTACCTAATTGCAAATCTGTCTTGCCAAGTACTTGGCAACTAGAGCTTTCCTCCACAATGGGTTTGTCTCTGAAGCAGATAACGTCCATTTGGAATAACCTGACGCTTTAGGCTACCAAAGGGCAAAGAGTTTTGAAGACTAGAGATCAAACTCAAGTGTTTATAAATCACTGTCATTTTTAGATACTCTGATACAAGACTCTCTTTTTGACTAAAGACATGCTAAAAAAGTATTGTATCCAATCTTAACTCTGTCTTTTTCAATTTCATTTTCATCCTTGCCCGCTATTGGTTTAATGTGGCATTTCAGGATCATTGGGTTAATAATCGGGTTGTGAAAACATTTTGAAAGCATTATGAAAACACCTACGTAGCACACAAATGTGTATGTATATATTTAATTTTCAAGAAATGTGCGTGCTTTATTTGAATCGACTAGATTGCTGAAGTTTGAGAGGTACTTTTATGGCTTTGTGTATGTTACAGAAATCTGGCATCTGAGTCAGTGTTTGCAGTATGCGCATACCAAGGAGCACATATCAGTGGAGCAGAGGTACCAGCGGAACGAAGGGCCTGCAGTCGCTGCTAGTCGGTCCTGTAAATCTGCAATACTGCAGAGTCAGCACAGGCCCCACTTGGGCAGAAACCTAAACATCTGTTTAACTTTAGGCATGTGTTTAAGCTTCTTTGACGTGAGCTGCTAAGTAAGGGGAGTGGGTTTGTTTTTAATAGCTATTCTGAGTGCTTTACTACACAAGGTTATGCTTAGGAAGCACTTTTCAAGCAGGATGGAGTTTGTTCCCTAGCTTCAGCCTGCCCGCACATAGCGGGGCGAGACGTAGCCATGCAGTCCCAGACTTGCTCTCTTCCTTTTCTTTCTCTCCATATGCTAGGTTTGCAGAGGGGGGAATCTTGGGTGCCCCAGCCTAGAAGGGAGCTGTAGCTTCTTCATGTAAGTCTCCAGTCTGGACAATCAAGAGATGGGGACTGCAGGGCTGTGGGGTGCACACCTGCCCCAGCGTACAGATAGCCTACAAAATGCTTAGTGTTGTCTTTCCGCTTTCAGACACTGTAGTGTGTTCAGCAATACTGTAGTGTGTTCAGCAATACTTCAGTGTGTAGGCTGACCCGTATGCATGCAATTATCTGAGGACTCTGGCTGTGAAAACTTGCAGTGGGTTGATTCCTTCTTACTCCTCCAAACTATGAAAGCAAATGTCTCTTCCTTTTGGACGGAATTCCATTCCCATTTCATTTTGTTGCTGTCCTGTGTGTTTCCATCTCATCTATTTTCTTCTGGGTTTTGCCTGTCCAGACTCTTTCTGTACTCATGCTGGTTATTAGCTGGAATAGTTTGTGTACGTATATTCTAACATTATTCTATAATAAAATTCTGAATTAAGATCTCGGTTGTCCTAGCTCTTATGATAGCAATGTCAAAGTGAATCCTCTGAGAAGAGCTGTGGCTGAAAATGCTTGGAGGAAATTACATTCTTGCCCTGACAGTGATGTGATAGCTGAAAAGCTACTCGCAAAATAGCACTAGTCTGAAGCCTTTCGGTTGAGCTCTGTTCTCCCAGACAGTGGAAGCTGTTGCTTTGTTCCACCCAAATGAAGGAACTCAACTTGGAGGCCTCTTCAGACTCTTTGGTCACCAGCAAGTTTTGGAAGAGTTGTTGAAGATGTCTCCTGTGCTTAGGTTTGGTATACTTAATTACTTGTTATAAATTTGATAAACTCATTTCTGGGAAGGAGAAATATTTCTGTTAACTATGTGAAGCAGTTCAAGGAAAAAAAGTCAACCCAGCGTAGGAGCAGAGACCAACAGGAAGATCTCCCCCCATTGGAGTGGGGGGATGTTAATGACTCATTACAGTTTGTTTGATGGGAATTGGAATTTATTGTGGTATCTGGTAGCATCCATCTTTCAGTTCTTCGTCTGTTTTGATAAGGAAAAAATCCTGTGCTGCTGTATCCAGCTCCGTTCCTCCTGATAAATAAGCTGCATATCTTTAAAAGCCATCTATTACCCTCTGTTTGTCAGTTTTATAAACTGGAAAAGATTAGTGGGAAGAGAAACGGGGGGGTTGCCGCTTACGTTGTGTGCAGCACCCGATGGAGTCGGGCAGGCGGCAGCCTGCTCCAGCTGAGCGGGGGCCCGGGAGGGTGGGTGGGGGGACACTCCACCGGGGGCACTTCCCTGCTGCTGCCTCTACACCTGCAGCTCCTGCCCCGAAACCCTGCATGGCCCCAGGCGTGAGGAAACACCCATGTGTGGCACTGCGATATTCTCTGGGTCTGGGTAGCTGCTGGAGCTCATTATTTGGACCAACATTAACTGTTGAAGAGTGATTTCTTCTGCTGGGTCATAAGCTCTTCTCCCTGGAAGAGCTGCCCTCCTGGTAACCACCACCCTGAGATCCTGCAGTGGGCGGCGCTGCTTCTCTGTATCCATAGCTCCCTTGCTTAGTCATATGGACACTTTAAACTGTGCCGGCTGCCATGCTTTTGGGACCATGAGTTGCCCCTACCCCAAACACTGAAACTAGCGGAGGTAGCTTAGCACTACATCCCCACTTTCCTCCATCCCTTCCTTACCAGACTTCCAGAAAGTGATGGGCATGGGATGCGTGCCATCCAGGCGCATAAAGATAAAAGAATAAAGGCAGCCATCTAGAGCTGACTTACCCCATCCTCGGCACCTCACAGTGCGTTTTGAAACACACATGCATACACGAATGAGGCCGTGAAGCCATCTCAGGGCACTGCTGGTGAGAGTTGTCCTGTTCTCTGAGAGGTGAGCACTACCCTCCCGCCATCTGTAATGATTGCAGGTGTGTTTCTAGTGCTACCTGAATTTTTCTTTTGAACTCTTATTTAATGTAGTCCTAGTTTTTACAGAAGCTTTTCTCATACTTTCCAGTAAAATCACGAGGAGGAATGATTTTCCAGATTCCAGTTTGTTGCACTGCAAGATACAAAATAGACCTGCTGGGATTAACCCAAACAACATGCACATGGCTGAATCACAGAACTGAATTTCTCCCCTGGACGTTCTGAGACTTCTTTGAACATTGCAAATTAGCATTTCACTTAGGCTGATACTGGCAATAGGGGATGAGTGACATTAATATTTGAAAGTTGCATGGTAAATCTAATTTTCAGCTTTGCATGCCAAAGCTTATCATGTACTGAGGCACTTACAACTGACATATAGATGTTGTAGCTACAATTTAAATGTGTGGTATGTCTCAACATTTCATGGCTCTGATATACAAATATTACAGGGTTAAAACCTGTGAGTTTTAAGCATGATAGTATGGCTACCTCTTTTGAAGAGGTATGCACTCTTTAGTGCATGTTAGAATAAAATCATATAATCTCACAAATTGTGGTTATGGTCAGTCAGCGTTTGAAAAATAATTGGTTTGGTAGAGTAATTTTAATTTTTTACTTCAAATTTTAGTGGGAGGCTGTAGGCAGAGTGAAGCATGTCCAGATCATACTCTCATTTCCAAGGACCGGTATGTAGTCCTAAAGGTGGCGTGAGGGCAGGAGCTGTGTGGTTCTGTGTGGTTCAGCAGCAACCAGCTGAAGTGGCAAACTGTCCAACAAAAATGTCCTACCAAATTCATTAAGATCCAAAATGGCTAGAAACAGGAGGGGTTTTGGTCAGTCTTAGGTGCTCTATGAAATTTGTAGGTGATGATTCTTCATGGGACTGGTTCAGGGAAAAGCCCTAGATTAAGTCTCATTTTATAAGCTCTGAAAGAAGGCCAGGGAATGCAGTTCTGGAGCACAGCTGGTCCAGTGCATTTGCATCTGTGTCCAAAATATTTTGCCAGGGATCCCGCAGTACTCATTTTGCTGGTTGTCAGGAGATTTACCGTATCTAAGTCATAATGCATCAAATTAATCAAATCATTGATTTTTAGCAAACAAAAAAGCATAGCAGTCGGGAGGTAACTTGAACCTCTCTCCCTCCCCAGAGTAAGCTGCCTGTGAGTGAATATTCCAGAATACTGTGATTGTTACAAAGATAACTGGGGTAAATATTGAAAAATTCAAACTACGTACTGTTTTTTTCATGAAGCAACTGTAATGAATGCGACTCAAGTTACAGAGCTGGTTGCAAGCAGACCCGCAATGGAAAACATATGCCAGATTGTTCACGTGAAGGATCCCAGTAGACGGTAACTGCTTGGCTATAAGCTGCGTGCAGGA
This sequence comes from Vanellus vanellus, assembly GCF_965231255.1. Lineage (NCBI taxonomy): Eukaryota > Metazoa > Chordata > Aves > Charadriiformes > Charadriidae > Vanellus > Vanellus vanellus. The sequence goes on from NC_138910.1 coordinate 63,639,324, forward strand.
CAATTCTGTGCTGTGGTGAATGGTCCGTGGTAAACTACCCTAATTCAACCTATTAAAACCAAAAAGTACTAAAGGAACAAAAAGATCCCTGATCTGAATCTTGTACCCTCCTGCAGTAAGTCAGCTATCGTGGAAAGAGCCCCACCAGCAGCTAAGGCAGCCCATGGGAGTGGGCTGGCAATCAGAAGGCAGGATGACTTTTGGGGAAGTTTTGAAAGCAACTTGGAATCAAATTTTATAGCTGAATATGAATCTGGTGAAGGAAAAAGATGTTGATTTGTTGATTTGTTTATAGAAGCAAGAAAAAGGCTGGCTTGTAGCATTTTGTGTCCTCTGAGTTCAGTGTTACTGTCTCACTTCATAACTTTCATCCAGTGTAAGACAGACAGTAGACTACAGTGTAGACACATAGTAGAAATTTCAGTAGAAGTTATATTTCTCTTTCATTTGAAATGTCGTATCTGATCTGAGGATAGCCAAGACTATGGAGAAGAAAAATTAAACTCTACAGAGAACTCTAGAATTTCTTATCTACACTGCCAAGTCCAAGTAAGGGGTTCTGATAAAGAAACAGACATCTTTCACAAAATCACAGAATGGTTAGAGTTGAAAGGGACCTTAAATATCATCTAGTTCCACCCCCCTGCCATGAGAGGGACACCTCCCACTAGACCAGGTTGCTCAAAGCCCCATCCAAGCTGGCCTTGAACACTTTCAGGGATGTGGCATCTGAAACTTCTCTGGGCAACCTGTTCCAGTGTCCCACCACCCTCACAGTAAAGAATTTCTTCCTAATATCTCATCTCTTTCAGTTTAAAACCATTACCCCTCATCCAACACTCCCTGATAAAGAGTCCCTCCCCATCTTTCCTGTAGTCCCCCTTTCAGTACTGGAAGTATTATAAGGTCTCCCCGGAGCCTTCTCTTCTCCAGGCTGAACAACCCCAACTCTCTCAGCCTGTCTTCACAGGAGAGGTGTTCCAGCCCTCTGGTCAACCTCGTGGCCCTCCTCTGGACTTGCTCCAACAGGTCCGTGTCCTTCTGATGTTGGGGGCCCCAGAGCTGGATGCGGTACTCCAGGTGGGGTCTCATGAGAGCAGAGAAACAAGCAAATGGACAGTAGAACAGAAGCAGGACTTCACAGAAGACTCGTAGGATAATTGGAAACAGAATTAACTGGTGGTTTGCACAGTAATATTCAAAACAGTGAAAGAATCATTAAAGAAAAATACCTTACAGCAACAGAGAGTGCAGGAATCAGACCCTCTGGTAGGATTTTTTGGGAGAGATAATGAGAGGAAACAGCCTCTGAGAGAGGCTATGAGAGAGGTTTTATCAATGAGCTGCCTCCTGCTATGCATGACCTATGGCATTCATTAAACCAAATTATATAACCTTTTATCACAAGAAGTTAATTTTCTTCAAATATTCCAATTGTTAGGCCACATCCCTATCTCTTCACATTAAAAAGTAAAACTAATTATGCATTGCTACAAGTAGGTTTTTTATGCCATATAAAAGAAATGGATACCTTAGGTAAAACACTTCTTAGCACCGGTACATTTTGAAACAAAGGTATAATTAAGGCTTAGATTAAAATCTGACTCTTCTGAAAACCATGGAAGAACTTTATGCAAGAAAGCAAATAGCATGTAACAAAACCACCCTCTTCCCTGCCATATCCCCACAGGAAGATTTAAGTCTTTCCAGAGATGGAATAAACAATACTCTGGGGATACTCAGGAATGCTTATAGTGGTTAGTTTTTAACATGATACAATAAAACATTGTATAGGGATAATAGTCTTGCAGAGTCAAAGGACATGGAAGTTAAAAGGGGCTGAGTCACGGAGAGGCAGAATCAAGTATACAACAGGCACGTTAAAAACCCCTCAGTTAGCTGGGTTATGCTGTACCTTCCTGATGCAAAATTCCCAATTTACTGGACCCTCACCTCGGTAGTACCAGAAATTTTTTGTTACCAGAGTAACAAAACTATATGCTGGCCTTCGTAAGCATACGATCAAAGGGACTATCCAATTTCCACCCACTGTGTGCAGGCTGCCAATTTAAGTGTTTACTGCCCCTTGAATTGGCCAGCCAGGAACGCGGCAGCAGAAAGGAGTATGAACCACATACATACTGCCACGGACCTGGTACACTTGCTGTCTTCTGGAAAAGGTACAAGAGGAATTTGAAGTGAACATGCTATGGCTACATTAGTAGAAAAATTCACTATGTGCTTTAAAAAAACAAACATACAAAACAAACAAACAAAACAAAACCAAAAAAGAAAATAATGTACAACTATGCTACAGTAAGAACGTTGCTTGAATAAAGTCTCAGAGAATTGTCCTTGCTATGAGCCTTCCACTAGAGATACACTGCTTCATTACAGAAGAGAAATTCATGAAGCCCTTATGTATTCGTTTCCTTTAAAATGCTATTGTTCTATTAGATGCCTTCGGTGGTTGGTCATTTTCTCCCAATGTGTGAAGTGTCTTTGAATGCAGTGATAAATTGAACAAATGCGAGAACACTGTTTTGGGGGGTTCTTTTTACTTCTGTTGTCTTGTGCATGCTGCCTTCAGGAGGTAGGAAGATTTCAGGTGTGCCCTGCTAAATGCAAACACTTTCTTTTACATATGTAATCTAGTTCAGAGGAGGAACATACCTCTCCATCACCAATAAATATTTGAGGCAAGCTCTAAAGATTTTTTTCTTTTTCTTTGTATTTTACACTAGTAGAATGTAAAGGTCAGAAAGATGCTAGGAAAATAATTCATCTTTGTAAAGGAAATATTTTTTTTTGTTTGGCAGTCATATCCAAAATAAGATGTATCACTGTAGCCAGAACAGATTACACAGCCCGCTGTGAATTTGATGTGTGCTTTATCCCTGCAAAACCACAACGCACTGATTGCTGGATTACCCATGTCAGAGGCGCCCTGGAATGAAAACCTCCTTCATGTTCTGCCTTAAGGTCCAACACAGCTCCTGATCAGAGGAACTTGGCTCGATATTGGGCAGTTATGGAAACACTTTAGGATCCCATCACACCTGGTGGCCTCAAGAGGCCACTCAAGGATTTGGGGGAGCCTTTTGCACCTGCACAGGAAGTCTTGGTTGTATATTTGTTCCATGTTGCTTTTACTTTCTGGAGAGCAGAGAATATATAAACTGTAGATACGGCAAATATATAAAATAAGGAGAATACTGAATATTCACAGACAGAATGTTGATGTCCCATTTGTTTTCTTGTTTTGCTTTAAATAAACACTTAATTGAGTTCAATCTCAAAAGTGATAGGACTACAAACCCAATAGAACTTAGAATTTCATTTATCCCTTATTGTCAGTATTATCCAGAAAAACTTTGTTGCTGTTTTGCAGGTGTTTTCTCCGGCACTCTTAGTAAAATGCCTTCCTGTTTCCTAATTCTCATTTACAACTAGGAAAAATACCATAAACTTAACACATGTCACCATTTCCTCACCTAGCCTGGCTTAGTACTCAGAATAAGCTAGTCTGCCCTATGCTAGAGACACAGATGGATTTAGATTTGCTCCCAGCATTCTCTTCTCAGGATGCTAGGTATCAATTTCTCTTCATCTTTCCAAGTCCATGCTGCTTTTTGCTGCCGTTTTGGTTTCTTTCCAATTTATTAATATCCTTGTCATAGCATAGTGTCCAGAATATAACAGTAATCCAGCTGCGGCCTCACAACCGCTGAACACATGCTGCAGCAATGTCATTTCTGTGTGGAGTTTCTTCTAATTGGAGCTCTTATGGAAGGAGATTCACATCCAGTTTATAAACATCTCAAATCACGTAATTAAACTTTGAAAGGAATCTTGGTACTTGGCTATTACTGATGGTGCTGAGAGATTCTTAGAACCACAGGAGAGAGGAGAAAACTCAGTGGCAACCACTGCTCACCTCTAGTGTTTTCTTGTTTTCCTTCATTTTTCTCTCTCTCTCTCTCCTTTTTTTCTTTTTTTTTTTTTCCTTCCATTGAGACCCCATTGCATTTAACATTTTACTTCTGGCTTTCATTCTTTTGTAGAGTGCTACAAAAAGTACTTCGTAAGCATATGCTTGTCAAAACACGTTTTCTTTTCATTTATCCTCCCCCCCCCCCCCCCAACCCCTCTCCAGGTTTTAAATAAATAGCAGTCTGGAAGAAGGAATAACAATGTGTCCTTCTAGCTTCTTACGGAATATGCTAAGCTTAGAATTGTTCCTTACAGAATTTTATTTACCTTTAATGTTTTGGTAAAAACACTATTAGCAGTGATTTTCCCTTTTTGGCTATTAAACTTATGCAGTCGTTAATTGTTGTAGTGCCTGCTGGAAGGAGTTGCTTAATGCTGTGGTTAGCAGGAAAGCTTAAAAAGCTGAAGTCGTTTAAAAAGTTCACAATAGATGGTTGACATATTTTTGCTTGTTGTCAGCTAGTGCTCTCATAAGACCATAGACAGCATGAGTGAACGTAGGAGGAAACAATACATCTGCAGACACTGGCAGACAGCATTGCTTGCCAAATTTGGCCACAGTTCCTTTAGATAAATAATTTCTCAGTGACGTGCTGTGTTGAAATTATATAAACAGCAAAAATTACTAAGACCTGGGCCCCAGGGTCTTGCGGGTTTCAAGGTTTTCTGCAATCAATATTCTGACATCTGCAAATATTTTTCTCTAACAGCTGATGCCAGGAACAGAGCAACATTACCATCGCTTTCTATGTATTCAAGATTTTGAATATATTGAAATAATGTCTTTTCAGGCCAGCCCTGGTCAGGACCTTTGCACTATCATAACCACCAGCTCATATGAGAAGGCTTATACAAAAGTTATCAAAGCAGCAATCTTTTCTCAGAATGGCTTGTAACCTCTTATCGCAACAACTCCATTAGCATTTCAAGAAATGTACATGGAAAAACACCGTAAGTTTCAGTCTCCGGAATTATCACGGCTTTAGAATCTCTTCTGCTGAACACAATCTAACTTACTTTGCACATTGAATATACAGGGTTAGAGGTCATTAAGGTTGTTTTTCCTACTTAGGACCAGACAATAGCTGGCTTCTAACTCTGTGGTAAGACTTCCTTGATAATTAAGATACTTCCACTGTGACAGTCATATACACTAAAGCTATCTGAAAAGTGTTTTCTATCACTGAGGAATTCATGCAGGAAACAAATGTGCATAATTCTTCCTGAACAGAAACATCCCACAGGAAAACCTTACCTGGCTAATTTTATAGAAGCATCTCTAGACAATCTTCTGAAGTTATAAAAACAAATCCTTTATTTAACAGATATTCCTTAAAAAAAATCCGTTTCCGTAACAGAAATCAAACCTATGCATGTCACATGAGACATTCTGAAGGCAGCTGGTGAAGATTGACAGTTACCCATGGCACTGAGGAAACATGGGCTATGCAAAACGAGTAATTGCGTTTATTACTATTGCCTAACTAGGAAAGACCAGACAGGAACAAAAAGGTATTTTTAAAACAGTTACACTTTTCTTTTGATGATATAACCTCAAGCACCTGGCCTCTCCTCTAGCAACACTCCCAAAGTAATACTGTTCTCTGAAAAAGTCTGAACAAAATTAACGCGCTCTGTTCCATTTTGAGTCCCCCATGTACTAATCGGGAACAAAGCAGAGATATGCAAGTATGGAAAAAAGTCTCTCAAGCACTTTCTTATTTCAGTCATACCTTAAGGCAAATTTGTAAATTTTAAGGCAGTATCTCGAGAATTAAGCATAGAGCTTGTGAAACTTTCTTTTGGGGTAGTTTTTTTTTTTTTTTAATCAAAGTTAACTTTCTTGGAGAATGGGTATGCACAGTGATAACCCCTCAGAAGTCTCTCAGGATAAGACCATGTTAGTGATGTTTATGTAACTTTTACATCTGCAAGTATTTCTTAAAGTAAATTTACATTTGCAGTCTAACTGTACAATACAAAATTTCAGTAGTTCTGTGCACAGTGTGATGGTATTTCAACGAGCATAATGTTGAGGGCAGCAAGGTAAAACTACCTCAGTACTTAATTTCCACATAAAACATATGAAAGCAATAATAGAATATGGTATCTTCTCACAGTCTCATGTCTTTAAAAAAAGGATGCAGCAAAGCCTCTTTTGCAGTTATTCTTGTTGCAGGGTTTAAGTCTAGTAGCTTATCAAGTAGGTCATATGCTTCATCAGGAACCCGATCCCATCCTTTCATGTCTGTTGCCTTAATTTCCACAGCACTATCACCTTCCTGAAAGCTCTTCAAATGTTGAATTTGTTTTCCAAGTGTCTCAGGAGCACACAGTTTGTCTATTGCAACTGGCAAAGCTGACTCATTTACGGACTTGCTGGGCACTTCACTCTGGGATCTCTTACAGCTGCTATTTGTTCCTCTCAGCTTCTCACAGAGGGTTCTTAAGTTCTGTGCTGGGACAACTTGGGTACACAGAACTGATTTACCTGGAAAAAAAACATTTTACAGTAAGTGGCATTTTATTATACTTTCAGAGAAACGTCATGTCTTGAAGTGTAACCAGTATTAAAAAAAAAAAAAGTCAACCTATCAAAAACCCAAATCCAACCCCCCCCACTCCTCCAAACCAGCCATATTATACAGCAATAGCCCCAGCAAGTCAGAAGGATAACCGCCTCAGTTCTGCTCAGAACAAACCCGTTTAGGTTTGTTTTTGAAGTTATGTAGTGACAGGCTGTAACCCACCCCACACACCATCTTTTTGCATTTCACTGTCACTTTAACAGAACTGAAGAAAATTAGATACCTTGATTTTTACACTTCTGTCTGGAGAATGAAAATTGATGTTGTCAGTTACAGTACCAGGTGGCAAGTGCTGCAGCATTAGGCTTGCAGACAATTAGGAGAATGGTTATTTTCGGGGGGTTTTTTGTGTTTTGTGTTGGTGGTAGCTTCCACGTCTTTTTTTTTTTTTTTTGGTTGGTTTTAAACAGGCCAGCTGTTGGGTTTGGGGTTTGGTTTTTTTTTTTTTTAATAGCCCTTTGGGGCGAGGGGGGTGGGGGAGAAAGGAAAGCAAGGTTTACATCATATAAATATTAAGTCATATTGACTTAAGCCTCCAGGGCAAGTTTTGCAGGAATAGAAACACTGCCTCAAGAATTCTAACCAAATGCCAGTAGAAAACATTTAGTTGACATATTTCACCTCAAATGGCCCTGACTTAGTGAAAAGCAGTAGACAGGTTGGGAAACCTCTGGCATAAAGTACCCCATATACAAGTTATGAAAGACAGAAAAATACAAAACTTTCTTAAAACTCTGTGTATATATAGATTAGCACTTTTAGCGTTTTACAAGCAAAAGGTGTGATTTACCTCCAAAATGACTCCCAAACCTAAAAATATATTTGTATATATTAAAAAAATAAATAAAATCACAGATTGTAAGTCACTGCATTAAATGGCAGGCCAAGCATACATTTTCCCCTTTTCCCCATAATTAAGGTTTGCGTACCAAAAGTTTTAGCAGCCTGAATGGTTTCTCTGGATCCACGAACTGTCATGATTTGTGCCAAAGCAGTTAAATCATCACTTGCTTTGTAAAATGGATACCGTCCACTGAGCAGAGAAAGGAATACAATTCCTGCAGACCACATGTCAATTGCTGCAATTGAAAGCAAACTTAGTAATAACTAAACTCACGATTTCATCACAAACAAAATCACAACCTTCTTTAAAAAGAAATTATGACCTCAAAAGTTTCTATCAGAAAAAGTTATGTTCTGAATTACTTACTGACTTTGGTCACATAGATAACGCTTCAGCATACAGTGGAAATTACTATGATTAGATTGAAGAATAATTTCCTGCTTTGATGCAGAGGGAGTGTTTAAGCTTTTCCACAGAATTTTTCATATGAGTAATTCCATTCACTTGCTAAACTTAAAATGTACCAAAACAATGTTTGAGGGTGTTTTACCCAGGGAGATGAGAGGGGGTGAAATACTGGCAAGTTTTGATACTTATTTAAGTTTGCTTATATAAAGATTATAAATAAAGAATAACTCACAAATTAATATGAACCTGAATTTTTCTGGGACCGAGGCTGCCACAGTTAGGCAGTAACAAAAAATTTATCTGACTATGAACTTTGTTCCTCTCTAATATGAAATCACTTGACAAGATAGCCAGTTTAAGAACTGTAATACTTAGAAGTTATTAATCACTTTCATTGTGTTATGAAGAGTACAGAGAGTACTCTGGGGATGGACGCCAAAGCATGATGGAAACTTTAATACTGAAAGTTATGAGAATACCTGTCTGCCATAATTTTTTGGCTCACTAAGGTGCACGTTTTGAGAGATGGCAAGGAAAGTGAAGGAGAGTTTGAAAGATTCTCAAACTCGAAGGAGAAAAATTAACAGTTGGGAAATAAAGGCATAGTTATTCTACTTCTCTTCAAAACAGTTAAGGAGTAAAATAGGCAGTAATTAATTTTGTCATTTTAGTTAGAAACACTATTATCACAGGACTTTGGAAAAAAGGTATTATGTTGACTTCAGTTGCAAAACCAGATTTTAAGTCTTTTATTAAAAAAATAAAAATCCAAGTTAATAATTTGGCACAATTTACAGTGGAAAAAATTGTATCTTCATAGTTCCTGCAAAAAAAGTTTTAGCATTACTGTATCACTGTTGAAAAGACGATATTGTCTGTTTGAGATGTTGTGCATCACCTGGAGTATGTGGTTGGGAGAGCTGGAGTCATCAAGGTAAAGACCTTTAAAGATGTTTAATTACTTAACTCTTGCTGAAATTAATAGACATTATATATCTGAATAGATAGTAAATCCTGGCCCTACAATTCCGGCAGAGCTGGGATCATCAGCAGACTGCAAGATCCTGTGCAATGACATCAAAATCATGATTCCTCTCTATGCCTTTGGGAGCAGAGGGACAAATGAAGTTAAAGTGTAACGGACCTGTGTAGCATCAGCTTGGGAGTTTAGGTTGTATTCCCTGCACTGTGAACCTGGGCCAGGTGCACTATGGTAGCTTTGGTGAGAGTCACCTGGATCCAGCTGGTAACTCGGTCTCAGCACAGAGATAAGAACTAGTAGTAAGATTGGCAGGAATACCAGGAGATGACTACAGCAGCCCCAGATGGAAGCAGACAAGAAGGTTTGTTAGTTCAAATACAACATAATCTCATAAATATTAGTATTAGCCTAACCAATTCTAATTAAGGCCTTTGTTGACATACTACAAGAGTTCGGCACCACTGACTCAGTACTTTTATGGCTGTCTGTGCCACACCCAAGGGTTTCCAGATTTACCCATATTTTCTCTAATCCCGCTCTCCATTACCCTAGAGAACAGAAAGCCGTCTGAAAGCATATTTAACACTAGCATGTGTCCAAGATTTCCTAGGTATGTCTTCTTTCTGCCTAAATTCTGTCTAGACAGATTCAGAGATTGTCTAAACTTGTCCTGGATTTCTGGACGTCTTCTAGCCCATAAAGCTGGCTGTTACAGCACAGGCACAGTAGCTCCAAGCAGGCTGCCATACTTTTCAAAACCCCAGTCATACCCACAACATGGATGTTGTTTCAAACAACATTAAGCTATCTAGGGATAAGCTGATCAAACATATTGTTAAGTCTATTCTGAGTGTGTATACACACTTTAAGTACTGAAAATCGACAATTTTCTCAAAGGCATTCAGAAAAAAAGTGGCTTAAAACCTGTTATTTTAAATCTAATTTTTCAGGGCATTTGTCCCCCTTTTTCATAAGTCAAAACTCCTGGTCATACACCAAATGTTTAACATGTAACTTTGCTTTTATTGGTCCTCCGTTCTCCAGGTAGGCACAACATCTCCCATCCTACTTGCACCAGCTAATATATTAACCATCCCTCTGCTCTGATATTGACCCAGACTACTGAAACTTATCAACTTCATAGTTTTTAACCCTGAGAAATTAAAATTTTAGTATGAAAAAATTATGATGTTTACAGACCAGCTATTTAAAGCACTAGTAAAAAGGAAAAAAATCTGATAAAAATTATTAACCGATGCTTTCTAAAACACATTTGGAATTACACCATTAACTATGCCTGCTATGACACCAAACTATATGTGACAATCTGTCTAAAGTATGTCCTCTCCCCCAGATTTATTCAAGATTTTACTTGAATAAATAAGCTAATAAGGCAAGAAACATGATAAAAATTACAGCTTTGCTTTCTTTTAAAACACATTCTATTCAACTTCAGCATATGGCACTGCACCTCAAATGAATAAAGACATATTCAAGTTTTAAACACAGGAAAAATATTCCTAACTTAATTTTAGTCTGAATAATAAGTTTTTAATTAAAATCAGGAAGTGCTTTATAAGTGTTGGAAGGGATAACAAAATAAAATTCACATGTAAACAAAACCCCTCCCATAAAAAAGACAATACAATATGCATAAGTGAGAAGGGTCAAAAGGTGAAAAAAGGCATAGTCCCAGTCTGTTGTGCAGTACCTGTGGTCTGAGTGGGGCACTTTGTTAATACTTCTGGTGCTCTGAATCCAGGTGTTCCTGCCCTGGGAGCAACTTGCTGACACCTTGTAATAAGAGACAAACAAATATAAAAGTTGATAAGCAAGTTCTAATTATAATAATGCTTAATATTAAAATATACTTGTGTAAGATGTTTCAACAGCCTAACCCCGCCTTACTCAAGTTTTACAGAAGTTTGAAGCACCTTATAATTATCTGGCATTAAATGATTGTTGTATAAGATAACAGCCTTATTATATTATCTATTATATTATTGTATTATCTAGCATAAGGTAATAACACAGAAATACTTATATACTTCACTCACAATGACCTTTTTTCATTCAACAGCAGCATCGTTTTTGCTAAAGGCTTGTTTTCATAGGAAACTAAAGTTGAGATTAATTAACCAAAGGTAAAAAAATCCACTAGATCTTTGAATGTGGATGCTCTAGCTTTGTATTAGTCCACAGCAAACTAAGATTCGCTTGACAAGAATTTACTTTATGTCAGATTAACTAAAAGGTGTGAGATCATTTAAAACACAGCAAAACTTCCCAGAGATTTCTTTTATGGCTCAAAGCGCCCTCCTTCTATGGGCCACTTCTCTTTTGAGTATGGCAAATTCCTCATGTCTCCTACTTCTGAAATGGAAGTTGCTATCTTCGTCTGGGAAGAGAGTGACCCCACGGTTTCATGACTATGCCTAGTAAGCAAGATTCTCTGTATTAATCTGTGTTCCTTAATGCGTGGATAAAAGGTAATAGCAGATCATAACCAAAACTAACTGCAGAGGGATGGAGTTGAACCAAGTTATTAAGATTCACTGACCTGTCTATTATTAAAACTGAAATTATTTTTTAAATGAACAAATACAAAACAATCGTGTTTCCTTTTTATTCTACATTTCACGATTTCCAGAATCCAAACCATTGGCATGATTTAGGCCTATTAGATAACTACTAATCACAGATTCATGTATTGTCTTCTTTAAGTGTTGTAATTAACTCAAGCAATTTTCTACAACACACCTAGGTGGATAATTAAATATAACAACAACAAAATCGTTAACAGTGATTCTCTCTTGCTGCAGAAAGCAGTGAGCCAGTTATTCCATGGATTCCATGCACTAATCTTGCTTAAAAAGAGCATACTCTGCATTTTAAGGGTTGCACAGATCAAACGCTATCTTTCACCTACTAAATCAGCTGCCTAGTAAATCTAAGTTTCTGACCTTGCTTGACAGCACAGCAGACAATTTTACAACATTATCAAAGCAAATTACCTTGAAAGGCAAACACTGCAAACTCTATCTGTTGCGAAACAGTCACAGGTCAGGTTTGAGGGACAACCACTGGCAGCTTTCCTGGCTGCCCCGTTGTTCACTGTTTTGGTAGAAGCGATCTTCTTCTTTGTTACTAACTTCCGAGACGAAACATCTATCATCTTCGACTGTTTTATGAGCTGCAATGTAGATATTTCACAGAAGGTGACATCTTTAAGAAGCTTCCCTTTACATAGGTAGGCCAGTTCCTAAAATACTAAGACTGAACGGGTACTCATCAGCAAGAAGCTGCAATTTTAGAACAGAAGACAGCAACCAATTCTAACAATATCACAACACCTATAAAACAGACACTAGAGCTTTCTGAATATCCTGATTTCCTCCCCTTCCCCTTCAGAAAACATTTTTCAGTGTTTACTAAAAAACAATATACGTATTAGATATTCTGAAGCTACAAGACAAGTATTTTTCAAGTTAATATAATGTTTCATGAATTCTTTTGGTTCAACATGAGAATAAAAACAATGTATATGAAATGCAACAGCAATACGCAGGCACTGACTTAAGATGATCACTGTTGGCCAAACCCTCTAATTTAGTTGGGGTCTCCCCCTTGTCATATTAAATACTAATTACAAAAAGTACAGGAAAATATTTATTACAAGGTTTCTCTCCAGCTTCAACTGCAAAGTAAAAAAAAAAGTTTCACAAGTACATCTTAGTTGCATAGATACATGTGTAGGAAAAAAGATTAATTTAGCATACAAACAAGATCAGCAAGGGAGACAGCTACGTAACTAGCTCTTTAAGAGTTTCAAAAGGGATTGAAACAGAAATGAAAAGTTCTTCAGGCTTTTCAGCAAAGACACATTTAATAATCTGCTGAAAAACTTTCAGTTCCACAGCATCCTGAAGTAGTGTCCAGTCTTACAGAACAACCAGTTCTATAATTTTTCAAATATGTAACAGATTGCTCTCACTCATGAGTCATACTTCTTACTTTTGTACTAGAGTTCTCTTGGTACGTGGAACTATAGACGTTGAAATTCCTCTCTCCAAAGACAGAGCGCTGGACAGAATGGTGCGCAGAATCCTCCTACAATACCAACAAAAAGGACAATAAGGATCCTGTCTAACACACAGTCAGCTGGATACTGACAGTTCAAAAAAAAATGTGTGAAGCGACATAAAAAAGAACAGCTGCATGGTAAGTCATTTTCAGGCATCAGTTTACTGTGGATGAAGAAAACACGGTCTAGACAGAACAGCAAATATGCTTACAAAACTAATCACACCTCACAAGTGCCCCAAGACAATCTGAACGTCATCTGTACTGCATTTGTTATTATTCATCTATGTTTAGTTGCATAATTGGCTTGGGGAGGAGTTCCACAGTGCATGTCACTTAAAAAAAAGATTTAAGGCTGTCTAAATAGTAACCCATGCTAGGGTTTTCTACAGCCTTCGGCATTGTATTATATTCAATAGGTCGTGAATGATGCCAACAGGGTTATGTAAAACACTTTGATATGTAAACTGTGATTCTGTGCATCACATTAGGACCCTGCCAGATATGCATGCACAACTTTTGTTCAGGTATTACATCTCCCCCTGTTGGATGAAGTAATACATTAAACATACAAAAATATTAATGAAAAAGACTGAGAACCTTTCCTCCTCTTCCTTGTTTTATCTGTATTTTTGAAAGTGAGCTGGACCTTTTATCAGCTGCTTTTGAGGCTGACTGTTGAGCTATCTGTTTAGGTGCTGTGACACTGACAGAAACCCCATTTCCCAAGGCTATGGTGGGATTATTTTGCGAACAACTTCCCTGCTGGGCTTCAGAGTGGGTAGTTTTGAGAAGTTCAATTTTCGTATCAGGGGTTCCTTGTGCCAAGCCAAAATCTACCAAGGCATACCTGAAAGACACACATTTAGAATCAAGAATCACAAAGTATCCATCAATCAGTTCAATTTACTATTCATTACTTATTTACTTTCTTTTACATTTTACTACATATGTTGCTTATCTGTATTGTTGCCAGCATCACAGTCCTATTTTCCTCCTTCTCCTCCTCTTACCCTGTCTTACTTATCCCCTCAATGTTTTTACCCTATACCCATCTTACTTCATCGTTTCTAGTCCCAAAATCTTTTCAAGTGCATACTTTCTCCAATGCTGTTAAAAAAAATATCCCCAGCAACTCCTTTCTGGGATTGTTCTAGTCCTACAGCTCCAAACCTTAAGCAAACAGTCAAGTACAAGTGACTTGACCCTTGCAGGATTCCCATGGCCAGAGGCACAAATGTAGCAGTGAAGACAGACAAGACTAACAACACTGAGAGTTTTGCCAGACTTCAATCAATACTACTGGAATTTACCTCAGTCTTCAAACAGGTAAGACTACATTAGTTCCCACTTCAGACCTGTCTTTAAAAGAGTTACTTTTTGTTATAACTGGTGCAGAGACAATCCGGCTGTCTCTGAGTCTTAGACAAACTCAGCTCCGTGGCTTCCACACCCAAAGTAGAGATTAAGGCTCAAACCAATGCTTGAAGAGCAAAACAACAGTATTAATTCAAGCTGACACATTTTATAAATAAATAAATAAATCAGTATCTCAAATTTTTAAGGCTGTGGTTTGGCAAAATATAATCAAATCTCCCCCACAAACTTTCACTACATAGAATCATTTAGGTTGGAAAGGAGCTTTAAGATCATCGAGTCTAACTGTAAACCTAACACTGCCAAGTCCCACTAAACCATGTCCCTGAGCACCACATCTACACATCTTTTAAATACCTGCAGGGATGGCGACTCCACCACTTCCCTGGGCAGCCTGTTCCAATGCTTGACAACCCTTTTGGTGAAGAAATTTTTCCTCGTAGCCAATCTAAACCTCCCCAGCGCAACTTGAGGCCATTTCTTCTTGTCCCACCACTTGTTACTTGGGAGAAGAGATCTACCCACACCTTGCTACAACCTCCTTTCAAGTAGTTGTAGAGCGATCAGGTCTCTCCTGAGCCTCCTTTTCTCCAGGCTGAACAGCCCCAGCCCTTAGCTGCTCCTCATAAGACTTGTGCTCTAGACTCTTCACCAGCTTCATTGCTCTTTGGACATACTCTAGCACCTCACTGTCTCAGTTGTACATAGCATGATACTCACCAATACAGCTGTAGGACTGCTAGCACTGAAACAGTACCTTATTCTATCCATTTCAGCTCTTCACAAAAAACAACCGTACCTCACTTTTTACAGTCTTTAAATATTGTAACTTGCAGGCAGAAAACCCAACTCTACTAGTTGTAAATATTAATTCAGTATAAGGTGAAAACAGCCCAAATCCAGCTGTCTTATCTGTATCAGATTTACTCTATCCATGAGTAAAATTTTACAAATATAAGCCTATGCACCACAAGTCCCTATTAGCATTCTTATTAAAAAAAAAAAGATTTTATCCTTCTCATTCTTATTAAAAAATGTAGTACTTCTACTCAATAGTAAAATCTTCATTTTTTCAGGTACTTATCACTGTATGAGGCATACATTAAGTATGAAAAAAACATTCCTTCCCTCCTCAAATCCCCAAACACAGAAAGAAAAGTTTTACAAATAAAAATATATATATATCTTCTTTAGCTTTATTACTTAAGCACATGTTATACAACTGAAGGAAAAAAGCCTAATTGACTCTGTTCTGCCAGGCACACTTCCCCAGATGAGATCACAATATAGTCATCTGGACTTACTCTTTTAGCCGCCTGTTGTAGAGGAAGTTACTGGGCTTGACGTCACGGTGAACAATACCAAAGTGATGAATGCGCCTCAATGCTTTAAACAGATTAAACATGTATTCCCTCACTTCTTCGAAGGAAAGAGAATTCAAAATGTCCTGAAAGATTATTTGGATACTGTAATTATGCGGCTGCTTTTAATTAAAACGTTTTACTGCACATAAAAAGCCTGGGACTCACCAAGAAGGATTCATGTTCCAGATATGGCATAACAATAACCACGTGATCATTCTTCCTAAAGCAATATTTAACTCCCATAACGTTATCTTGTCCCCTAGAAGAAAAGTAATGTCACTGAATAAAGACCAGAAGCTGGATGTTTATATTCCTTTATTTCTTAAAAACTTCAGTCAGGCTTTCTTTTATAATCTAGTTTATATTTTGACAGCAATCTTATCAGCAGTCAGTAGTCATGCTGTTGCCTCTCATTGCTATGTTCCATTTGGGTTCTGCAATTTGCAATGAGGGCTCCACAGATTATTTGTGGGGCCACGGTTTGTAGTGAACGCTGTAATTAATGTAGGACCTAACCTTCATGGTACCAACTACTATAAGAAGGTGCTATTCAGCACCCTCTGGCAACAAGCATTCATTCCTAAACCCACACTTTTTAGGAAGAGATTCTTTTTTCCACACATTTCTGAACTGGATTTTTTGTTATTTCAGAGATGCATCATAGAACTTCTCCGATGGAAAATACAGCACCATCCACAAACTGGGACTAGCAGAAAGAGGCATCCCTTACAGGTAAGACACTCCATTTCTTATTTGCTCTTGATAGAAAGAATGTACGTTTCTGTGATTTAAAAAAAAGCAAGTGAAGTGCCAAAACTTAAATAAATACAGAGCAATGAGACAGTGTTGAGGAGTTCAGTCATGACAGTCACCATTTTTTTGTTTACGTACCCGGCTACTGTGAGGCACTGAAGTTCAGCAGCAATTCGCAGAGGGTGGCTGGTTGGAATCAAGTGTTTCAGAGCCATTTTTTCCTCATATCCTGTTTGTAGTTGTGCTGTGGCCAAGTAAACAGAACTAAAAGTACCTGTAAAGAAGGGAGAAAAACAAAGTGTTCAGCATTTTTAATTAGGTCAATTCAGATTTTTACAGAAGTGATCTAACTGTTCACAATCCTGCAGTATACTTGATACTACATCAAACGCAAATTCTAAAAGAGAAAAATGCAGTTCTTTTTTTCTACTACTGAATTCAGTGATCTTGTATACAAGTTTTTTATGTCAGTAAAAATGCAAATATAACACTGTCTAACTTGCCTGGGACACAGAGCTCTTTGAATGTAAATTTCCTATCTTTGATTTGCTTTCTTGTTTAGGTAGCTTACTTTCATCTGACATCTAACTCTTCTCTTCCTACGATGTAAGCGGGCTATATAATGCTAATCTGGAAAGCACTGCCTTTACTATTCAAAGCACTTCTGAAATTGCTACATTTTTCCTAATTCTGTTACCTTATCTATGAAGTAAGACTTCTCACGTGATGTGTAACTTTACTATTTGTTTGCCCAGAGCATTACCGCATAGACAGAACACGATAGACTCATTTGAGAAAGGGAGTATTCAGACTACAATAAACTTACCCACCTATTTAATTTGAAGGATATCCTAATATACGTCTTAGGAGGTTAATTTTTTCTAATAATCTGAGATATCTGAACATATTTCAATATGAATAAACAGTAAAAATCACTTTTGATTACATTTTAAGTATTGTTTTGCATCATGCTAGTTCAACAGTAAGTACATCCATACATCAAAATGACAGCAAAAACTCTAAATACTTCTTGCAGTCATTAAAAAAAAAATAATCTAGAGTCCCATACATTCAGTAGAATTCATTGTAGCAACAAGGGTTACCCAGTTGACCTAAGACATTATTTCTGGTGGTGAGAACTGCTAAAATGAACGTGACTCCAGGGGGAATCCTAAGTTGAAGCTTGTTTTCTCATTATGCTGCAGAACTGCAAGTGGTATTTTTTAAAAGCATTGTTTGCTCTCAAGAGCAAAATCAGAGCACTACTGAAAACCAGACATTTTCTTTAATTATACTATCTTTTTTATGATAGGCAGAACTTTTTGTTTTGTTTTTTAAATGTTTGTATTGCTGTAGTGAATGGAGCTGGTTTTTTTGGAGCGTGGGTTGTTTTTTTTTTGTGACAAAAACTTTTAGCCATCTAGCCTGCCATCACAGGTATTCCATCACAAAACAGTCGTAAAATAGTTCAGCTTCTTATCAATATATTTGTTTAAAAGCGTGGAGTGTCACAAAGCATTTCAGAGACAAAATGGGTAAAGTTCCAGAAAGTGCTGAGATGCCACACTCAGAAGTACCTAAGAATCTACTTATAGTCATGCCTAACATTTATTGCAGGTATCTGCAATAGGATCTGTTGAAGTGAAGATGTACACATGTGTTCTAAAATGTGATACTGTATGTCTTAAGGTATTTTTTTTAATAAAGCAGTTACAATCTTTCAGTCTTCTCCTCCGGTTCTGCACACAGGGTTTCAGTGGAAACAAAGCCAACTTAAGGAACAGCAGTTAACTATGTCAAAACACAGCCGCATATAAATAGATTTCTCATGTAAAAGAGCAAAAGAATGGAGTGCTAAGACTTATTTACTCCAATCTACCTCAAATTCTTTAAGTTGTTAGAATTAGAATGCTGGGTTTTTTTGAAAGGCTTTCACATACGAAATTTTCAAGTAAAGTATCTTGAAAATGTCCCTAATTAACACAACTGTATGCTCAGCAACATATTAGAACTCCTACAGAGACCATAAAGTAAATCAAAAAGGCATTTGGCTTAAATTGCATATATTGGGATCTTAGATTTATACCTTTTAAATTAGAAATACCAAAAGAAATCCAACTCAAAGCAAGGTAAAATAAAGTGTTTACCTTCTCCAATTTTTTCCTTAATTTTGAAAACATTTACAAGCTGTGGCACTGCTTCATAAAGTTTTTCAATATCTTTTTTTATTCCTGCTGTGGAAAGAATAGGGAAAATAAGTTAAGAAATTTATTGCTTGATTCAATATCTGATCTGTATTTCAGATCACACATCACACTTCAGTTCATAGGACCGTGAATTCACATAAACAGAGGAAAAAAAAACAGCAGACAGGTATCTATCCCTGCTGACATTACCATCTGTATACTTGATATTATTGTTCTTCACACTCCCTTATAAGCTGTAGCATTTAAAAAAAAATACTTTTTTTATTTATTTGTCTGCCACCTAGCAGTTCATGAGAGGGCAAAAGCCTTCTGTTTAGTAAAACATCTGATAAATATTGATAAATAGTTTCATGAGATTTCCAACATCAATTTCATAAAAGACAAAACTATAGTTGTTTCTGTAAGCACAGGAGCACATCCATGGGATGCAAATCAAAAATGTAGGAAAACAATTTTTTTAAAGTTTTTTTTCCCCCCAAGATCAATAATGCAACTTTTCACACTGTTGCCTAAAATAGTAAACACCAAAAATATGTTTGCTCTGCATTTAAGTTGCTGCACTTTGTGCTGCAATCACTAGATGGCATAACAAGGATGTTGTACTGTATTATTTTAAAAAATTATGCAGTTTTCTATTTGGTTTATGAATCCTTGTAGTTTGTGTTCTCTATATCCTGCATAAGAATCAACTTCTTTTGAAGCTATGAAGTATGTAGAGGCTGTGACTAATTTCTGTGAAGAATATTTTATTATACAGAAGTAAGCACAGACTTGTATTTGGAAGGTCAATCAAATGGAAGAAAAAATGTGTATACAAATTTCATCCTAAAAATAAATAATAATTTAAAGTTAACATAAATATATAAATTGTATTGATACATAAAAATGTATTATGTTTTACCCGGACAGTAAGTCATAAGCAATGAGAATTATTTTCAAAATAGCACTGATATGCTAGAAACAAAGTACAGGTTAGCATGCATCCCCAACCTTCTATGCTATCCCACTTTATACAGCAACAAAATCTTAAGTCTGCCTAAAGCACCATTTGCTCCTAGTAAAAGCCCAATAAATTAGATGGCAATTAAAGTTGCAGTTAACTTTCAATTGTAATTTTTTTAATTTCAAAAATTTGTAAAAAATAACATACTAAAAATACTTTTGAGTACAGAAGCCTGCTACCTCTCTTACTATCCATTTACTTATTTTTTTTCCTTTAAGTTGTCCCCTCTGCTTCTCCAAGTTATTTCCTTTTAAGTCATTTCAGGGTGCATATTTCAGGAATGAAAAAAACCCTCTACGCTCCATACCAAAATTGCCAATATTCATTTAAGATACTGTTTTGATCAACGAATACAAGTGAAAGGTTAATCAGTTCTGCTAGGAATCATATTTAAAAACTTTAAAAATATCCTAGGATAAAAATGACCAGTGTTGTAAGAACAGTCAAGATGTACAGAACGCTGTATCTAATAATCCCCAAAGGAAAAAGCTAAGGAAAACCGGTCAACCGTACAGTTTTTCTGGTTATTCCCCAATATCACAGAGACAAATTAACTTAAGCACCTTGAAAAGCAGGAAATTGGAAGTTTGAGGAATCACTTCATTTTCCTGACAATATACTAACAATTGAAACGTTGAAAATAACACTAAAAATTCAGGAAGTTACTATGTAACATTTTTTTAATTGATAGCATTCATATTGCCCATGTACTCAGAACTTTATTAAGAAATTTATCTATTATTGTTGTAATTCTTGTTGCTTTGTTACTAAAAAAAATTGTTGATGAAAAGCTTTATCATTTAAAAAGTGGCATTTCCAGTTAGTTTACAGAGTAATTTCAACTTTTTACACAAATTCCTCATGTATTACATAACAAATGCAAGACATTCAAGAAATCTTTCTGAAATCTTCAGAAAATACGGTAAGGGGAAAAGCTGACATCTGTACCATGTTCCATTTTCCCTGGGAATACTAAAAGACCTTAAGAGAAATCACATAACAGAACTGTAAAGAAGTGAACACCGAAATGTTATTGCGTCACTCAAAGACACAGACAGGTCTTTCCCCTCAGGAAGATAATCCCGTTATTGGGTTCTGAAACATCCTACACAAACTTCACCCCAAGAGGTCAGTAGCCACAGGACAGAGCCTGAAAATTTGCTTTCAACAGCGATACAGTTCTAACAGGCTCTGTTAGAACAACATTGCTTAGAGCTAGTTTGCTATCTAACCTGCTCCAAATGAAGCAACTTATAGTTTTGTTTCAACGCTTGCATTTTAGCCTGACTTCTGATGAGAGCTGCTTAAGCTTCAGTTTTTACTAAAAAAAATGATGCTGATAGTAACTTACAACATAAAATTTGCACTAGCACTTCTCCAGTAAAGTTGTTTGGTTAGGAAAAAGGACTTAACTCTGTCAAAAACCAAGACTCCTAACAAGGGCTCAAAAGTCATATCTTTCAAGTCTTTAGAAACCAGCAGATTTCTACTTTCCATAGCAGGTTTTGGGTTGTTTTGTGCCATCAGTATAACAGTCCTAAGGTAGATACTAACAATCACAAAAAGCTCTCTCGATAACTGCTATAAAATCTTCCAAATACTCTGTTTTGTCTGATGCTGAATTCAGGTTCCTGCATGGACAAAGTTCAATGGTATTGGAGCACTAACAGCTGGGTGACACAGATCTAAGGGCAGAGCAGTGCCTACCTGAGGCACCGACAGCATTTAGTAACTCAACACTGCTGCTTGTGTGAAAGACCCCGAAAAGTGCTAGAAACAGTCAGTGACTGCCCTTGTTGACAGACAGCAGTATAAACATCATCTGTTCTCTTCTGGGTGCCTGAATCCCCAGCTGAGTATAGAGAACCTACAGTCATTGTACCGTCAGTGTATCATAATAATAACATCCAACATTTTCGGTGAGCAGATTTTAAAGTAATTTCTTTACTTCCTAGAATGAAAAGCATTTGCAAAGCAAGACAATTAAACATTATCCAGCATCACTCTATGTAATTCTGGACATGGATGTGCAGGGGACTGACAGAGGGTAACTGTTTCTAGGAAAACCAGTAATCGTTCTATACAAGCTGCCTCACCATCCACAGCTGTTGAGCAAGCATTGTACAGAAACTCCAGATTGAAGTACATTTACAACAAGACCCAAAAATGAGCAATAAAACCACTATGAGAGCACATGTTCGTAGTTCAGCTTCTCTAGCAAGAGCAAGAACAGTGTTTTTATGCACATATAGGTACATCTAAAGAAATCTAAGGATAAGGCTGGTGAGAGTAGATTAAAAGGAAAAATATTATTTTTGTGTACTTGTCTGGTCAGATAATTTTATTCTCAAGGACTGCCTTTTTGGAATTCTGGTATCCTCTTACAGTAACATATACTGTAATAAACAAATAGTAGGGTTAGCAAATTGTAACAAACTACTGACGCTGAAGTTTTGTAATGCATGAAAAGCAGGAATAGTCTTAAAACCAAAAGCAACCTCAAATGCTTTAATTTCATTAATTCTTCATAGAATAGGACCAGACAGGCTTATAATTGATGCCGGAAACTTCCTGAAGCAATAAAGAAGCATGTCAGCAACAAAACATAATGTTAGCAATCCCTATTTTAGCACATACCGGAAAGCTTGCTGTTCTGCTCATGCTTCGCATGGAAGTCTTCAGCCTGCTGAGGGTGCTGTTCATCACAGTGAGACTTCAACACTGTCTCCATCATGAAACAAACCTGAAGTAAAAAATCCAAAATTTTGAGAACCACTTCTGGACACCTGGGGGAGCAAGCATATCTGGTAAGACACTTCCTGGCCCTGCACTCAGTTCCCGAGATGAGATTTAGGGAGCCCGAGGAGTTCCTCTGTGCTACCTAAAACAGAACTTCACCCATCACCCTGGTGAAAAACTAAATCAGTAAACCCACTCCAGTAACAGGAAAAAAGAGGGAAGGGAAGGAAGACTGCAGGATAAGCTTAGACACAAGTGATTTTCTTTCATCTCCTGCGTTTCCTCATTCACATTAAAGCATTATCTTTTCCCTGAAGTTTGCTTTGAAAGGCAAGGAACCGATGCACACAGGAATCGCTGCAATGCATACCACAACACCCAAAGACAGAAAACCCGAAAGAAATTATAAGAGAAAAAAATATCTCCTCAACATGAGAGATTTCTCTCTCTTCTAGAGCACATCAACAAAAGCCATAATTATTTGTTGCCCTCCACCCATAACAGGAAATAATAGCATGTGCTTATTTTGAAATGCTTCTTCCAAAATCTTGGAAACACCAAAAGCAGAAATGTAAATTAGTACAGTGTACTAATATTGTACAATTAAAAAAAAAAAAAAAAAAAAAAACTGATAATCCTATTTCATAAAATCATAGAATACTTTGGGTTGGAAGGAACCTTTAATGGTCATCTAGTCCAATCCCCCTGCAATGAGCAGGGACAGCTTCAACCACATCAGGTTGCTCAGAGCCCCGTCCAACCTGACCTTGAATCTTTCCAGGGATGGGGCATTTACTACCTCTCTGGGCAACCTGTGCCAGTGTTTCATCACCCTCATTGTAAAAAATTTCCTCCTTATATCTAGTCTGAATCTACCCTCTTTTAGTTTAAAACCATTATCCCTTGTCCTATTGCAACAGGCCCTGCTAAAAAGTTTGTCCCAGTCTTTCCTGTGGGCCCCCTTTAAGGACTGGAAGGCCACTATAAGGTCTCCCTGGAGCCTTCTCCAGGCTGAACAACCCCAACTCTCTCAGCCTGCCCTCACAAAGGAGGTGCTTCAGCCCTCTCATCATTTTTGTGGCCCTCCTCTGGACTTGCTCCAACAGGTCCATGTCTTTCCTGTGCTGAGGGCTCCAGAGCTGGATGCTGGAGTACTCCAGATAGGGTCTTCACCAGAGAGGAGTAGAGGGGGAGAATCACCTCCCTCAACCTCTTGGCCATGATGGCTGCTTTTGATGCAGCCCAGGATGCAGTTGGCTTTCTGGGCTGCAAGCTCATATTGTCAGCTCATGCCCAGCATTTCATCCATCAGTACCCCCAAGTCCTTCCTGGCAGGACTGTTCTCACCCCCTACAGCCCGCAGCCTGTATTTATACTGGGGGTTGCCCCGACCCAGGTGCAGGACCCTGTACTTGGCCTTGTTGAACCTCATGAGGTTCACACAGGCCCACTTCTTGAGCTTGTCCAGGCCCCTCTGGATGGCACCCCATCCCTCAGGCATGTCAACCGTACCACTCAGCTTGGTGTCATCCTCAAACTTGCTGAGAGTGCACTTGATCCCACTATGTCATTGATGAAGATACTGAACAGTACTGGTCCCAGTACAGACCCCTGAGGGACACCACTTGCCACCGATCTCCATCTGGACATTGAGCTGTTGACCACTACCCTCTGGATGTGACCATGCAACCAGTTTATGAGGAAAACAGTACTTCATGAGGAAAAGAAAGGCAGAGAGCCCCAGGGCAGGATAAGTGAGCCTGGAAGGACCACCTCTTACAGTTGCCCAACAGTGGTTCCATTCAAAGATCTTCCTTGCCTGTAACTTTGCCAAACCTTCAGAGTTCTGGCTGAATTTTTCCACCAGGCAGAAATGTATTCTGAAAAGCTTCAAATTAAAGGATTCATCTGTTTCAGCTGTGGAGCTAGAAATATATTTTGTCCCCAAAGAATCCAGGCTACCTTTAGTCTGTCGTCCTCGTGCACCAGAACAGGGACAGGCAACAGCCTCTTTTTTTGAGGGAGCTTTGCTGGAGTGCGACTTGGAAACTAATGGGATGAGACTAGAGGTATTTCTAGTCTCTCACAGGTAGACACTCCCTCCGCTAGTGCTGAGTAGGCAGATAAGCCTGTTCCAGACCTGAAATGGCACGGCCTCGTTAGCAGAATAAGGAGTGCAAATTAATACAGGCAACTCAGCCGCTCACTATGGCCTACTTGCTCTGATTCAGCCCCACGCCAGCCTCAGCTCTAGGCTCTTCTAGTTCCAGGCTGACCACAAACATCTTGTTCAGAAAAAGAAAATGAACGCTTCTGTCTGCCTGCTAACTGACATGGGAACACATTCACGGCTTGCTGGCCACGAGGAGGGTGAAAGGGGCTCGGAAACTCAAGGTGTCATTTCCATTCATTTATGTTAACGCACAAGCTGCTATCTGCAGAACAGAATACTTGAGTATATTAAGTGGTTTACTAATTTGGAAGTGGGCTTAACAGTTACAAAAGGGAATATCAAACAAGGTTGGATTCAGTCAGATATTTAGTTTTTACATTAAAAAACACTCAAAAGACACCATTAGAGAAAAAAAAAACTAAGAGAAAGACCAAAATGATCCAAAGTTTCAGTTCAAAGAACTTTCTTGCAGTTAAATCACATCTCCGGTTAAAAAAAAAAAAAAAAAGTTCTCCATAATATAAAAATAAGTAAAAAAACCCAAACAGACAGTGACAGCTTCAAGCCCATAGCTTCAGGGCCGGCTGAGACAGATATTTGAGCCTTGCACACAGGAATCCGCGATACTGCTGCCGAATCCTTGGCTGAAGCTGCGCTGCTACCTGGCGCAGTCTGCTGCCACTCAGACGCAAAGCCCCTTCAAACGGGAGCTCACACGCAGACACCCCTAGAGAGAGCTGCTCAGGCACGCCAAAAATAAAGGTCGATACCAACATCTCTACTTCGTCATTTCGGAGAAGCAAATGTTGTGGCCGGATTGAGCCTCGCAGCAAGTTGACATTTGCCACACAACCGGCCCGTCTGTCACACGACGGGCAACACCCGCCCGGCACCCACCGTCCCCCTTCGCGCCGACGATCCCGCTGCTGCCGGGCGCAAGGAGAACACCCGCAGCTCGCCACAGCGGCCCGGCTTACACCGGGCGCGGCCGCCGGGCTCCGGGTCCAGCGCGCGTCCCCGGCCGCGCCTCACGTCCCACGCGCGGAACGGCAGAGCTGGAGGCACGCCACCCGCGAAGGGTGGGCATCCGCCCGCGGGCGTGGGGCTTCCCGGCTGGCCGCGGCCGCCAGCAGCAGGGAGAAGGAGGGCTCTCCGGCTTCCCCCACCCCACCCCACCCCTCCGCCCCAGAGGAGCCGCCCCCCAGCGCCCCTCCACCGGGGATCAGCCGGGACGAGGCGGGAGGCAGCGCCTAGGGCCTCCCCAGGGACAAGCAGGCCGCGCCGAGTCGAGTCGATACCCCCTCGTCTCCGCGGAGGGGTCGGGCGGTACCGGCGCCCCCAGGCCGACACGGCCGCGGCGCGGCGGGCGGGGGCTGAGGATGGGGGGGGGGGGGGGGGGGGGCGCGCGCGCGCGCGCGCGGGGAGTCGCGCGGGGACTCACGCGGGGCGCGGGTTGCGGGCTGCCGCCAGGCGCCGGAGTTTTGCCTGCTGCCGCCTTTTGCCGACCGCCCCTCCGCCACCAATCCCGGCCCTCGGCGGAAGCCGCCGCCTCGGCCAATGGGAGCGCCGGTGGGAGGAAGGTGCGCTGCTATTGGCCGACTGGCGGGAAGAGGCCCGCCCAGAGCGCCCGCGCGCGGGACATGAGGCGGTGCGGCGGGCCCGGGGCCGCGGTGAGCCGGCAGTGGGGCTCGTCCGCCGGCGGGGCGGCGGGTGAGGGCTAGGCCGGGCAGCGGACACGGCCCCGCCCCGCCCCGCCCCGCCCCGCCCCGCCCCGCGCAGCCGTGCTGCGGCCAAGGGGCGGGCAGCGCGGCATGGCTCGCCTTTGGTCGGCGGTACCGGCCGGCTAGGACTCGTAACGACCATCGTGCGGCGGGGCAGTGGGGGATCGTCGTTCGACCAGCGTTGTGCAGGCGTCGAGCCAGCTCGCGCTGTCCGCGGGGGACGGCCGCGCCTCTGTGTGAGGAGGGCTCCGGTATCGCTCCGCCGTCGGCGCCCTGGCAGGAGGCTGCGGGGCGACGGTGGGTGCGCACCGTGCGAGTCCGCGTCGTGCGGGGCGGCTGCTCCGGGGGCCTCAGCTGGCTGAGATACTGGCCTCTGTGCAGCATGATCCAGCCCTTACAAACTTTATTTTCTGCCGGTGATTATGGCGGAATAATTACAATCCCTGGATAAGATCTTATTCTCCTTAGCTCTGCTGGAAACTCAGTTAAATAGCCGAGAGTCCCTAAAACTGCTCTCCATTTACACCAGTAGCACCGGGGAGCATAACTTGTCTCGCCGCTTTGCCTTAGTGCGTAATTGTGTAACAAAAGGGATTGCACAGAATAGAAGATTATAAATAAATACACTTGATTCTGGTCTGTGCTGTAGCCACTGACCAGCAGCGAGCAGGATGGGGAAAAGAGACTATGCACTGGAATTCCGTTTTGCTGTTGTTTGAAGTGGTAGGGTTTTACTGAAGCCAGTGCAGTTGCATGTTTGTAAATAAAAGAATTTAGCGTTTTTTTTTCTTTTATCTATTTGGTCATTATTGCTTTTTATTTTAAGATTTAAAAAATTGCTCTTTCATAAAGACTAGCTCTCCTGCATTTGATAATGCATATATCTCTTGTTCACTAGAATAAGAACTATAATACTCTTTGTTTATTGCATACTTCATGTAGAGATATCTAACACCACTCCTTGGTAAATAACAACCAAGCCTGGGGTTGCCAAAGTTCCCAAGGCAACATTGTCCCTTGGCTATTACGTTATAATAAGCTACACTTAGGTTAACAAAAACACTAAAAGCAGAAACAGGTTCCACCACTTTTGCTAACTTGTGTAGCCTCCTATTACACAGTTTAGAAGAAAGGTGCAGAACGAGAGTGGCTGAGCTGTTCTGGTGGTTTTCGGGGAGTTTGTGTTGAGGGGTGTGGGTTTTTTCCCAACAGTTGTTCTAATTTGCACTTTCTGTTAAGAGCGCTAATAAGCCAGTGCAGCAGCTTGAGATTTAGCTAAGTATGCTGACTTTCAGTAATTTCAGTTAAGGGTGACAGCATTTAAAAGCAGATTATAGTAAATGAATTAAATAAGGGATAATGACAAAATAATGCAGGCCAAATTCTGTTCTTTCTTTTATCCCTGTAATCTTACACAAGTTGGAAGGGCAGCATAAACATTCATGAGTGCGGGCTTGTCCCAGTGATAATGACAGGCACCGTCATTCTAAATAAACATCGTGGGACAATCTTACCTGCAGTCATTTCTGAATACTCTATTGAACCATGAAATACTTTTTCAAATTAATACTTGCAAAATACCTTGTTTATGTCTGTTACAGGTTATATATCTAGCTCTGCTGCCTCCTGGCCAGGTCGGGGTTTCAGCTGACCTCCTTGGCCTCCCTGCCTTGGAGCTGTTGTCCTGTGGAACGCCCAATCATCACTGTTTCTGTACAGCTCCCATTATTGGCATTCCTTTGTCAGCCACATCCATACTACCCTTCTCCCCATCACGAAGGTTGCATTCATACACAGTGAGAAATCTGTTTCATTATATCTTCTGATCTAGACCCTGTCTAGCTGTGGTTTCTTTCCCTGCAATATCTCAATTGATCTTGGTTCCAACACCTAAAATCATTTTCATTTAGACCCAGGTCATTTATCTACCTTGATCACTTGTTCCTCTCCATTTCCTCCTTTCCTATTGATCAAAACGTCTCGTGCTGTCTTTCCCATGATTCTGGTTCTCCATCATGTCAAATTTACATTTATTTGTTCTCACGAGCATAACTGCACTTGTAGTATAATCCAATATTGTCTCTTATTTTATTGTTCTACTCTTTTTAGTCTGCCAGAAATGTCAGCCTTGATGCTCACCTTCACTTATCTCTAAAAAAGGCGTTTTACCTTCTTGCTTCTTCTCTCTTTAAGAAGGAAGTTCAGTCGAATTGGCTCTGACTCTCCTCATATGAATATCATCTCAAAAGTCACCTCTTCATCAATGTCTTTCTTCATGTACAGCCTCACAGGGCAGTGACAGATTATCCATACTGTTTCCTCTATGTTTCCTCAGTACTTGCTTCAGTATCTCTAGCTTATTTTCACTTTATTCAGAATGAATGTAAATAGGTAAAGGCACAGCTTCCGTTCTGCTTCTGCACAGCTTCTGTACATCCTACAGCATGAGACTCTCCTTTTCTGTTGGCTTGGGTTAGCAGAAATCCCTTCTTCACTGTTGGGGCAGAGAAGACTCCATCTGCTCGTTCAACACGGCTTCCAGTTCTAACAATGAACCAAGGTACGAGCTTTTCAGAAGGAAAGAGAGGAAACTCCATCAACTGAGTATGACAAAGCAGCATGTCTAATGCTCTGCAAACCAAACTCTTGCGCTGCCTTCTCCTGTGGCTTTACCTCCAGGTTGGATCTGAAGGATGAGAAGCGCATGACAAGCCAGGCCCATGCAGAACATTCCTTATGGCTGACAAGCAATTGCCAAAGCCCGCCTTGGGGAGCTCACCAAGAAGGGATCCAAACATTGCTGCACGATTGCATCCACTGCTGCCCAAATCTGTAGCTGAATCTCACTTTTTGTATCTGCTGACAGATCTAAAAGAATCCATGCTGGCACTAGAGCACATCTATTCACCTCTTCCCGGGTCACTTAAACTAGTAGAAGTCTCCCTGTGTTTGTACTGTCCTCCAGCCTCAGAAAAAAGATAAGCAAGATCCAGGAAGATAATTGATGGACATATCCAGCACAGACAGAGGTAGGAGATCCTTACATCCCCCTGCTGCCAAGAACATTGGCTCATAGATTAGAAACTTAGCATCAGAAATCAGAAACTACTTAGAAATGAGCAAATAAAGGTGGTTATTGCCCTGGCAGTATTAAATATATATATACACCTTTACACACATATACAAAATTACATTTTAATGATAGTATAAACTGTTAAATGCATTATTTGGTCTTCATTAGCCTAAATGCCACATGCTTTCCAACTTTTAATTCCTCTTTTTGTTAGGCAATATGATTCTATGGCATTTTTTTCTCTCTTTAGCACCAGGTTGAGACAAATCTCTTCATGCTATTGTGCCCTTTAGGAATACTGTCAAATTCAATCATTCAGGACTCACGAGTCTTGCACTAACATGAAGAGATTGATTTGAAAACCATGGGACTAAAGTCCTTTTTTCTGTTTTTCATTTTCCATTTCCATTCCTCAACCATTTTACAGGAAAGCTGAGATTGCCAGCTTTGCTCTCACATGCAAATAAGCACTTCCCGATGCTACGCAGAATAATGCACTCGGATGTGGCCGTGACTGTCTCTGCCAGTATTTTCTGATCAGTTATATCTGAAATGTCAAAAATTATTGTGGTGTCAGAAAATATACCAGAATAAAGCAGCCTCTACAGCCTATTTAAAGGGAGTTAAAAATAGCTATAAAAATTACCTCAGGCAAAGATGCAGAGGAATTTTTGACCTTTTATAAACTGGGTCTCATTCAAACAAAGTATGTTTTAATAAAATCAGTAGAAGACATATGCCTAAGAATAAGGAATGTGGGCTCTCCTGCACAATGGAAAAGTTTGAAAAGGACTGATGAGTCAGCTGATGAGATTGCTGTAGCAAAAAGGGTTCACGCAAACCTTGACTTACAGAGTGCAGATGTTAATGGCGGCAATTCTTACCCATATGTGCAAATTGCCGAGTTCTGATGGCTCTGATGCGCACATTGCAAGGTGGATACCGAAAAAATGAAGTGAGTATAGACAGGAGCTACAGAATGATCTGAAGTCGGAGAAAATGGCATGTGATTGAAGAACTAAAAATCTTAACCTATCCACTGGATCAAAAAGATTGAGAGGTGAGTTGATAACAGTGTATACATATATGCACAAGAAAAATTACTGAATATAAGGGCCACTTGAACCTACCAAAGTGAAATAAGAAGGAATAATGCCTAGTAGCTGGAATCAAGCAAATTAAAATAGTGTAGTCTTCAGTGCCTAATTCAGTATCAGTGACAATAAATAACCCTTGGAACAAACAGTTAAGGGCCGTGGTTGATTCCTTGGCCCTTGTTGTCTTCAGATTGAGACTCGATGCCTTCCTGGGAAGCGCAGGCGAGCCAAACACAGGCTGCGTTCTGTTAGAGTACAGCAGGCTCACTTCAGGGTTAAATACAGTTGCCTATAATTTACAGGAGATCAGACTACACGCTCCCATAGTCCTTCTTTTCATAAATTTTTATACAAACTACCCAAAACCTCTATAAATAATTATTTTCCTCCTGCCACCCCAGGCGTAGCTGTCCTTTCCCTGTATGCCTTTTCTGTATTTGACTAGCCCGTCCCGCTTGCACAGCGCTGTGGCCAGAAAAATATCATGGACGGGTAACGGCGAGATGATGGCACCCACTTCTTCTGCCAGCTGCGGAGATTGCTCAGCATCTCTCAGAGGAGTTTCTTAAGCAGCGTCCCTGGCCCATGCCGTTATTTGCCCTCTAGGAGAACGCACTTCATCCAGCTCAGCGCTCTCTACCCAAATCCAGACCCTCCACGCTCTGCTACTGCAGTTGCGGGCTCGGCTTGTCAAACGTGGCTCAGCAAATGATTGAGACTACAGCCAAAAGCAAAGCAAGATAGCCGCTCTGAGGTTGTGCTTCAGAGACCTTTTCAGCCTTCAGACAAAATTAAAATAGACAAAATCAAAGCTTTCCTCAGCAATAACAATCTATTTAAAGTCACTCAAATGTTCTTATATTTGCTGCAGCTGTGGGGATTGCTCACAGCCTAACGGGAATACTGGGGTTGGCCAAACTGGTACCTGCATAACTGAGGGGAAAACTGGCGTCTTACGGGTATGAGCCGAGGGCTTTCCCTCTCCCCAGGTTATATATTGTCCTTACCTGCGGCGTCTGTTTGAACGTAGAGTTACAATTGTCTTTGTTGTTCTGTATATTTTACCAACATACACGGTTTTTCTCATGGTTAAATAAGAGATTCTGTTCTCCTAATAGAAATGTAGATAACGCTGTGCTTTTGCTCCCCTATCTGACACAAGGCTGAATCTGGTAACCTCACTTACTGAATAATTGTGTTGTCTTTGGGAATACTCGCACATGTAAAATGAGCAGGACTTGGCCCTTTGGTCATATTTTTGTAATAAAAGATAAAATGAGATTTTTAGGAAACTGCAACTTATGACCATAATATTTATGAGACTGTCAGGACTGCACTGTAAAAATTCATATTATTTAATTCTTCACTCTGACACTAAAGCATCATTTCATTTATATGCAAATACGAATATACTCTACTGCTGTTTCTTCACTGAAGAAGCTGTTTGAATTATTCACATTTTATTAATAAAGCTTCATAAATAAGTATTTTTTCTACTCAATTGGTAGTGGCCGGGGGAGAGAATCTATTTATCAGACTTTGTTATTATGAGCTTCATAACAAAATATGAAGATTTATGGAGGATATAATTAGATGTTATGTGATTGTAATAGAAACATTGGGTTATCCAGATGAAATACTCTTTTCTTTATGCATTTCTCCTTGGTAGAGGCACTTTTCTGGAAAACAAACTGAACCCATCCCCATCACTAAGTTCCAAGAACTGCCCGTGAAAAGAACAGAGCAATTTAATGCCTTTTTTTGATCATACACACTGAAATAATTTTGGATAATGAAAAGATGGCTAAGGAAGACTATAAGGAATGCCAGGAAGAATTCCGTGGGGAAAATGCTGTGCCTCCTCTGGGCAGAGGTGCTGCTCTGCAGATACAGGTTTAACTGTGCGTAGGCAGATCAACCACAGCCTGAAACTGCCTTTAAACCATCATTTAAGCATCCAGCACTTAACGTTCCCTTCGGGTACAGATCATAGTCAGAGGACTCCCGTAGTGAGGTCAGTTCTGCCCGTGCTGCGAATGAGGCTGCTGAGTCCTGGCACTGAGCACTGGTTCGGGACAGCCGGGGCTGCAACCTCCCGATGGGTTTAGGCAGAACAGGGATGTCCTGATGCTCTGCTTAGTCAAAACAGAGTGACAGAGCACTGGAATAGGCTGCCCAGAGATGTTGTGGACTCTCCTCTGGAGATACTCAAAACCCGCCTGGATGCATTCCTGTCCAACCTGCTGTAGGTGAACCTGCTCTGGTGGGGGGGTTGGACTAGATGATCTCCGAAGGTCCCTTCCAACCCTGACCATTCTGTGATTCTGTGAAAACATGAGCTTCTTCAGGTGTGCAGTGAGGGGACTTTAGGGACCCAGATATTTTCTTCAGCAAAATCACAGCAAGACATAGAGACTAACATGGCTAAAAGAAGTTTCTGTAAATTGCTTTGCCTGAGTTAGGTCTGTGTACTGCAGTTAAAATAGGCACTTTTTGAAATATTGGCACTGAATTCTCCCTGTGGAGTTGAAGTGTGAGACACAGAGCAATACAGTCATGAGATGTCCCGTGCTATTGCACAATAGCACCTGGGTGCCTATAGATAACTTAAAACTATGAAAATAGAAGGGGAAAAGGCTGGATGTGAAATGCTTGCCAAGCATGGCAGCGCAGCCCCCACGGTTTCATTACGGTATGCTGTAATCCAAGCAGAGTTTTAATCCCACCCACAGCACCTCTGAAATTCACCGGAGCAAAACTATTGTAAATTAGAAGTAGTCGAATACATCTAGGCTGCCTGGGCTTGGGTAGAGAGCTGAAGATGTTTTGTGAGAAAAGTTGCTGTCTTGGATTTTGACATTGCCCATTGGATACAGACTGATTTTAGTGTTTCTCTGGAATCATGACCATGGAGCATGTCTTGTGGAAGTTCTCAACATCTCAAAATAATCAAGACTGTGAAATTAGCCTGTAATTGTGTACATGTCTGTTCTTGAACCATTTTTTTGCATGTGAAATAAGGAGCTGCGAGACGCTATATTGGACTTCATCCGACCAAGCACTTAAGTGTGTACATAACTTTAAACACGTGTGTAACCTTCTTGAAGGCACCGAACTGGGTTGTGTGCTGCTGTTAGCAGCATGTGCTAGCTAGACAGGTCCCTGTGTGTTCAGAAGGGTGGCAGGGGGCGGTCCTCAATAACAGTTTGCAGCTACTTTGAAGGATCACACGATTTGGTTGACAGAATCAGGGAAGCAAAGGATGTTCCAAAAATTTTCAACTTTGCATAGTCATTATGGACAAAGATGCATACCTAATGCTGGTCAGAGCAAAAGTTAATCATGTGCATTAATTCTGTAATAATTTATACATTAGGTATATGATCAGGTATTTAGAATTACAAAATTCCTCCAAAAAAACCCGCTTTTTGTGCTAGCTTCTACAACCACAGATTTTATTTTCATTCATTTTGATAACCTTGAGTAAGTCCTAAAAGCATTACACCTAAAGGACTCACTGCATTCATTTTTGCAGAAGAATCAATATTGTAGCACTGTAACTTTCATTTCTGGAGTTTAATTTTAAAAAACAAAGTCATTACAGTATTTTTTTTCTGGAGACTCTTTAATCTGCCTGTTGAATGAAAGCAAAACTTTTAGACAACAGTGGAATGCTGATATTCCTTTAACAGTATGTATTTGCTGCCCATTCACAGTATTATTCACAATTATTCACCATAAGCAGAGTCAAAACAGAAAGTAAAACAAGTATAAAGGTCTGTTTTCTGGCATGTCTGTGACAGCATTGTAGCCAAGAATAATAAATTTTTAAGTCTACAGACATCTGATATGCCAAAAAATTTCTCTTTGAAAATAGACTCAAATTCTAACCCCTAGGACATTTTATGAAGCTTTATTTACAAAAATAGTGTAGTAAAAGGAGCAGAAAAAAATCTTGAAATGCATGCTAATTTTGGTATGTTTGATACCCCATGGCTTGTATATCATGTAGATAATAAAGTTCTAGACTATTTGCAATATTCTGGTAAGGCTAGAATTTAAAGTACAGATGAGTTCAGAAAACGTGCATGCAGTGTTCTTCAATTACATAGTTGAACCTACTGAATTCAGTAAATACTGGATCTGGAGGCACGAGTTGTCACACACCCCCCACATCATTTTGTGGGCCTGAGTAGAAGGGATAAGTTGCAGATCCAAAAATTCATAAGCTGTTCTTTCCTCTCCACTGCTGCTAGAGGATAGATGCTAATTTTCACTACTGAAACGAATGGGAATTTTACTCCTAGCTCTGCAAAGGAAGGAAAACCAGGGATATTATTGTGATGATTTTTTTTTTTTTTTGGAAGCGGTTACATCCATTCAGACTTGCCAGGGCTCTGAGGGCACCAATGGGCCTGATCAGCCCCACCTGGGGCCTTTCCCCACCCAGGCCCAGGGCCCTATTTCAGCCTAGATGGGGCCACCAGTCTATGTTCTTGTGATGCTGTAGTGGTGCTGGTCTCCAGCTTCCCACAGCCCTGCCTGGTCATCGACTGAACCCATGGGCTGATGTCCTGACCCAGCCTTGGGCTGTCCCTGTGCCCAGGGAGGTGCCAGGCGGGTGCTGTGGGCTGTCCATGGCTTCCCCCTTGCTATCTCAGCTCCAGGGCTGGCGTGGAGGGACAAGCCCTGGCTGGTGAGGTCCCGCTCACTGGGGGAATCCCTCCCAACTGACAGCACTAAGA
This sequence comes from Vanellus vanellus, assembly GCF_965231255.1. Classification (NCBI taxonomy): domain Eukaryota; kingdom Metazoa; phylum Chordata; class Aves; order Charadriiformes; family Charadriidae; genus Vanellus; species Vanellus vanellus. The sequence continues at coordinate 63,674,474 of NC_138910.1, forward strand.
GAGCTGCCGGCCTTTGATGTGCCCTGACAAGAATATTATTATAGCTGGATTTTTATTGAGGAAGAAATCCAGCACTCATCATCTCAGTTCTCTGTTACTTCGCTCCTCCATTATGGAGACACTCGACATGAAAGCCTTCCAGACGGGTAGGTCTTGACCTGCATGTTTCCAGCCTGGCAGCCCTCTTTGTGTGTAACCGTATGTGTTCCCGGTTCAAACTCCCAGGTTCTTTGGCCAAAGGCAGCAAATATAGAAATTTAAATCACGCACCATATATCCTAGTCTAGGCAACTAAGTAACCTGATTTTTAGGCTCTCCCAGCCCAGCAGTAAATCAGAACAATTACTCAATCTGGGTTGTGATATACTTGCAGCTTGCTTCTGTTGCCTTCAGTTTTTCCTTGGTGCAACAATACTAAAATCTGGGAAAAGCAATTAATTTCTTGCAATCTGCCCATACTGAAAGTAGTCATACCTCTAAGTCAGCTGTCTCCAATACTACGGTGGTGCCTACCAGATACTGTAGGGATAACAGTTATTGAACTTGGATATATAACCTTTTGTTCTTGTTCTTTTTCTTTTTTTTTTTTTTTTTTTCTTTCACTAAGAGGAGAGGATAACATGCCTTCGAAAGGCATTATTTAAAGTGTGTACTGGTACACTGCAGAGCTTATTCTGTATTAAATTCCAAGGATGAATTATCTCGTGAGTAGTTTGCTGTGACTTGACTGATTCATTTATTTTTAAAGAAAATTGTCTGACTTTTTTTTTTTCCCTTTTTTTCTTTACTCTTAGCTACAGCTAACGAAATGAAAACTAGCTTCGTTGTTACAATATGAAAAACTACAGTGAGCTGACTCTCCTAATTACATGAAAAGGTGGTAATTTTTGTGAGCTGGTGGAGGAAAATATTGATGTTTACCATGGTTTCTGACCCTTGGGAGAGGTGTAGTGCTGTGTCAGGGTACAGCAGAAGGCCCTTCTCAGGCTCTAGCACATGTTGGACAGAAACACGATGGTGTGGGATGGCTGCCCTGTTTCTTCTCCTCCTGGCATGGGAAAGCATGCTGTGTTTCTACTGTGACCGCTGGCAAATAAATGGGAGCCGTGCTTTCCTTGTTATCAAGTTACATCTTTGAGTGTCTGAGTGAGACAAGCCCTCTTCAGACAGATGAGGAACGGTACCAAGCAGGACATATGGCTGCGTCTGGAATAGGCAGGACAGTACTCTAAAAAAGAAAAAGGAACTTTTTTGAGCCCTCAAATGCTATAATTCTCTAACATTCCTCTAAGCATAGAAACTAATCTAGAAAACTTTGTTATGTCACATTGTCTTGCCTGTATCTGGCTGCCTGCTCTCTGCCGTAGTATGTTTTTGCAGGGTGTCATGTAGTGCATTAGTTTTTCCAAAAGTCCCACCACACAATACCATTTTTTGAGTTTGTGGATCTCTTTCATGTCCTCCGTGAGGAAATTTTTCAGCACTGCAATTTGGTGTGGGCATGCTCCAAGTAGAGGGTTTGGCTGTGCATGAGCTTTCCAGGGCAGAATTTTGATGACTACGTTCTGACTTTTATTTTGGTCTTCACTCTGTGGTATGCAAACCACAGGACCATATGGCACAGCTAGAGAAATGTGCGAGCTGATTATACAACTGCTTCCTATTATAGCTACAAAATATGGAAACGATGAGTTAAATGGATCAAAAATAAGGTCACTGTTCAAGAAAGTAGCAAGCCCCAAACACATACCTGTGACAACTGAAATATTGTTGTCCAACGGGTATTTATAAAATATTTAACATTAAGAAGACACCTGAAAGTGAATTTAATTCACAAGTAACACGGGGAGGTACTCCAGTTCTTTTGGCTAACTGGAAATGGACTTGCTATGAGCATCCCTGACAGGGGAATGAGGGCAGTAACTGTGGCTGTTAATACTTCATCCATAGGAGTTGACAGATACCTAGCAGCTACTACATGTATTCCACAAGCATGAGGTACTGAGATGTTACTGGTTTTGGTACAAACGTGGTAGTAAAATGACATTTGTGCAGTCCATGGCACTCCTCAGATGTTGCTCACTGTCACAGCAATCTCTTTTAGCCTCTCTTTTGCTACAAATTTCGGTTAACAGAGGGACAAAATAAAAGGAGTCGCTCAGAAACGGATATTATCATAATAAGTTTGAAAACAAATGGGAAAGCAGTAGGACTGGATGGAAGGATTGAGAAAAGCAAGGTTTTTTTGGCCAGCAGAAGCAGCTTGGGAGCAGTTTAATAAACAATGCTGGCAAAACTGTAACAGAGGACAGAGTGGAGACTGGCGCTGATCGGGGGGGGGGGGAAACTCAGAGGAACATTCCAGCTTTAATTTGGAGTTGCTGGGGAAAGCTGAGAAGTCTTCATGTTTGTCCTAGTTACAAGGATCTTTAAGCTGCTGTGGAAGTGTACAACTTAGCAGGGTGTCTTCCTTGAGAGATTTATGAGTGAGGGGAAAAGAAATAAGGCAACTGTAATGGTAATGCCCCCCTCCCCTATGAACGCTGCCTTTCATGCCAGAAGAAAGGCTGCGAGGTTACTCCATCACAATCCCCATTATATTCAATATTCTTGTAGCCACAGGCTTTGTGTCCTAACCATCCCTCTCAACTCTGAAAACCCAATTTCCTCTTGTTTTTATCCAAAATACACTCTTTGGACACAGTTAGGGGTATTCTGTGTCATAGATGGCCTTTTTATCCCAGGGCACTCTCACATAGCATTGACCAATGAGACCTTAGTCTCCACTGACTTTATCTGCATTTGCATATACACAATGCAAACAAAGCTGTGTGTAACACAGTCTTACTTGATAGCATTTGGTACCCACGCAGCTCCGATGAAAGTTACTTCCTAAGGAGAGGGGGAATGGAAAGTCAAGTCTTTAGATGAAAAGGTAGTCTGGAGAAAATCCATGGAGGAAAACAAGGAGAGATGTTTTGAACAGATCCTCAAATCAATGAAGAGCTGGTAGGGATAGCTGAAGATTGAAAATGGTCATATTTTTACATTAAAATTTGCCTTAAGTGGATTAATTTTAATGTTTCTGCTCGGTGCTTATGTTGAGAACCATTAAGGTCAAAATACAAGCATTTCAAATTAAGAAAGCAAATAGCTTCGATGATAGCTTTAAATAATCAGATTTCTTAATGGGAGATTTCAGTGAGGATGAAATTATGGTAGAAAAATAGATGGCTAAAGCAATGAGAGCAGTAATATGCAGCCACAGGAGATACAGGGAGAAGAAGAAAGCCGGGGTCAAGGATGAAGTCAGCATCGCAGACAACAGAGACAATCATTAGGTCAGAACAGAGCAAAACAAAAGAAGAGAATGAGCAGTGCATGTATAATATATGTGATAGGCAGGGCCAAATTCTGCCCGAGCTTACATCAGTACCACTTCACTGGCTGAATCCTCTTAACACAATGTCACTTTCAATATGGCCTAACAACATACACGCAGGCTTTTATTTAAGTCAATGCACAGGGCTAAATTTTCCACTCTCTTATGCTGTTTCTAGGCAATTGTAACTTCTCTGTTCCACTGTTGTTACTATTACAGTCCTTTAGATACTGCTGAATTTCTTCTCCTGTGTCTCTTCTATGAGTAAACATTTACCTGTTTCACATTTGTGTTCTGCTTTAGCAAGATTAAATTCTTCAAATTAAAAGATCATTTTGGGAAAGCATGATACTGTACACTATTGCTTGAACAGTATACTATTTTATGCGCATTTTAAAACTACAAGTTCTGTGTACATTCTACCCATCAACGCTCATTTTAAAATACTTAGGGTTTTTTACAGTGTTAGTAGTCACATTTTCCATATTTTGGCATCAGTGGTGTAAAAAGGAGTAACAAGACGAGAATCCAGCTCCCAGAATCAATAAGCAGGAAAACTGACTTTGCTTGCGACATTTTTCTTACCATATCTTTTATACTTGTAGCATTTATATTATTCTCAAAGTTGTCACTGATGCGAGAACAGGTTTTGGTGTTTTTTTTTCAATCTAACACCTGGTTTTGCATACAAGTAAAACTGTGCCCGCTTAACTGCTATTATAGTTTATGCGGGTGTGTGCACACAAGGCTTTACTACTCTAAAACCAGAAGAAACTACAGGTATTTATGTTTTTAAACTCTAGCTCTTTCATTCCTGTTGTTTGGCAGAAAACCGCTACAGCTGATTTTACAAACAGCCAAACAAAACCAGCAAGCCTTTCTAAGCCCACCCCTCCCACAACGAAGTGACCGGTGTGGTTCCAGTCTTTGCCCCCACTCTGAACCCACAGGAAACTTTGCCTCCAACTTCTACAGTTTAAAATAACAACTAAAAGAAATCGTAAATCTCTAAAAGCTGCCAACTCCCCACCCCAAAACTCCAGGCTTTAGCTACTCTTATTTGCGTATATTTTATCCTAGTTTAGCATTATAGACAAACTGTATTTACTCCTTGTTTACATCAGTGTAGCAGAATTAACCCCTCAATTCACTGATAAGGAGGAGTAGCAGCAGTACCGTCTGGTGTTTTCCATGTGCCTACCACGCTTGCAGCGCTGAAGAGCTACCAACGCAAGAACAAAGAACCGCAGTTCATAAGAAAACTGTTCCATACCCCCATACAGAAGAAGAAAGCAATACATACAAAGAAAACTGTGCCGTAGCCTGCACGGCAGCATCCCTGGCAGAGGTGTGCCGGGCTCCCGGGGGGCTGAGGGAAGCGGTTCAGAGCCCCCAGCAGACAGCAGTGCTGGGGCCCCCACACCAAAGCAGTCCGTCAAAGAGAGAAATTTTATACTGAAAGGAAAGTAATACATATATCACTTAAGGCATCTAGCTTAAAATATTAAAAAGGAGGACAGAACTATGGAAAGGGGGGTTCTTTTAGAAAATTGCCCGTGGACTGTATTTTAATGTTCTGAAGCTGTTCCCTCCAGCTATTTTATACAATACCCAGTCTTCTCGAGTTTCAGAAGTACTAATGATTCGATGGATGCAGAATCACAGAAAGCTCCTGAACTCAGCTTATGCTCCCCTCCACTGCCTTGAAGTCCTATTTCCAGCTAGTGTTTTAGAACTGCAGAGTGTTGCAAAGGGGCAAAAATCCCTCTGCAGTGTTAACTGTTGCCTTCTTTGAAAGGAATTCATTTTAAAGCAGAGAAATTGGATGTATGTGATTGAAATATTTTGTCTCTTTTTCCTGAGAACTGGTAGATTATTAACCTAGAAGCTTGGTTTAATGCAACCATTACAGTAATGAAATGCAGCACCTTTTGTGTTTAGTATCAGTTTTTTTCGTATCTTTTCCAATATTTCGTGGGGGTTTTGATGTTTAAAATAGCAGTTACCTGAAATGTTATGAATATCCAATAGAAATTTGATAGGTAGCAAGCCTGTCTCCCCAATTTAATATGAGAATAGTGCTTCTTTAATCCTTTCCAAACGCATAGCCAACAGTTCTTGGTGTAATGTTAAAATAGAATATAAAAATACTGTTTTGTGCAAATCGCAACTATGTATGACTTCAGATACATGTTGCATACTGTCTAGCTACATAAATCATCGTGGTAAAGATGGCTTGTTTTTATGACAGCAGCAAATAACATTGCCAGGATTTCCACTATTAAAATAAAACTAGGAAACTAGATAATGCAAAAATATAGCTGAAATCAAAAAAAGAAATTCTGCACCTGCAAAATCTCATTTCAATGCCTTTTTCTACAAGACTGTTCTGAATTAATTAGAAATTACTGAAACATTGTTGAATCATAGCCATGTTCTGCTGAAATTACACCATAATCAGAATATTCCACTTGGAGATACCACCTTTGCCCAAGGTTTTTGATGGAAAGCCTCAAAACCATTGGATATTTTAGAAGAGAAGCAGTCTGAGGTATTAGAATTTTACCAGGATGAAAACTCTTCTTCTACCAGCTCTAGGTGGAAGCGCACCTCTTATTCCTTCATTCCGGTGTTTTAATTCCTGTCTCACATTGATGGTGATCATGGTATTTCACTAGCTTTTACTTATCTGTCCTCTGTCAGCAATGAAAGCTGTCCTCTTGGTCTGGAGAACAGACCGGATTCTGTCCTGCTCCACCACGTCATCTGAAATAGTCTTCAACAGAAAGATGGCCATTATAACAAATTAAAGCACAGTCTTATTAAGGTAAATTTCTCAAGCATCACCTTGAATCTGTACCAAACTTTCCAAGTGTAAAGACAGAGCCAACCAAACTGCCTAGCACTAGTGTCACGTATCTTAAAATCTTACCCTTCTCCTACTGTGTTGATGATGCCTGTGGGCTTCCCGGAAATCAACTAAGGAATCACTAGTTCTAACAGTTAAAAATAAAGTTATGCTTTACTACCAGGGAAGTGAGGGAGCAGTTACTGGGAAACTACTCTGAGTCCTTGAAATTCCTTGTATTTCAGTGGCATGTTCTCCAACTGTTTAATTGGCAGGAAAAGAATAATGGTTAAAACACTTATTTGGGGTTGGCCATGCAGTGGCAGTGGTGGTCTCAAAGGGGGAATTCCCTAACATAATTGCTGTAGATCAGTTTTTGCTCTCAGAGCTATATGTACTAGTTCATGTGTCTGCTTATATTTCTAGGTTTCCAGTGTATGTTGGTCTGTATTTCGTGCTGGAAGCATGTTTAATGCTCTCAGTGTCAGATAGGAAGGACTGGGTGACACCCAAGCTCTATTTTCAACCCCTGAAACGTACACAGCACACGCCCCGTGAGCTAATGACAAAGCACAAAGTCTCTGTGACAGACCACTGCAAATTCCCTCAGTCTTTGTGAAACAGATGACAAAAAGCAGTAGTAATGACTGTATCTTAAAAGCTTGGACTATATTTGGGGAAACAAGAATTTACTTTTGAAACATGAAATACTTCTGAGTAAATGGGACCAGATCTTGCTTTGGGAACTGACCGATGTGGGTGCTGTCAAACCCAGGGAGACAGGATCCAGGCGCCCCTTCCAGGAGTCTCAGCCACTCTTGGAGCCCTTCCCTATGCTTCTTCCTCTTTTTCTTTCCTTTGCTGAGTAAACCTCTTCCACCGAGCTGATGTCCACTGTTGTGTTGCACAGTTGTTATTATGGTGATAGATCTCAGCTCCATCACGATAACTGCCTTCAGTCTCTTTGCTGTCCTTTGGCATCTGGAAAGCAGTGGTTAGACCCGCAGCGCAGAGCTCTCAGCTGCAGCGCTCTGACTGGCAACACAATAAATACATGCTCTAAAATTGCATGAACACTGGGCTTATGTCTTAACACTTCAGTGCATTTCTCTCGCTCACACTCTGTTGTTTCTTATTTTAATTGCTATTATTTCTATTGAATATTGTGAGGTTTTCTAAGTTGATTCCAAAGTTCTGTAGATCTATATTCTGTACCTTGTGTGCTGATGATTAAGATTCTTCCCCATACAGATGTAGTAGCTGGGAGGAATAGCTTGGCACTGTGATTTTTTTGGTGTTTTTTTTAAAGGAGATTTATCCTAATGCTTTGTTTTCCCTGGTACTCCTGCTGTTGCCACTTTTATTGCCCAAGGAAATGTTTCTGCCTCAAATCCCTCTGCTTCCAAAGTCTATGCACAGACTGTGAATATAGGCCAAAGGTCACACTTTGGAGAAAAAAAAAAAAAGAGGGTGGAGAGAAAAGGAAAAGTTACGGGTCTCAAAATGGGTGTGACTTGGTGAAATTTAATGGCTTTTTACATGCAGGAGCTCGTATTGGAGATTCTTACGGGCTCCTTGGTCTTACAACTGCCGCTCAGTAGAGCCTAAAGCCAGGAGAAAAACAAGAGCTAAAACAAGGTGACAGGAGACAGATAACATTCTCTGCTATTCAGGTAGTATTTTAATTAGGTAAAAATATATGCAAAAAGAAATCTATCAGTGACTTCTCAAGAAACAAAATGTCGTTTCCTTGTCACAAAGAATTATTTTTTTTTCACACTGGGTATTTTGTAGTTAGCTGATGAAGACCAAATGTTAAAGTCATTTGCCTAAATGTTGCAGTTCTAGCTTGTTTTACAGAAAAATAGTGCTTAAATAAGTATGAAGACGTAATGAAAGCTAATAAACACTCGAAACCCACACTTTCTAACATTTAGCAATGCTGCAGCAACAGTTTAGGTTAAGCTGATATTAATTTTTTGTAAGTTAGTCTGATTTGCAAAAGCATTTTGTTAAGGTACAAATTTTTAATCTTTAGTTTCTTTCATACTAAATTAAACAGTTTTAAAATTTACATAAAATCTACTCCTGCAATTCAGCTTCATTAGAATGTGAACAAATTGCATTTTCCACTTTTAAATATTGATTTGCCCTTTTGGCTCTCCTTGCAAATGTGATCCAAACATCACTGATGTCACTAGAAATACTTTGCTTGCTTATAGTGGGTATTTGGTTGGGTTCCTTTGCATGAATTAAATATTTGGACAAGAGCACACATGACTGTATTCTCTCGTAGCCTAGGGGAATGCAGTGATTTGGTTGGGCCGGGGAAGGTCTCCCAAATCTCATGTGATTTTCTTGAGCCATACAGTCGTGTTGGCACATGTGCATTCTTTCTACATAAGGTTTAATTATTCCATACCATTTCAAATGGTTTTACCATGAAAGAACTGAGACAGGTCTGGCCCGCAAAACCCAATAATTGACTAATTGGAGTTTTCACTCAGAAGGTGGGAGATGTGGATTGAAATGACTTCATAAAAAGGAAAGGGATCTTGAGTGAGTGCTGTAACTATAATGCTGTTTGGAAAAATGAGAAGGGAGAACCCTACCATACTATGTAGTGATTTGCTAGATTCCATAAGTTCCCAAATCTTGCCCAGAATTACATGGGAAGCCAAGGCTTTCCATTTTCCACAGGACATTTTGGTATAAAACACATGCACCACGTTCTAGCAGAAGACACACAAAACTGTCAGAGCATTATGGCATCCTGAGTTCTTCTGCAGATATGCCTCAGTACACTGACCATTCCATCTTTTCTTTGTGTATGTAAATACATATGTCTTCTTCTGAATATCTTACAAAACATTAGCTAAGTCTATATGGTCTGAATTAACACATGAAAGGGCTGATTAGTGAATAGCTGGACTAAATATGCAAATTACAAAGTTTTCTTCATGGCTTTATATGAAAAGATGTTTTGAAAACTTTATCAACGTCAATGTATCAGCCTGCATTTCTCTGTGAAATCTTGAAACTGCTCTTTCATCTATGTTGTAAACACATCAACAAGTATGTAGAATGTCTTGACTTTGAAATGCTGTCACCTACTTTCTGTATCGTTGTCAGTAGTCAGCTTGTTATAAAAGTGTTTCATATCTAACTCTGTTTCTTTTGGTAGTGTGTCAACATACTGCATTTTTCAACTGTGTTCCTTGCTGCCTCTTCCATTTTTATCAAAAATTCCGTGTGACAGAAGTTTTTCTCTTTCTTTGCAACATGTTGATATCTCAGGTTCTCCACTGTCACCAAAGCAGTTGTGCTACTTTGAGGATAAGTTGAGTCTGTGTAAACCATCTTCAGTGTTTTGTGCCAAAGCGCAGTGGGATTTTGAACTCAAATGTTTTTGCGGTGAGAAGTCCCCAGATTTCAGTCATTGCCTTTACTTCTCAGTTTGGAAATTTCCCAGAATGTGTTCAATCTAATACAATGCCTACTCCTGACATGCTCTGCAATGTGGAGTCCACAGTTTGCTTGGAACAAACACATCTGGTGATGGACAATTTCTTAAATGTGAATGTACTCAGACTTCCTATTCTGCTGCTTCTCACATAACTTTCTGTCTTGTTTTGGGTTTTGCTTTCAGAAGGTAACATGTCAGGAACTGGTACAATTGCCTCAAGCGCCCTACACTGAAAGCTAAACATCTCTACAAGATACTGCATTGCAGAATGTAGGACACTCGTTATTTGCAAGTTTTGAATTATACTTGTTGCACAAGGATTTTCACTCCAAAAATACAACACTGCTGAAGTTTACAGAGGCACAAATTTGGTTAAATTGGAAAATTATTCTGTTCAAATGCCTTCAAGACTTGTGCAATAGATTGCATAGAACTGCACATGAAGGTCAGTGAACACAAAACTATGATTAAGTACTCAACATAACAGACACTTTAATCATAGAATCATTTAGGTTGGAAAAGACCTTTAAGATCATCAAGTTCATCTGTAAACCTCACACTGCCAAGTCCACCACTAAACCATGTCCCTATGCACCACGTTTACACTTCTTTTAAATACCTGCAGGGATGGTGACTCCACCACTTCCCTGGGCAGCCTGTTCCAATGCTTGACAACCCTTTCGGTGAATCGATTTTTCCTAATATCCAATCTAAACCTCCTCTGGCACAACTTGAGGCCATTTCCTCTTGTCCTATCATTAGATACTTGTATTACTTTCGTGTGTACTATAATGTCAACATCTTGTTGCGTCTACAAGTACAGTTTCCTCACACCTTTCGAAGGCCCACAACATATTAAGGGCCTAAATCAATATAGTCCAAGTGCTGTAAAACATAGACATTTTCCTGGTATCCAATATGGAGTCAGGAGGGTGGGCTTATGTCCCTTCCATGATCTGCAATGTAATACTTCTGCACTTGTACTCCCTATTGTTTATTACTTGCACTGCAATAATATCCTAAAGCTCTCCTCAGGACTAGACCACACTTTGTTAGCTGTGTACAAGAGAGAGTTTTGCATTTAACCTTTTTATGATGCAATCAGTAAATACTATTATATTATCAAGCATCAAATTATTAAATTGAAAATCACAGGGCTCAAGGCAATGTCCTTTAAAATCATAAAAGTTAAAATAGATATGTATGAGAGAAAATACAAACTTTGAGGAATGTATGCTTTCTACCTTAATGTAAGGAGAATAAACTTCATTTCTGAACAAAGATCACTGCATGAACTTCCCCCCCCCCCCATCAGTATAGATCACACTCCTGATAACTAACATATCATAAAGAAACATTTTCTAGTTACGATATGTTTCAAAACCAGGTTGACATGAACCAGAGATCAAACAAAATCTGTATACACGGACCTACTTTGAAAAAGCTAAGGATCTGTAGGGTGTTCAGATCATATAGTCTGCAGAAATTTAATTGGCATATTGTTGCTGTTTAACTTAAAATGCATAGCATAGCTACAGTATGGAAGACTATTAGAAAAAACTGAGTAAGCAGGCTGTCATCCTAGGAAAGACTGTTTAAAATTATCAGAATTACCTCTAGAACACATATGTATCTTAGTCCTGACTACATCAAGCCATTAATCATATTGGCTGGACCCCATTCACATCCACATGTGGATCACATTGCTTCTTTAAACATGGTTTATGTGGCTGAGTTGCTTTATTCCACCTTAATCAACATAAGTTTAATAATTAGGATGGGACCAGGAAGGAAAGAAAGGAAGTGAAGATGAGCTTTCCTAGAAATCTAGCATTTCAAAGAGGACAGTAGCTAAAATATTTGTTTCTCTTTTTTCTAAAGAAAATTGAGAAAAAAGCAAAAAAGCCAAACAAAACAAGAAAATAACTTCCCTTGAGTAAGAATCAGACATATAGATGTTAAAAGGCCATAGTGTCATGCAAAGAATCAAGGTTTCTTATCTCTTGTCTGCTCCTCAAGCCATTGTCTGCCAAAATAAACATTTCAACAGATATAAACTCTCTTGGTGAATAAAAATGCTATGTGTAAAACAAAAATATTCTAAAAATTTGTCAGACACACAGTTTCAAAACTCACGAATCTTCTGTCCCTTGAATGTGGACAAATAGCCCAGTCATAAGAAGATTTCTGTATAAGCAGCTTTTCCAAGATGAGAAACGTCTCTCTTCCTGAGAATTTCCTGACTTACTCTATGGACCTTTTCTTTCCATAGTGTAATTTCCATAGTGTATTTTCTTGTTGGTTTAATGACCAGTAGCAAGTTAGCAAGCTTTCACTTAACTCAAAGTCAACTGGTCTGCAAGTATTACTGAGGAATATTTGTAGAACTGCAGATTTGGAAGATGAGCACTTTGGACATCTATTTAGTCAGTGATTCAGAGTGATACATGAAGACTACTATGAGTAAATTTTTTAAGAATTACCAAAACCGTACATAAAATAAAGTTCATAAACAGTGCATATTACTTCAAAACATGGACAGAAATAGACTTGATTTTCTCCAGGAAACTAGTTTGATAAAATGATAAATAGGCTCACATTGCAACAAGAAAACATTACCACTTAAGTTTCCTGTTCCCGCACAAAGCTCACCACAGAACTGGGACTAATCATAACATAAATGTTTATTAGAACTGTTTCTATTTTTTACAAATGAGAAAATTATTCTAGGAAAAATCAGTAGATTTTCTAATACACTTATAAAAAGTAGAAATCTATAAATGTATTACTTTTCAGGGATTTCTGAATAATTTTTCTCAATTACAGCATTATAGTTTCCAATCCAAAGCAAGAAATTATGCTGACAGGAATTCTTGTCAAAGTGCATAAGCCATCAGAGGATCTGGAATCCAGATGTTAGCCATTGCATAGCAGTAAATATCATTGAGTCAGAGTAATTCAGAGCAAAAATCTAATAAAATAAGAGCGTTTTGTTGTACCTTGTACTTCTGTTGAGATCTGACTTCAACAATAGCTCTAGCTTAAAAAACATCCATTCCTTTCCTACTTTTAAAAAAGCACATTGTTGGAACTGACCAGATTAAAATAGCCGGGTTATTTTCCAAAGCAGAGGTTGCAGATATAACTTTCAGGTTTATTTGTCATTTATACAAAAGCAGACACCATGGGTGCTGTATCAATTGAGATTTTTTTATGTTTTACTTTTAAGGGAAGCAGCAATGACTCGCCTCCTACGAGGTACGCTCCAAAGGAGCAAATATCACCACAGCATTAATCTCATTTTCTTTCCTTCTGCATTTCTCATTTTGTCAACTGAACCTATGATTCAAATATATAAACACTGAAAAGTATCAGCTATGTGAAGTGTAAAATCTATACTCTATATTATCTCCTTTGTCTATGTGCAAAACTGCTAATGTCTCTAAATAGCATAGGACATAAAATAACATGTTTGTACATGATGAGATTTGTTCAGGGTGGAGTCGTGAATGTGGAATCTGCTCATTTTGTTAATTTGAAGATGCTATTACTATACATAATGAAAATAGTCCTTGGTGGTTAGTCTATGCTCGAGGGGTTCAACGGGAGGAATTAATCTCTTAAAAGAAAAAAACGCATCATTAAGAATTTGAAAAAGGAAACAAAAATATTTTACTTTAGCCACATAAAAATCAAAGTTCAAGAGCTAAACTTCCTGGGGATGCATATGTTAGGAGCACAGCAAGAGCAGGCTGCTTTCCGCAACCCTGGGGAGCAGTGCCTCGTATCGGGTCTGGGAGATCCCCTCCGGCAGACATGCAGAGCAGTATTGCCAGGTCCCAGCGGGAGCCGCGTTTAGCTCTCTTAAGACCCAACCTTGCAAACACTTATGCACATGAGTAATTACAGCTGCCACAAATCAAGTTATTCACCTGGTTTAAGTTTTTGCAAAGGTGGTGCAACAGCAGGCCTGCATTTGAAAATGCTAGCCAACAGGATAAAATGGAAGAAACTCCCTTTTTCTTTTTTTTTTTCATCTAAGCAACTTAGTTTTTTGAGTGTTTTTATTTCCCAATTTTGACTGAAAAGGGTTATAGCTGCAAATATATATTTTTTTAATTCTTGAATCTTACAATTTCTTTAATAAATGAATCATTGCAATTATCTCAAGCATATGGTAAAAATCATACAGTTCAGGGGTCGCCTGTGATTTTTAAGACTGCCTAATACTTTATTGTGATTTCTGTTTTGAGGTAGGGCACTTTTTAGACACCAATGGTTTTGTCGTGTTTCTGAAATTGTGGATTAAGCCAAACAAAGAAAACCAAGAGAAGACACAGGTGATTGTCAGCCCACTTTATGTCTTGATACTTTTCTGCATTTAATTTGTTTGTAGCTGTTTTGTTCAGTTTGTAAGTTCTGGAGAAAGCTGAACCTTCTAACAGCTTTGTATTTAGTCTGAGTATTATTCTGTTATCATATGGATCACTGACCAATGTCTGGTGTTCGTGATTTTCTAGTTGCGTTGTTCCAGAACATGCAGGTTTATGACTTAGTATGTGATCTCCTCGAGCTGGAAAGACACAAAACATATGGCAGATCAGATGTTAGGCTTGGGGAAAATCAAAAATTAAACTGTCTCAGAGCAGCTGAGAGACTGCTTTGCTATATATTTTATGTGATTTGTGTGTGTGTTGAGGGAGATGTCACCTAGGGAAGGGAATCGAAGAAAAAATAGCTTTAAAAAATGAACTGTTTGTATTATGGCTTTAAACTTTAAAGTCTGGTCAGCTAAAAGCAGATGTTGTGAACTAAGATGGAAACTTGCCTGAGGCCAGAATCGAAGAAGGCATTCTCTAATAGTAAGAAGTAAAAATGCTTTCTGGTTTCAGAATTTATTATAAGCACAAAATGAACGCTTATTGTGTACTTACAAGCACATTTCCCCACTTGTATTCAAATTACTGAATTGGTGGCTTCAGAATTTAATCTCAAGACAATCGGTTCATTAGCAATCCTGATTGCATTCTAAGATCTTTATCATAAAATCTTTTTGTTATTCTGTGCTGGCCAAGATCCTGTTATGTTGGAAGTACGAATGAAGTGCTGTTCACCCTTGGCTGTTTGCCCAGTAATTAGATGGGGAGGTGGATTAAAGCCCCAGTAATTAGATGGGGAGGTGGATTAAAGCATCTAAACACGTGATGTAAATTTTGGAATATAGAAATATGACACAGTTCTGATGCAAGACTTTTTCAGGTAAGAACAATAAAGGTAAGAACAATAAAAGGAAGACCTCACATACACAGAATTGTAAAAATGAGCATAACCTTTACTACATGCTTTTAATTGACCTGGGCTTGCACAGTCTGAATGAACACACATTATGTAAACACACAATGTCTACGAATTTGAAATGGAAAGTTAAAAATTAATCAATATTTTTCAGGAAAGAAAAACAAAAAAGTTGATTAAATAAAAATTATTTATGTTAAAATCAATCAATATTTGAGAAAATCTTGTCTCCTTTTCATCTATTTATGTATGAGGAAATACATATTTACAGTAGCTGCCTCTATAGTATTTGTTGAATGGCATGAAGCTTTGAACCAGCTTAAAATTTAGTCCTACTGAGACAGTTCTGCAATTTATTTTAAATTTACTAGTTCAAAAGCTATGCTGTAATGGCGAGTCCAGAATTATAAGTTGCAGTATTTCTGTGGAATAAAAAGTAGCAGCCTACTCTGCGCTTTACAAATACTTTACGTGATATTGTTTCAATTCGTATTAATTGTTTGAGGCAGCTTTGTTGCTTTAGTTCAGCAGCAAGAAAATAACCTTCAGAAATCCACTCGAAATTATTTTAAGGATCAATATTTTCAGTATATTTATTTCTTCCTGTGGGAATCCTTTTGACAACAGAGTCATATGTCACAGAGATTAGACGCTTTTTCTAATTTGTACCAGTGTAAAAGTGAATAAGGACTTTTAAACAGAGAGTAATTCCTGATAAATCCATGTTTGGACAAGCTCTAAATCTGGCACCAGTGGAGTCCCTCCAAATTCATTTTTTACTGTTTTAAGGAGGATTTCGCTCCTTCCTTTCCCACTGGTTTCGGATTTGTGAGTGTAGGTGGTGTGTCAGGTGTAAGGGCCGGGCGGCGCCTCAGAGGACAAGCGGGCCCGGCGCCCTCCATTTCGTGCCGGCAGGAACCCGCGCCCCCCGCCGCGGTGAACGCACGCCGGAGCCGGGCGGCTCCCGCAAACTCTGGAGGGCGGCCCTCCTCTGGGGCGGTGCTCAGCAAAGGACCGGGTGGCAATCGCCGCTCGGCCGGCCACGCTGAAGGGCACTGACCGCGGGCCGCGGTTGGGGCGCTGTGGCACCGCCTTGACCGCTCCGTTGCCGCCATTTTGCGCGGCGGTGGCGGGCGGCGCTGTCTCTGAGGTGAAGGCTGCTCTGTGAAGTTGTCCGTCCCCAGCCGAGGGAGGAGTCCGGGAGAAGGGAGTCTGTCTGTGAGGGGGGCTCTGCGGACTCGGAGGAACGGGGAAGGAGCGCTGTGAGGTGGGGATGCCCCCTGTCCCTTCTGCGCACCTGGTCCACAGCCAGGAGCGAGCAGTTGTAGTTCGTTTGGGTTGGCACCCCTGAGGTTTTTTGCCTTTGCTTTGGGCTCCCTGGAGAGAGCACTGAGGTGAAATGTAGAGGTCTGAGGAAGGGATTGGGTTTTAGGAGGGAGGTGAAAAGCAAAGGGGCTTAAAACCACAGCAGAACCACTTGAGGCATGCGGTGTTTGTAGTAAGCAGTTTTGTAAAAGATACACAAGAAGTCTTTGCTTAGAGGGGTGGGCAAACACATTTTTGTAAGTGTGAATCGGTGACCTGTGCTGCTCCTGCAAACACCTACTAATTTCTCTCATTCTATGTGAAATATACATTTTTTTCCTGTGGTATCAAACAGGATTGAGACTACTGAAAAGACCCTTTTATTCCTGTCCATCTTGGAGACGTATTTTGCCTTTTTTTTCTTGGCTGGGGATTTTGAGGGGGATGTCCTAGCTGGCAGCCAGCAAGCTGGTGGAAGAATGCAGAACTGCATAGAGAAGTGTTGTGCCATGACATCTCCTATCATTTTTATGTACGTCATTAAGCAATTGGAATTAATGGAGCCAGTCAAAGAATAAAGGACACACAGAGAGCGGGGACCTGAAGGGCCTGGGAGATTAAATATTGGAAGTGACAAAGACTGCTCAAGGGTAGGAATGACAAATCCAAATTATTTAAATGGCAGTTGGATAATCGTAGATTGAAGATTCCCCAACTGAGGTATGAAAACCATTTCATACTGGTGTGCAGTGTTTGCAGCTCCTTGGAGCTGATGGAATGGTGATTATGCAGTTGGATAAGCCCTTAACACCGATAATTGCTACTTGAATAGCTTCAACTTGATAGTACTCTTGACAGATGCTTGCTGCTGCCACTGCTTATACCCAGGTCTGAGAACTGCTTTAGATCACAGACGTGGGATCATGCTATAGGTATAAACAGTAACTTTTTTACTTGAAGGAAAGCTTGTCCTGTTGACAGTACCTTAATAGAAAATCCTAATGATCAGTATTGTGATTTCTAAATTCTAGATGTATTCGTATGAAGGAAAAAGCGGCAAAACCTGGTGGTGGGGGAGTGGCAGAAATTGGCAGAAAAGGTGTTGCAGACTTACTCTGAAAAGGAGTGTAAAAAGGGGCATTGACAGGTTTCTTGTTTGAAGTTCTAAACCCTATCTTCTTCACTGTGTTCACAGACAGTTTTGATTACATGCTCTATATACTGCTGGTATTGTGAAATGTATTCTGTTTTAAATTTGAAACATTTGTCTGGAATATTTGAAGTTTTTCAGCTTCTGTGGAAGAAAAATATTTTTTAAAAATTTTGATTCACAGCTGACAGTATACAGTAATTAAGTAAACCTGAATCCTATTTGCAAAGCAGTCTAAAAGATTTTTTTCATATGTTACTAATGAGATGCTGGAGTACAAAAGAAGTGTCGCCTTTGGTTTATCTCTGTAGGTAAAGGAGATAGCTTTGCTTTGTTATTTTATCACTAGATTTGGTCTTTATTGAGTTTAATAAACTGATGAAGTTGATTTGGTATTTTACCACTTGTTTCAGTGAATCTAAGATTTTTTTTTTACTCATAAAATCCTTTCTGTGGTGTTCTTTTAGTGAGATTTTTGCTTTTTAAAGTTGTCCTTAAACAAAATTAAGAGCTGTGAAACTTCTCAACACAAACACAGAAACATGGTTAATGCCTAGAGTTGGTGCTGAGTGAAAAACATTTAAATTGAGTACTTTTAAAACTGGTGTATATGATAAATAATATAGGAATAATCTCTGGTCCTGATGTTTCAGAACAAACCTGTTAGCAGCGTTAAGGAGTTGGGCCCATACTGTAGTTATTCAGGTAAGCAGTTTGCATGTAGATTAAAAAAAATCTGATTTGCTTGTAAATTAAAATAGTTGTTGGGGTTTTTTAGATAATAGAATCATTTTATTTTGTAAAAATTGACAGTCTGATCATAAAACAGATCATATTTTTCCATCAGAACAGAAACAGTCTGACAAAAAAAAAAAACATGGTCTGCAGTTGGATAAAAGAATCTTGGTATTCTTAGAAATTAACTAATTTAACATAAATTTTATCTGGATCTTCACTCTTACCCACTTTTTCCCTCCTGACACGTCATGGTAATGTAAAGGTTGTTTAAAGTGCTGTCCTACAGGATTTTTTGGTCATAAGTAATAGGAACCATATTTTATCAGGAGAGAGATTCTCTTTTTGAAGAAGAATTAAGGATGCAGGCAAGAGCTCTAAAAGAACAAAAATCTCAAAATTAAATATTGGCACTTTTAACTAATAAGCTTTCTGTTGGTTATACAGGTTCAATTCTAGTAACTTCAGTGTCACCATTCCATGTGCTGCCTTTTGCAGAATAAGAGATTTCACATTTGATCTAAAAATGTTCAACTCTGCAGACATGGTCTTTTCATTGGATAATTTATTTTATGAAAGACCAGATAAAAGACAAAGGTAAGTCTTTATTGTTAAATATATAATCGTTTCCTAAGTTTTTCCGCACCGAATCATTTTACAGCAGAATTAATTTTTTTTGTAACTCCCTTTTCTGTCTATCAATAGAAATTTCCAGGTTCATAACCCATACTTTGAAATGTATTTCCAAGCACATTGAAGTTTGAATGATGCACGTATATCTTAGGGCTATAAGAAATAGAGGTTAGAAGTTTTGCCTCTTAAATTTTTTGTGATTAAAAATCAGAAGACTTACAGAATAAGAATATTTTTTTTATCAGGAGAAACGGAGTAGGTTATTTATAATTGGTGATTTTGAGCGAGAAGTTGTGGAGGGTGCTTAAAGAATGCTTTTACCTTACGTTTTATGTTAAAAATAGGTATCTAGAAAATGAAGAGCCTAAGATTTGGTGTATTGCACCTGCTCCAGCTATTGCTGAAATTCCAGCTGCAGAGGAGTTACAGAAGGAATTGGAAAAAAACACAGCTAACACTTATATGGGTAAAATATCATAGAATGGAATTAGAGAATCATTTAGGTTGGAAAAGACCTTTAAGATCATTGAGTGCGACTGTAAACCTAATGCTGCCAGATCCCATTAAGTCATAATATTTGACATTCATTTTAAATGGCTTAACAGATAATTAGCTTGACAGATAGTTCCTCCTCTCTTTTACTGCTGTAAAATATGAAATATTCTAGGTATGCAAAGAATGTATTTTATTTGAGAGTGATGGTCTTACATGTGTTTGGAGTATTAGCAGTCGTGTTTGGGCATATACAGGCTACAACTTTACTGTGCAGAAGTGGGCAAGGTAAGAAGCGTGATCAAAATGTAAGGTACTCCATCCACATTGTTTCATGAAGCATCATAACACAGTGGGTGGCAGCTGTAAAAGCGTAATGCAACATGTGGATCTGATGACTTGTCTCCTACCCAAGGAGCAGAGAGTTTATATGAACCTAAATTTCTTCTTCCCTTTCGGGGCTTTTTGAAAGTGCTATTCAGGAGGGCAAATTTGAATCTGGCCATTGATTGCTACTAAGTGGAGTATTCCTTCCATTTAGACATTCAGGATCGCCTTACGGACATTTATTTTAAAGAATTCGGTTGCTTTATCTCTGTCAACTAGTTTTCTGCATTTCTTAGCTGCTGTGCTGATTTATGGTATTCTCTATTTAGGAATTACATTGTTAAGGCAGAAGGGTTTTTTTCTACTTTATGCAAGAGCAATTCCATTAAGAACTGCTCATTCAAATAAGCTTTCCGGTGTTTGTAGAATTGGAACTGCTTGGGTTATGTCACAAATAGTCCATTGTAATTTTAAGTTTCTAGATGGATAACACTGAAAGTAATAGGCTGCGGAATAGAGCTGTTCTGTAATCTGGTTGCACTCAATTGTTTATTTCTGCTCTTGCCTGCCTTTTGCTGACAGCAATGCTTGTATGGTCAGCCAGATCAGGACACTCATCCTACTGAGAACTAACCCTGCAAAATGTGATAATTAACCAAGATGACTGAAACTAGCCTGATGTCACTGACATCATTACAAATTTTGACTGTTGAGATTGCAGGGCTTATCTCACAGCTGTTTGTAGTAGGTACTTCAAGCTTGGTCATTGTGTCATTTTCTTAAAAGAGTGTCTTTATTCTGGAACAGGGTGAAGAGTTTCTGACTTACTAAATATTTTCTAGTTCTGAGGAATAGTTTGCTCCATTACTTTGTATAGGAAGCATAGAAAGTGACCGTATTTTTATAACTATTGACAACAGATGCATTACGTTCATCAGCATGAGTCATGAAGTATACACTAAAGTTGCAGTAAGATGGAAATACCATTTCATATAATATATGTGAATTTTGCTTATTCAGTATCTTCCATACTGAATTCAATGACTATGACTATGAATATTAATAGAAATAATAATTTATTGGTTTTGGAGGAGGGAGAAAGCACCAGAAGGTCATACAACAATGTAAGAGTAACACTGAGAAAGTAAATGATAGTGATTACCAGCACCTGTTCATTTTGGCATAGCCTCTGAAAAAGAAGTGCTTCACTTAGGTGTAGGAGAAAGAGATAAAATTAGTTTTTGGCATGAAAGTCTGAAAATGGTTTCATTGTTTCTCTCTTCTGACCAAGGTAAATCTAAAACAGGAACAGGGGTTTCTCAGCAACCTAGTGCAGATTTCTCACAAAATAAAATCTTAAGTAATTTTCCCGAAAACAGTGATGATGAGAGTGTCCATTCAACATTAAGAAAAAGGTACATTTCTAGTCAATTCTGATAATTTATCAACTGTCAGAATCATATTATTATTTTAGGTACATTTGTTAAGCATAGAGTTTTGGATCCTTCAATTGAAGATATTTTAACAGGGTTCCAGACACTAATTCTTTTTGGTATAAGGAAAAAAGATGTTTCCTTTTGGCAATATTTTAGTACTGTAATTAAATGTGTCCTGAGCTCAGTCTCTTTTATGAGAAAAGTAAGGATGAGGTTTGTTGCATTCATGTTAAGTAAATTGTTAGATAACAAAGGTTTTTCAAAATATTTGAGTTCTTTATCCACATGGTAGCGAGCAAGAGCGCTAACATCACTTGCTTTTCAGAGCAGAGGTCAGCCAGCCAGGAATACCTTGAGCAGTTCTCAACATGATTTCAGTGCTGCCTGGGAGGAGAGGTTTTGCAAATAAACTCTTCTTCTATGCCCAGCTCTTCGCATTCCTCAGAACCTGTATGTGTCTATTGTTTTCAATTAAGCAGAGATTGACAGTTAATCTGCTATTGGGATTCAGAGCCCATCTGGACAGGCAGTTTATTCTTTCAGGTTCTTTCTGGAATGAAAGTAAAGTTAAAATGTATCTTGAAAGGAGTCGTCTTCAGGTAGAAATGTGTCAGATCAAATAAAGTTAGATACAAACTTTTCTTACGGTTGTGTCATACTAGTTCTGCTTCTAATACAAACTATGTCTATTTTTCAAATATTAGAGAAACTGTAACATTACAAGAAATAATGAAAATCCTGGATCTTTTGCAGCTTATTTAAAATGTCTGGTTATATGTATAAAAATACAAAGTTTGAAGATAGTTCTGTGGATGTGAAAGAAGTTGATACTTACTTAAATACAAGTGAAAACATGAAAGAAGTGAAAAAAGAAGGTTTATGGAGAAATAATCATCATGCTCCAATAACTAAAAACTCAGATTTTACTCTGCATGGGGTAAATGATGGGGACATTGCGTCTAAAAATGGAATTAAAATGAAACCATTTTCTAATGCTTCTGAGAGTCTGGATATGACAGGTAATTATTATTACTCTATTTCAAGAAAAATAGTCCACTGTCTGTCTTTGGTATATAATAATAATGGATATGCGTGATCTGAGGTAGAGTGAAGAACATTTTCCCCACTAGCTCAAGCAGAGATAATTGGCTCAATTTGATAGAAGATACTGCAATTCTATGAAACTTAATTGCGTTGTTATTTAATATGAGCTGGGTAAACAATTTATGAAGAAGAGTCCCATTTTCAAAAGTGCCAAGTCATGCAGACCTTTTTGAAAATGTCACTTAAAATCAGTCCCCTAAATAATTTGAAGAAGAGCTGCCTCATCCCTTCATGTGGTAAATAGTGTCATCTTCATTTGAAACCAGAAATTGAAAATGGAATGTTTATTTTTGATGCGGCTCATACTTGTATCTTTGTAGAAAGATATTTTTAATAGGAAAAATCTGGAAAATTGAGGGAAGTGGTGAGAATTTTGATGAAATGATAAAATATTTGTATTAGAAATTTTTTTTAATAGTTTTTAAATGTGTGTTGTTTATTTCTAGATTTTAAGCTTTTTTGGACAGGGACTCATTGCATCTGTGGAATGTACTTTGTATACCTGGCTAACTGCTACAGAAATACAGAATAGAAATAGTTGTAGCAGAAAATTGTAGGGCAGAGCTTTGACTTAAGATGGGATTTGGAGGCTGGTCAGGAATGGAAAATGTGATTCCTGTCTGATTGCCTTCTAAGTAATGGTGACTAGATTTCTGGATGAGGGGAGAGCAGTGGATGTCATTTACTTTGACTTCAGCAAGGCTTTTCATAGAATGGTTGAGAAACACTGTCTTCTGCAACATTCTTGTATCCAAGTTAGGACATTAGGAATGGATAGACAACTGCAAGGGTAAAAAAATGGTTGGATGGTCAGGCTCAGAGGGTGGTGGTTAATGGGTCACACTCTGCCCACATGCCTACTGCAGGGGTCTGTCCTGGAGCAAGGGGGCTGACTGGGATCTCATGAAATTCAGTAGGGATGATTCCTGCCCCTGGAAAGAAGAAGAGCCTCTGGGGTTCTTCTGGCATGGACTGGCTGGGGGCAGCTTTGCAGAAGAGTGCTTGGGGTTTTGCAAAGAGCACATTGAACATGAGCGAGCAGTATGTCCCAGCAGAAGGCTGACAGCATCCTGGGCTTTGTTAACAGGAACAAAGCCAGGAAGTTGAGGGAAGAGATTATCCCTTTCTTTTTGTTACTTTTGAGACCATGTCTAGATATTCCCAAGTTTTGAGCCTCTGGTACAGGTAAGACATCCTTAAACTGGAGTGAGTTCAGCCAAGGGCCACCAAGATGGTCCTTCCTGTCCTGTCAGCTCTTTCTATACTACCTGGACCTTGTTATAGCCTTGCAGCTCCTCACAGAACACATAGCTTGGGGCCAGGAAGATATTTTTCATGGTTATTGGTTGAAAACAAATCTGGTTTTATAAATTTACTACTTTTATTTCTTTAGGAACTACAGGAAGAAAATTGGAAATTTTGAGGGCTGTCACAGAAATACGTATCCTTGTATTTGCTGTATCTGATTTACTGATTTTATTACAATACTTTTACATTTACAAAATTATAGTGTTTAATTTGTAGCCATAGGAACTCATGCATTACACTGTAATAGTTTTGATTTATAACGTAATGCTGGGAATCAAATGATGAATAGGTTGTTACCCTTTGGTTTTCCAAAGCTAGAATGAAAACAGGACAACGTATAGATCATTCATTGCTAAGAAAATTTATTCTTATTTCAAACATTCAGATTTTATCCTCAAAACTGTTTATTTTTAAAATGTAAAATTTTTAGTTTGCCTAATATATTTCAGGCCAGATTTTATATGCAAAGACACGTATACACATATATCCCCATACACTTTAAATAAAAGAGAAGTGAATTAATATTTAGGCTTATTAGGAAAACTGAATCTTACTTTTTGTTCCATTTTTTCAGGAGAAAATAAACTTCACATATTCCTTACAGACCTGTATTTATGTTGTAGTGTGCATACAGTATATTTCAATTCTTTAAGCAGATTTTACAATAATTTTCCTTCTTGCCCCTGCCTTGAACGTGTAACATGATTAACCATCCATCTATATCTGTCAAACTTTTTTTTTTTCTTTTTTTACACTGCTTTCAATATTTTGTTTCTAGTAACCTGTCAAATGGTAGGTTAAATACCAGGAAGAGGAAATGTCTGAATTCATGCAACTTAAATTCATGTGAATAGCTTTGAGGTGTCATAATTCCCAAAATAAGTAAGTACTTAGTGGTTCTGATGTTGCCAATTACAGATAGTCAATGTTCTGCATTTTGAAACTAGATCACTTACTTAGAGAGGTAATTTTAGAGAAGCATTTTAAAAAAAAAATCCTTATTTTCTTTAAGATTACTTGCTTATCTTTATCCATTTTTTTAATGTTTATATCTAACTACTTTTCTTGATTCACTCCTTTTTCTTTTTCTCTTTATTTAGTCTTTTAATGTAACGTCAGTCTGAGACCTCAGCAATTCATTGTTATTGTTACTGTTGGGTTTATGTCTGACTGTGCGCATCCTTAGGCTGATTGGATGGTTACAGTCTGTCTGCTTGTGTGGCTTCAATACAAGTCCAGACAAGGGGCAGCTCACTCATTTGGATTTGCAGTGTAACAATACTGTCTTTCCTCTTACTCACATTTTAGATAAGAATGTTGTTGTCTGAAGAATACACAAAATCAGCAATTGAAAATATTTTTAAAACGACTGCCAGCACTAAGAGATCGTAGATGAATTTCTTTGCTACTGTTACAATGAGATATACGATATTATTATGCTAATTAATTTGTGTTATATTACAGATATAATGTGACCATTGACACTTTAGATATGCTAACAGCAGTGCTCTGCTTGCTCTTGTGTTTGGTTTGAAGTGTAGAATAAAGGTTTTGTCCCTTGCAGTTTTGCGTTCTATAATTGTATGCCATTCCATGAAGTCTATGCCAGGAAGGCGGTTCTTGATTATTGGTATAATCCTTAGACATCTCAAATAGGTAGTGTTTTTTAGGTGAAATGGAATATATGGTACATCAAGCATCTAAATAAAGCTACTAAATCATTTAATAGTGTTGTGGCCGGACTGGCCACTGAAACGAATGGCAAATGCTCTCTTTTTGATAATTTTTTACAAGCCTATATCAGTGAAAGATTGTTGCATGTGTTTTAAGTTTATATTTAAATTACAAGAAAGAGATGCATTTACAGTTCTAAAACAAATTTTATAATTTTCACTCAATTGTTTCCAATTCCTTAACGCTGTCAAGCAACCCAATTTAGAAGTGTTTTTAAGGAGTTCCCATATTTTAACTATGCACAGTCTAAAGCTTTGGATGATGTAAGTATGAAACATTAGCTGCAGCTGCAGATAGTACTATTTATGTTTACTTTTAAATGTTACTTTGATATTCAGAACTGAAAAGGGGTTAGAAAACTGTAATATATTTAGAACCTCTTCCTGGAATAGTTGTGTTTAGCTGGGAGAAGAGACCAGAATAGCTTTTAAAAATGTTTTTCACAAATACATTTGTGTGAAGATGCGAATTATACGTGTATTTATGTATACAAATTAGTAATATTTTTTAAATAATTTTCACAGGAAGATTAAGAAAAGCAGAACTTTAGAGAAGGTTGTCCTTTTGGAGAGGTGATGTTTGTCCATGCCCTTTTTATCAGCTATGCTTTTTCTTTTAAATCCAAAATTTATTTTGAAAGCAACCAATTTGAGAAAGATTGTATTATAGGTATTGCAGAGAGGAGATACAGGTTCCATCAGAATCTTCAACAGAGCATTTGAAATTTTTATTCAGCTCTAAGGGAAATGCCAGTGTCATTCACAAACATCTCTAAGCATGTTTTTTAAGCTACTTTCGATGTTGCAAATGTTTTTGTTTGAATTTCTTATCCACTAAGTAATGTTTTATAAAGGGAAGATTTTAAGAATGAGCAGAATTACAGGAGCAGAATAATCTTGTATTTAAATTATATGTGAATCTATATTTTTTTCTTTTTTCCCTTACATTTTTAGTTTTATGCATAGATTTGGGTATTTTTCCTTACTTTCAAATTCATGTTTGTTTTCTGATGAGAGTTACATCATATTGGCCTGTAAAATAATCTTGTGTGACTCTTTGTTCCTAGAATAATCAAAAAACACAGCTGTAAGCAAGATTTACTTCCATGAAAGTTGCAAAAACAGAGTTCTCAGGGCAATAGTTTTTAATTTAATTTTTTTTAATGGCTTATGTATTGGTACTTCTAAATATAAACTTGTTGGTAAGGTACCAGGAAGGACAAGGTTTGCTTCTCACTCATGTAGGACATGACATGTTGTTAAAAATTAAGATAAATTAGCCTATTAAAAAGATAATTATCCTGTGTGTTGTTTTGTTTGTTTTTTTTTTTATTGGTTAAGCTTGCAAAATTCAACTTGGTAGCAACTCGCTGGTTCCAAGAAATTAGCTGTAGGCATTGAGCTTGGTAGAACTTCTGTGGTTGATTCACAGTGAATGTTACAGAGGATTATTTAACAAAAATCAGGGAAAATTTTGTATTCATACAGCATTCATACTTCATTAATCTTTGTGAACATTGGAAAACTGGGAATGGTAGATGAAGAACACAGCTAATGCCTGCAACTGTTCAGCAGTACTGTCAGTCTCAGTCATTGCTACAGTTATTTATAAATCAAGTACTAGGTGATTCCCATTAATCCTTGTGAGCGCCTAACAGTCACAGACTAGTTTTAGAGCATTAATAGCCAGAAAAAGGAAAAAAGAAAGAGAATAGTAGAGTTCATGAGGAATTGGTAGGGAAGGAAGGAAACGAAGCTGCACAGAGCATGCTGCATGGAGGGAGGATGGGTGAGTGACACTGTGGAGGAGGAAGGAGGGTAGAGTCAACGTGGTCAGAGGAAAATGAAAGAACCTGGTGTGGACATACCTGGCTTCTAAGATGGTGAATAGAACGTGGGGGAAGGAAGAAGCATAGTCATACAAAACCTGCTTTCATCATTATAGAAAACTTAACATTCTATTAAAATGATATATATTCAACAATGTTAGAATTTTGAATGCAGATTGAATTACAGAAGGAAAACAAACTACACTTTGAGTACAGAATACCTCTTTCTGCTGAGCCTACATTTGATTGCGGTTGGACATTGGCAGTGATTCTGTATTAACGTCATTGAAGGCTAGATACTGGGTTTTTTGTTTGTTGCAGAATGGTAGATTTCATTACATAATAACCTTAGATGAACAATATCTCATTTACATTTCTGTAGCAGATGTTTAGCAGAAAATATTCTTTCTTTTGCTGTAACTTAAAGTTTGCATCTAATACAAATTTTTTTAGAGGACTGTGTATATCAATGTAATAATAATTTCTTTGTGTCGTTTTCCCCTAGACAATGCTTTTGGAATGTATGAATAGGTACAATGGATAGCAGTGTTGTATTTACTACTTTGCATTTCTTTCCTAGCTTCTTTACACAGATAGGAATTTTGTGATTTGTGCTCCGACTGGCTCTGGAAAAACTGTGATGTTCGAGCTAGCTATTACCAGATTACTCATGGAAGCCCCACTGCCTTGGTTAAATATTAAAGTTGTTTACAGTATGTATTATACAGCTTTAAACATTTTGGTGACAGCAGTAGAAAATGTTATTCTGTAAATGTGGAGATCTGGAGTAGTACTTTAATAATATAGAAACTAAATATGTTAAGAAATTGTGACCTACCTTATTCTTTAAAAAGTTAATTTTTTTTAGGGTTTGTTTATTTGTGATACTATTGTCACTATTATTAGTATATAACAGCATTGTGTAATTGTGGTGTTCAGCGTTGCCTTACACAAAAATTTAAAAATCTTGTAAAGAATTTGTCCTCTAAGAAGCCAAAATGTACACAAAAAGGGGAGAAGGAAGCAAAGGAAACTAAACCAAATTCTTAGTGGCAGAGCCAGAAATCGTGCAGTATCTTGTGTATGACTGTGTGTTGCTCTGAGATGAGGATCAAATTTCCCAATATTCACTTACCAGGCAAGGTTTCATGCTAACTGTTGCTTTCTGTCTACTAGTTCAGAGGCAACAGAGCTGTGGTCTTTGTGAGTTTAATTGATCTATATAGGAACTAATGAAAATACTTGAAGATAGACACAACAATTACACTTTCCTTCCTGGAGAATTGAGTTCATATCATGTAAATCACATTAAATTGGTGGGTTTGTCCCAGTTTTAGTTCATTCATACAGTAATATATTTTTCAGTCTTGGTACTAGTGGTAAATCTTTATATTTACAAAAGTTTCAGCCTAATTTATTTATTTTTTTTATTTCAATATGTTCAAATTCTTACAATAAAGCTAGTGTTGATTTAAAGTTTACTTTGTATTGTAAACAGATCTTTTATAAACAGGCATGTGTTATAGTTTCTCTGTCAGCAATTTGAGGTGAAGCATTTCAGTGTACTGTAATGTTTTTGATTGCCTTGGTAGAATTGATACAAGTTGGCTGGTCGGAACTTTCAGTTAGGAAGCAGTTACCTGCTTGTGGAACTAGATCTGCTGACATTTCCAGGTTCAACAGTGATGGAGGAGACATGTCAGTTTTCCAAATGTTGGAACAGAGGTGTTAATCAGATTATGTACTGCTGGAGTGCGCTCTGCTACCTGGTTTGTCGGTGGCCCAATATATATGAATTAGCTTGCAGTTGTCTGAATTAGGGCTGTTTCCCAGTAGCTTTAACAGATGCTGAGGAATAGTGACCGAAGTTCTGGGAGCAATCACTAGCTTCTTGCATAGCGAAAGATTATTACTTCTGCACTTTTGTGAGTTACTTGCTGGTAGCTTAATCAGTTTTCTGAAGCTAGTGATTTTCCCTGTTTTATAGGCCACTACTATGCTTATGAGATTTTACACCTTTTTCTGAAGCAGAAACTGGTTCTTTAAATGTCTTCATCTTAGGGATCAGTTGTCAGCTGATATGCAGAAATGGTTCATATTCCAGTGGCTCTAACTAGCCTAGAATGGAATCACTGCAAGGTCTATTTTATTAGTGCTGGTTTCGGATCGTGTATAGATCACTTCTTCTTTCACTTAAATCACTGCATTTTCTGTGTAGATTACCTATCCAATATAAACTTACATGTCTTACTAGTATCAGTCCTTGTAGAGAATTACTTCTGATTTCTAGAAATCAGAATGTTACCTGCCGTGTTAGCAGCTGCTTGCTGTGTTAGCTGCTCAGTATGACCCTGACTACACTTAAATGTACATTTGGTTTAGATAGATTTTGATTTCTGCTGTTACTCAATTTCTTGTTTGTGGATGGTTTCTCATTTATAGCCCCTTTGAATACAGAGTGCTCAAATCATTCTGAACTGGAAAAAGGTTGGTATTTGTATGATCTTCCATTAGAAAAGATGTATTTCCTTTGGTTTCTTCCATCTGTGAGAAAACCTTTGATAGCTGAATGATTGTTTCCATGTGGGATTGAGGAAAAAAACAGGATTAAGAGAGGGCATAAATAATCTTAATTAAAGGGTTCTGTTTCTGATTGCTGATAGGGAAGAGCCCAAAGCTCAACGTCAATCTGTGGACATGGATAATAAGGCTAATAATACCATTTACAAATTTCATGGTTCTGGGAACAAAGCTGATAATTGGGGAAATTAAATTCAAGAAGACATCTTAAAAATGTATGCATTTAGCATCTTTAGCAATACAGCTGAAGATTTGGTTTTCCTGATATAACTCTGAATATTTTGTGTTATTTTTAGTGGCTCCAATAAAAGCTCTATGCAGTCAGCGTTTTGATGATTGGAAAGAAAAATTTGGACCTATAGGACTCAGCTGCAAGGAACTGACAGGAGATACATTGATGGATGATTTATTTGAAGTACATCATGCTGACATTATTATCACTACACCTGTAGGTTTCAATCCCAATTCTTACAAAAAGCTAGAATAGGCAGACATTAGTAGTCTACTAATTGTATGCTACTAGGACTGCTCCCTTTTTTTGTAATAAGTAGTAATTTTATGATCCTTATGCTTGCCTGCACACTGCTGTACATACTATTAGTTCATATAAACAACAATTAATATAATAATGTGCCAGATAAAACATACATGGCACTAGCTTCAATTCATTTAACTGATTTTATTTAAAGATTTATTAAAGTTTAGGCATGTCTGCCTGTACTGTGCTTTTGATATATGTTGGTCTCTGAAACATCTTTCACCTTCTGTTGTTTTGTTGCGTTGTTTTTTTCTTCTAGGAAAAATGGGATAGCATGACTAGAAGGTGGCGAGACAACTCTATAGTCCAACTTGTACGACTCTTTCTCATTGATGAGGTAAAAAAAATATTTTATATGCACTGGTTTTGTTTTTGAAGATAAAAGGAAAGTTAGGAAATATAACACTTATTTAACACCTCTATAGATCGTAATTGGAGAATTATTTAGCAAATCTTTTAAAATTCCTAATAGGTGCATGTTATAAAGGATGAAAGCCGTGGTGCAACATTAGAAGTTGTAGTCAGTCGAATGAAGACTGTTCAGTCTTCTCTTTGGCGTCTTTTAGAGAATCATGACACTGTTCCTCCTGTGAGATTTGTAGCTGTTTCTGCGACAATCCCAAATGCTGAAGATGTAAGTGTTACGTTTTAACTATATTTTAATTAATGTAGTTGTATTTTATAAAATTTACCTGGGTTATAAATCCAGATTGATAACAAAGTTGTCATTTTGAAACTATCAGCTGAAGACAGCTGTGAGGTTGATGTTAATGTAACAAATGACCTACAACCATATGGAACTGTCAGGAAAATATGAACATGCTTAATTTTTAGATTTCTGTTCGTGATTTTTTTGTCTCCAAGTACAAATCACAACAGACTCTACATTTCATTACGAATTATATTGGTCTTGTACAAAGCAGAACTTCACCTGTGATTTTAAGGAGAAAAGCAATGGCAAATGTGTCAATAGTTTCCATGTGACAAAAGCCAAGTTAATTATTCTGTGATGCAGTTAGAGCAGAGAGTGATTAAAAGCAGAAATTTATCATTTCCATTCTATTTCTTCTTTTTTAAAGATTGCAGAATGGCTTTCAGATAGTAAGACGCCTGCTGTATGTCTGAAAATAGATGAGGATCAACGACCAGTGAAGCTACGCAAAATTGTTCTTGGTTTTCCTTGCAGTGAGAATCAAACAGAATTCAAATTTGACTTAACTCTGAACTACAAGATAGCTAGTATTATACAAACATACTCGGAACAGAAACCAGCACTTGTGGTACAACAGCTTTTTTTTATCACGTTTGAAATTGTTTCATTCTTAAAAGTGTTGATTCAAAAAAAATCTTTTCTTGTTTATAGTTTTGTGCCACAAGAAAAGGAGTACAGCAGGCCGCTTCTGTTCTTGCAAAAGATGCTAAATTTCTACTAAGTATAGAACAGAAACAGAGGTATTTTTATATTTGAATTGTTAATATGTGTTTTTGTGTTTTAGTACACCTGTAACATCTGTGAAGAAAGTTGTTGAGCTAATACAATTTCTAGCAGAGGAGTGTCTGCAACAAAATCATCATCACAGTTGACATTCTTTTTGGTAAACTGGCACTCTTCTTTAGAAGTTTTACTTGCTTCTCAGATTTTTAGGATATTTTTCACAAACACCAAGTTGTTTCTAAAAGCTGCTTTCTAAGCATATAAATGTTAATTCCTATGGACCTGTAAGGCCTTGCAGTGCAAAGATTAAGATATGAATAGTTGAATTGGATGTGATCTTACTAGTGTTTTAAGTTAAGCTGTAAGAAGTTTTTGCATTATCAGATATCTTTAATAAATACAGCCCTGACCCGTATTAATTGTTATTTACTTCAGGGTTGTCTAGTCATGGCAGCTGCAGAAGCTACTTCCTGATTTTGGACCTTAAACATGGTTGTCTTTGCCTTGTGTGAACAATACTTCTAAGACTATGTCCTTTTGATAGTCTAACATGTAGTTGAAAACTAAGAACATCCATAAAAACCCTAAATGCAGTAGAACTATGGGAAAGTATGTAAAAAAGGTACATGTCAAGGAACACATCTTAGAATCTTTAGTGGGGTAATGGTGTATTTCATGTGAAGCTTTATTTTTGCATTTTAAAAACATACTTTGTCTATTCCGCTTACAGTAGTGAATCTGTTTTGTGATCTTGAAGTATTCATTTTTACCTTTTTGTGTGTGTTGCATAGATTACAGAGGTCTGCAAATTCATTGAAAGATTCCAAACTGAGAGGTAAATATAACCTACTGCTACTCGCTCTGTGAATTAATACTTGCTTGAGTAAACTTAGTCAAGTGATGGATATAATTATTTTGTTGTCAGATCTTTTAATGTACGGTGTGGCTTATCATCATGCGGGTATGGAAATATCTGACAGAAAAATAATTGAAGGAGCTTTTGCTATAGGAGACTTACCAGTACTTTGTAAGTAAATTTAACTTTGAAAGTCAAAATGTTGTTAATGTATCCTGAGAAGTTTGCAGTTTGGAAGTGGTAATATTTTATGATTTTATGTTCATTTAACCTTTGGAATTACTTTGTGAAATCCAGATAAAGGTGTGTGTTTCACATGCACTTTTACCTTGTGGGTATACACACACACTGTTACTAAAGACCACAGAACTTTTCTTCTCCTCAACATACACGGAGGTCATCCTCCCTCATGTGTCTGTATAGATCTGGCCGTGTCCATTTTTATTTCATACCACTGAGTCATCCTGTTGAGGTGGAACTCCCTGCTAGTGTGTCTTCCCTCAGAGTTCACATGATGTTTTCTTTGTGTCCTTTACACCAGGGGCTTCCCTGAGGGTGATACTTTACATTTGTGCTTCTTAGATGGGCAGGATACTGTTTTCAAACTCTCTTGCAAGGTGTTTTGACTGATGGGGATGTTCCTAAGAATATTCCATCTGCTGTTTCCTGAAATGAAAAGATATCTCTTTGATACATGATGGTCTCATCTCATCCAGGCTTTTTTTTTTTTATTTATTTACTGTGAAAAAGATTAAAACCCTATGGGGAATTGTCTGTGTGGTTCACGTACAACACCGAAAGATTCATGGATTTTTTTCTTTCCTGTACAATGGTCATGAGTTGCTATGAAAATTTAAGGTAGGTACCTTGACTGTGATCTGGCGATCTTGCTAGAGTTGCTGTGTCCACGGTATTAAAAAGTCTCTGCATCCCTACAATCTACTGTACTATGGCTGCCTGGTGCACTTTGTATGGCTTTGTCAACTGTGGTGCCATTTCTGAAATCTCAGGAGACTGTGGTTCTACAATTGCTCTTTGCAAAAATAACTTTGAAACCCTGTGCCACAGCTGAGCACAATGTGAATGTACATTTCAGTGGACTGTCACTGAAAGAATGCAAAGTTGCTTATTGGTACATAAGTCCTTTGAAATTTATAGTTTGTATGAATATTTCAGAATCATCTGAGATGCTAGAATTATGATTCTACAGCTGAGGGGAAACTGAAAGAGTGAGGGGTGTATTCCACTTATATGTCTGTGAGCACAATGCGTGGTAGGGTTTTAACACACCTTTCACAGATACTGCAAAGAGGAAAAATTCTTTGGTCTTGAAGCAGTGTACATTACTCACTGTGTGTGTATACGTATATATATCCACACACATACATGGACAGAAGCTCTGACTGCGCTGGTAAGTAACCTTTCTTCGCAATGTGACAAATTTCCCACTTTGCATACCATAACAATATGAAAAAGAGTAATATTATCACAAGATGGTGTGATTATGCCTTCAGTTTATATTATATTCTTCTTTCCTGATTCACCTATAATTTCTAATTTTATTTCCCCATTCATTTCAAAAAAGAATTGGACAATTAATTCTTTGTTTTCATAGTGGAATAGTTATATCAGTTGGCCTGTATAGCTGACTTTGTGTTCAATTACGGCCACCCCATATATTCGTTAGAGCAAGTGAATTAGAAAACATGAGTGTGCGATAATTTGCCACAAACTTGACTGGTGTTTTCCGTGTGAGAGTATATATTGGTAAAGTACTGTGATGGTATTGGTGATGGTTCTGGTTT
Organism: Vanellus vanellus; assembly: GCF_965231255.1. Lineage (NCBI taxonomy): Eukaryota > Metazoa > Chordata > Aves > Charadriiformes > Charadriidae > Vanellus > Vanellus vanellus. The sequence goes on from NC_138910.1 coordinate 63,708,731, forward strand.
GGTACCATAGATATAAACAATGCTAATGACTGATGAATTGAAAAAAAAACAGGTCTTAAAGATATTGATCACTACAAAGCAAGGTGAAGTCATGGCCATATTGAAATATCTATCCATGAAGAAATATAAATAATGTTTCTTCAGAGAGTGTGTGTGTTACATTGAAGACGTATTGGATTCTGGCTTATCTCTAAATGTTGAGAAATGTTTAAATAAAAATATCTGTGATGTAATTTGTTAAAAGAATACTTGATAATAAATGAATGATGATGATCAGATACACAGAAATTGTTATGCAAATACATGTCTGTAATCTACATCTAATTTTTTGTGGTGCAGAACACACACAGACTTTACTAGAAAATAGGAGCTTTTAAGAATGAAGAATTAGTCACTTATTTGCTACTTGTTTAATGTCTGCCAGACATTTCAATGGTGTTCATCTTGCAATCAATATACTTTAATTTGATGTAGTTACTACTAGCACCTTAGCTATGGGAGTCAATCTACCTGCACATCTGGTGGTTATAAAGTCCACAATGCACTATGTTGGAGGAGTGTTCCAAGAGTACAGTGAAACTGATATTCTGCAAATGATTGGGAGAGCAGGAAGGCCTCAAGTAAGTTTAATGCTATATTATATTGATGCTATCTAAAGGCAGATCAGTAGAAACTATTCCTGGCAAAGAAACTACAATGCCAACAATTTCACTGCAGCACTTGGTTATTAAAGGTTTGTTATTGATAGTTAAATTACTATGGGTAACTTCTTAATTGAGAAAGAAATCTGTTTGCTTTTGTACTGTCCTCTAAAAAAGTACTCCTTCACCTTGCTGTGGAAAAAGATCTAAAGATTACATTTGGGTTACATAACGAATGGGGATTAGAGAAAAAGTATGAAGCTGGCACGCAATTTATAAAATGCATGATAAAAATTCTGGAATGTTGAGTATTACAGAGAGCAATGTGCTTTTGTTCTTATAACATCGGAACAAGAAAACATCTAATTAAGTTAGAAGTTAGAAGGGGAGGGTCAGAAACACTGCCTTCAGAAAGCTATAATTCATTTTGCTTCCACAAGAGGTTGCTGATGCCAAGAATGCTACGTTTTAGAAAAGGTTTACACATTGCCTTAGTTGTAAAAAATGGGGGGGGAGGGGAGATATTTAAAAATGGTTATTTTAATTATACCTCTTTAAAGTCTCAGAATCATTTATGTTAAATCTTACACTTTTAAGTCTATTAATTTTTAGAAATACATATAAAGCCTAATACAGGAGATAGCTTACCCCACATCTGTCTGCAGAGGCTGCTTATATTAATCACTGTGGTATGTTGTGTACATGACAGTATTTTATCTGGATCTAAGATCTAAACTACTGTGGAAATTCTGATACTCATAGCTTTCTTAACTGATTGTTGGTTGTTGTTTTTTTTTTTTTTGCTAGAGATTGTAATTCAGTAAGATTTTTAAAGTTGTGACTCACAATCCTAAACCACTTTAACTTACTGAGTCAAGACCTGAAATATTTACCAAGATCTGCCTTTCAGTATTACATACACTAATCTGATCTAAAAATGCAAAAGTCAGGAAAATTCTTGTGCAAAAACCAACAAATCAGTCTAACAGTATTTTTTCCATTCCAAAACAAAATAATCCAAGTGAGATGGCTTGAGAGTAGATGATAAAGATTATAAAAAATTACTATAAAAGGCTAGACTGTTCATTCAAGACTTTCCAATGTTTGGGGATTACTAATGAGAATTTGTGTCAGTAAATTATTTTTTGTGGTTGTGGTTAGGAATCCTTTCCTTAGCTGTGAACTGTTACTGAACTCGTTACGTTTGTGTTTTTTCTGACATGACTCTTAAATGTACATCAGCACATATAGGCTGGTGTGCCAACCTGCCTGCCAGCAGTGGCTGGAATCCCAAGTCCTGCTTGTCCAAATGAGTTAGAGAGGCCTTGGCATTCAACAGCCATTTCAACACTGATTTTAAGAAAAAAGTTTTAATCGTTTCAGCACACGTATGATGCATACTCAACTGAATTTCTTTTGCTAAGAGCTACAGCTAGAGAGCAGTTTTTGTTCGTGCTTTTATTTTTCAGTTTGACACTACAGCTACAGCAGTTATTATGACTCGTTGGAGTACAAGGGAGAAGTATATACAGATGTTAAATGGTGCTGATATAATAGAGAGCAGGTAACTAAGTATTTTTTTATAAGACTATATAGGTGGTAGCAGTGTTTCATAGTTTCTACAGAACATGTTTTTTCAGGTGGGCTTTGGGGTGTTATTTTGGTCTATTTAGAAGAAATTTAGGACAATTTTAAGGAAAATCAAATCAAGCTATGCAGAAGTTAACAGACTCTGTTCTATCAGCTAAAAGCATCTTTAGAAGATCTTAAACTTAACAAAAAATAAAATAGTTGTAGATTCCTGCTAGAAAACTGAAGAAACTGCAATAGTGCATATTGCAAAACCAAAAAGCAACAACTGAACCCAGATCATGTCTCTGAACTTTTAGTTGATAGAGTCTAGAAAATACCAGACAACAGAATTCACTTGATTTGAAGAGAATATCAAGAGAAATAGGTAGGAAAGTTGAAGACATTAAAGGGTAAAATAGGAAATTTTGGTCATGTAATTGTATTAAGGTTTAATTTTTCTGATATCAACACTGTGCTGTAATTTTTAAGTGTGTATAACTTTGCTAAATAATTGTGAAACTTCACAGTTGACAGAGTGTTTTTATTTTTGCTTGCTGGACATTAAGCCATAATAAACAAAGTACATTATTGGTTATTTACATCCTCTTTATTGTTTTCTATTGATTTCACTGATTAAAGTGAACAGTTGACAAAAAAAATAAAAAAAACCAAACAAAACACAATTGGTGTTTGTTTTGTTTGGGATTTTTTTTCCCCAAAAAATAGTTTTAGCATGTTTTTACTACTAACTGGTAAATGTACTTACTTTTTTTTTTTTTTTTGCTAGCTTGCACAGGCATCTTGTCGAGCACTTAAATGCAGAAATAGTGCTACATACTGTCACAGATGTTACTGTAGCTTTGGAATGGATACGATCAACGTTCTTGTACATTAGAGCCTTAAAAAATCCAACTCATTATGGTTTGTTGGGGTTTTTTTAATTGAGCTAAATTATGACACTAGGATGTGTTAGATCTGTATTATGTGTTTCTTTCTTTTTCACATGGACTATTATTTCATAAGGAGTTGAAAACAAAATGTGTAATATGGCCTGTAACATTTTTAGGAACAATAGTTTCAGTTACTTTAATATAAGTAATAGGGGTTTCAGCATGGTATAACATTTAAAAACTACGAAGGCGGCATTTATAGCTTCATAATGATCTGTTTCTTTTGATCTTAATACACTGGACCATGTATTAATGCAGTATCAGGCCATAATGTACTTTTCAGTGTTGAGTATGTAATCCTCTGCTGAGAAAAAAAATTGTCTAATATTTCATAGTTTTTCTAAAACAAAATTTCAATAATTTTAATGCTGGTGTCTTCAATTTGTCTTGTCCAGGGCAGCCTCTTGGTCCCCAGCCCTGCCCGCATCTTTTTTTTTTTTTCCTGGCCACTTGCTCTACACCTGATTAGGAAGTCATTGGGCACTTGCTAGAGACAAATTTTTTTAAGGATTTATAGATGGGACTGGAACATAGTGCATCTGGTACTTGAATGGATATTACCATTTAGGTGGCTTCCTGTATCCTAAAATAGGAATACTCTATGTGTGAAGTTGCTTACTGGTGTTTCTGCAACTTTTAGGACTCTGATATGTTACGTAGGGGAATATCTGCACCTTGTACCTTTGCACATCTGTTCCGATAGCCACATATTGGTACTCAGATACTTGAACTATGTAAGGCTTTTGACTTGTTCCCAGTATGATAAATATTTACCAATGTTTCACTTTGGGGTATTTGTCTGGCTCCCAAAAATCAGCAAATCAGTTTTGATGGTTAATGATATTAAGAAGGAATTATATCATTGTATTACGTTAAAAAGCCTTTTGTCTTTTCATGAAGGTTTTTCATCTGGATTGGATAAAATTGGAATTGAAGCAAAATTACAAGGTAAGTGGCTGTTTATTATACATCTCCATTAATTTCAATAGATCCATTCACAGAACAAGTGTAATTTACTATGTTGTGCTATTGGTTTTATTTAATTATTAATACTTTTGAAACACTACATTTTGACTGGTGGAAAAGTTTTTCTTGTATAGAGGAAAAATATCAAATGCCTTTACCTACCTCATCTCCATATATATACTCAGAAATACAAAGCAGAGCACTTTAATTTTGATTGCTTGTCATTCTTCCTTATTTTCCTTTGATTGATCTCATTTGCTTTAATTAATTTCTGTTACTATACTTTCAAAAAAGCCCCTTTCAGAAATTGTCATCTTCCCTTTATCATAAATTTAGCTGTGAAAACAAAGGATGTAAAATGTAAACATCTTCACCTTGTTCAGAAACAAATTAAAAATCGCATGATTATAGCATGTTAGGCAGCAATAATAAAGAGCAGGTGGAGAGAGAGAACACATTATATTTTATGATAGATATTTTTGCATTGGTCATTCAAAAATGCATAAATAATGTGAAAACGGAACTCCAGAGTGTGGCAGATCTTGTCCAGTCATGGACTCAGTGAATTGGGGGATAGGGGCAAATCTTAAAATCCTTGGTTTTGTACAGGTAAGTCACAGTACTCGTATTGTATAGATTTGCTATTCCGACATCTGGACTGGTATGATCTGAGAATTCCACTCTCTGACCATGACATTTTGCATTGGAGATGTACGTTCTAGTGTATTATCTGCTTGTTACCTGGAATTTGGCCCTTATGGACTGAATTACTCATTTTGCTCAGGGGCATCAAGGGAAGACTTGCAGTCTTTCGAAGATTTCTGTGCATTAAGCATTCCATAGAATACGAGTAATATCTCAGATATATGGATTCAGTAGATCCTGTTGAGAATTATTTTGCTATTTTAATTCCAAATTTAGTGTTAAAATTTTCATATGAATAGCAAATGCATAATAGCAAAGTACTAAGAGAATCCAAATACATAATGAAGAAATTCCATTTGCGTTTCAAGTGAGCAGTAATGTGAGAATGAGGCATGCAACTTTAGAGATACAAAAAAAAAAAGGCAGCACCATATTTTTCTTGTGATACTGTAGAAATTACTGGAAGACTACGTTTAAGAGGCTTTTTTTGCTAAGACTTGAATAAAACCCATTTATTGATTTTACTTTATTTTTTTAAATACTGCTTTTTAGTTATTTACAGTTCCATCAGAAAACATACAGCTGACTAAATAGTTTGGAAATCAGTGCCTGTCATCTTTAAATATGGAAATAGCATACAACAATATTTATTTATTTTAATGTAAGTTTTCTAGTTAATCCAAAATAACTATATTAATAACAGACTACTTGCTAAGATTGTAAATGGAGTTCCGCAAATCTAAAAATGCAGCTTTCTCTCTTTAGTGAAAGTCCTCATGTCCATCATAATTCTGTATATTTGTATACTAAACCATTCAAAACTTAAATATCTGGAGGGGGGCCTAGTACATGAGAACATAGACTGACATACGCCCTGAAATTTGTAGAGCCAATACTTGGACTCCACTTATACATTTATTAAATTTTACACGATTGTGTAGAAAATATGTGATTGATGTTGGGCTTGGTGGACCTATGCTGAGGCTGTTTATTGTGTAAGAGTTTCAAAGGCATGTCTCCAGGAATGCACTTAGTATATGCACTACTGCTTGAAGTCTCCAAATACAAGAGACTGACTGTGACTTGCAGATAGGAAAAGAAAAAAGGAGTACTTATCTGTACGAAAAGTTACCTAGTTCATATGCTTTTTCGGTTGTTTTCTACCTTTTCCTGTCTTTTAGATCAGGACATTTCTTTTTTTGGAATGTAAGTTGAAAGGAATGGGGGAATGAAGCATGTTACTACCTAAAATAAGCCTTTATGGGAGAAGGTGTGGTTTGAAATCACCTCTGCAGATAGTGCTAGGGTAGAAGGCTTCACTTACAAATGCTTTTTAGGTGGGGATTATATTTCCTTGAAGTGCTCTGATCTTAAAAACGACCTTATCTTAAAGTTCTTACAGAAACTAACTCCTTTTCCCAGCACACATGAAATGGTTTTTAGTAATGTCTATAGCTATTTATATTTTCATACATTTCATGTGCAATGTGAATGATTTCTGATTGATGGGAACTATCACTTTGAGTGCTTTTTCGACTTACTTTTAAATTCTGAACACTGAATTAATGTAATTTTTGCCTTTTAATTACCTTGGTTTTGAAAGCGAGAAGAACAAAACACTTTGTTCATCCTGATGCAGATATCCAACTAAATAGGTTTTGTGAAGTAAATACAAATGCACCTGATACATAATGAAAATTTCTGATGAAGGATTCATAAATACCTGTGGATATTTGAAATTTCAACCATTTAAGTGTTAACACTGTAGCGGAGAACTTTTGCATAAATACTGTGGGCTTTCTGGTCTGGCATTCAGAATTGAATATGGCAGCCTGTGCTCTGTGCATCTAGTATCATTTACTTTGTGTTTTTTGCTTTACTAAAAAAGAGTTGGGCTGTGCTGTATCAAATATCGCGTGAGCTTTCCCCAGGCAGAAGTTAGCCACCAACTTTAGTAGAAGCAGGACCATATTCTAAAACCTTTGCTTGAGTTCATTGGAACTGCTTTGGCATACATTCATTGCAGTTTGATGATGATATTTGTGGTTTGTACATAGGTAAGTTTTTCTGCATGTTCTAAAAATACATATATTTTCAAATTGTTGACAGAACTGTGTTTGAAGAACTTAAATGATTTATCATCTTTTGATTTAATCAGGATGGATGAAGCAAATAATTTCAAACCAACAGGTAACACGTTTTAAAAATAAACTGATTTTCAGAAGTGATCTGAGATAGTAGTGAACTACAAAAGGGTCACAACTATTTTTGTGACCCATTAATACACAATTACATTTGTGTACATTAGTACACAAATATAGTAGATAGTAGAATCTGAGAGATTGTTTGCCTAGAATATATGAGCAAGTTTCTTTAACAAATCATGGAAGTTCATTCTCTTAATGTTGATTCATGAATGGATCTTCTCTTGTTGCTGGAAATTTTGTTGCAGATTAAGAAAAAAATACAGAATATTATCACAGGATAGTTGGATGTAACACAGTGCAATGAAGGACAGGTTTTATCAATAACTGCTCTTCTCTACAGTCCTCTGCTAGAGGTGTCTGGCTTCTTAGCAACCACAGTTCAGAGTCTGGTATTTTAGTGTAAATTCAACTCCATTAGAGAAAACTAACTGGTGTGTGTTTCTTTCTGCATTCTGGTGGGGTCAGTAATATCTGTCAGACAGCTGGGGTCAATAACATAACAAGTCAGTGGTGATAAGTTTCGTAGAACACTGTAATAAGAAAATTAATTCAATTTTGTGACTTAAAAAATACACAAAAAATATGTAGCATATTTATTTTTTAAAGTATATTCTTCTTTTGCAGAGACTGGAAGATTAATGGCGTGGTATTATATTGCATTTGATACAGTCAAACAATTTTTCACAATTAAGGGAACAGAGACTATAAATGAATTGGTAATTTAACTTTTTAAAGACAATTTACATATGTTCAAATTGATTTTAAACAGAGTCAAAGATAAGCAGAAGTTTTCATTTCTTTTAAAGAGCTCAGGATTTGTTTATATAAAGGATAAGGTTTTAGAGAATCCATCTAAATAAATCCATATGGGGCATTTTTGATGCTTTGTACTCAGATCTTTTGATTTCCAAGTCTTTCTCCCCTCATTAACCTTGCTAATGAAGATATAAAATTGCTGAAGCTGTTCTGTTTATGTATTAAACATTGTATTGGTTTGTGATTTAGTAGTTATTTTTTATTGGAAAAAAAATCTGCATGCAGAGCAGACTTTACTTTTAAAGTAATGTTATTGTCTTTCTGTTTTAAGTAATTTTCCTCTGTCAGGTAACAGGTTGTTATGGCTGCTGTTAAGTCACAAAAGATGCTTTGTTTTCAAGCAAATACTATGGTAGAACAGTTTGGCCATGAAAAAATGGAATGCCTGTTCTCCTATGGCTACCTTTGTTATCAAAGTATGGAGAAAGTAAAGGGAAATGCGTAACAGATGTATTATCATCAAATTACTGGTATTTGCCTTGTATGTCATAAAGTGTTAGCGGTGTGGTTGATTTTTGGATAATTTCTAGTGGAATAGTAATGTAAAAACTGACAGAAAAATCTTCCCCTTTTGTTATATAATGGCCTTTATAGGAAGATGAAAGTTGATCAGTATTAGAAAGAACTGAGTGACCATTTTTTCATGGTCATAGTGTTGAGAAAATCAAATTTTTTTAGAAGTGTTCTTAAAAAAAAAAAAAAAAGGTTGGAATAAGTGGTAGAAAAATGGCAAAGAAAAACAATTAAAAAGTTAAATTGTTACAGATTACAATGATCTCCAACTGTGCAGAATTTCTGGATGTCAAGTTAAGAACAAATGAAAAGAAAATACTGAATGCTTTGAATAAAGACAAGGACAAAATAACTATCAGGTATAAAAAAGTAAATACATTGGAAAAGGAAAGTATCTTTTTAACAATAAATAAAATGAATAGCAGAAAATATGTTTAATTTTATGCATAGGTTTCCAATGGAGGGGAAGATAAAAACAAGAGAAATGAAAATAAACTGGTAAATACTATATTGTGTTGTTACTGCTTATTGAAAAGTTGTCATTTTATGGCTGTTGAAGTCCCTGCTTAAATTTGTATCATTTTATGGAGACTCAGATCTTGCATTTCATTGTTTCTATTCTGAATTTTCTTTTGTTTTCCAGTAGAAACTTTTATGTTGTTATACTTCGCTTACAATATGGCTTATGTACCAATACCTATTTTTTTTCCAGTCTTATTCAGGCTCAGCTGGGATGCATTCCTATTCAGGACTTTACTTTGACACAAGATACTGGCAGAATATTTAGAAATGGCTTAAGAGTTACTAGATGTATGGTAAAATTTAACCCTTTTTTGGTACATACAATAATAAGCTATGTTTCATTTTATTAATACAGCTCAATCTTGTTTTTACAGGGTTATCTGACTTTCTGGCATCATGTAAGAACAACTTTTCTGCTTTATTAAACTCTTTGATTTTAGCAAAGTGTTTCAGGTGCAAACTTTGGGAGAATTCACTTCATGTGTCTAAACAATTGGAAAAAATTGGTAGGTACTAGTCAGAAATTGTAAAGGTGCAATCTGATACAGAATCAAAACTCATAATTAGCCTGCTAATTTCTGGAATGTCTGCTTACATAATTAAATGAGTCTCCTAATTACTCATGTGCCACAGTTGAGTACCACAGTTGTCAGCATCGTCTGTCATGATAAAAGTGAAATTAATCAGTTTAGTAATTTTCTTTAGGCTTTCAAAGTATTTCAGAGTTGTTCCTTTTTCTTATTGTTTGTCTCAGTATCTTGGGCATATTCCACATTTGTGTGATTGCGTATCTCTGACTGGGCTATGTCTTCCTTTCCAAACAGCTGTCACTGTAGGTCCTATTACTTAAATGCACAAAAGCCCTTTAATTTGCATTGACATAGATAGGGATCATGAAATAGAAATAAATTTACTGTGCATGAGGTTCTTACACACATGAGGATCGTAAGTTTCTAATAGTCTTCTTCCTATCACTGTGTCGTGTTACTGCATGTATTGGCTGGAAGTACAGACTTGTCATAATTATTTGAAAAGGAATTCAGAAATTTTGGAGTCCTCTGTATTAAAAAAATGTCGTTATACTTGTTTGAAGTAATAGTATACCTTCCTGCTTTGATATCTGGTCTTATCATACCTTCATGGTTTCAGAATTAACTGTAATGTTCTCTGTATTTCTTCTTTAAAGATATATCTACACTGTACAGAACACTATAGTACAGAGACCTGCAACTTAGAGACTAGCTAAGCAGAAGATCCCTGTGGTGCAGTACATTACAGCCTTGCCAGCTCAAGTGCAGAAGCTGTATCGCTTCATTCATGTGGAATCAAAGCAAGGCACAGGGCTTGTTAGCTTGTGCACAGCACAGTACATTGTGGTGGGAACCCATTTCCACTACTTCTGGATTTGTGCCGATGCGCGCATGGTCATCTGAGGAGTCTGCCTCATGTTCAGCAACATTTCTAGGGTTTTGGATAAGTGGAATAAACATGGCATTTGCAGAGTAGACAAATCCTTTCCTGTACACTGTATTCAATAGAATAAATTCAGTTTCAGTTTTGTAATAATAGAAGTGCTATATATACACATCTCTGTCCTGTTTTCCTTTTTCTTTTTCTTTTTTTTATTTTTTCCTATGCTCTCATTGTTCTTGCAGCATATGTTACAAAGAATTGCTAACTTTCACAGTTCCATTTGTTCTGCTCAGAGGCTTCTTTTGAACCATCTGCTGACAGTTCACTCTCTTTTCCTGAATCAAATATTGAATTGATGCCTATGTTATGATGTCTGATTCTTGACCTCTGTCATGCTATGGCAGCTAAGCCTATTCTTTGTCTTTGTGAAGTGAATTTTTTGACCTCACAGTAATTTACTGATACCATGTAACATATTCAGAAATACCTAATTTTTAAACTCTTATCTCAGAATGCTAATTTTTGTATTTTAAAAAAGCCTTAGTAATCAATATTTCCTTTGTAAGAGTAACTGTTCTTTAACTGACATTTGGCCTTACTGAGACTGAGGACTCAGTTGAATTCTTGCTGCATTTCTACAACTATCTCAATTTGTTACTCTTGTCCAATAATGATGCCCCCTTTTGTTGCTGTATGAGATGCTTGATTTCTGTTTGCTTGTTCTGACAGACAGGATAATGATCAGTTACCATCCAGGATTTTATCACCTTTACTAGTTCAGTTTGATATCCACCTCAATTTTTTTCTTGCTCAGAAATAAAGACAGGCAAAGTCTTACTTTTATCTCTTATTTTCTTCACTGGTGGAAACCCTTCTGATTTTAGGAATTATGACAAAAGAACTAGTCTTCAGCTTCACTTACAAAGAAACAAGGCAACTGCTCTGACTGAAGTAGATGCAGAGCTTTTGCAGAAGAGAGGGGAAATGGTAGAACATGATTTCCCTAAGTCAGACCCAAAAGGTGTTCGAATATATGTGAAAGGATGAAAGATCTTCTCTGTCTCAAAATCATTAAATTCTTGAGTTGAAATGAGTCTTTTCTTATAAGACTGCTGTAACATCTTCTAAGAAGCAACCTAAGAGTCTCTTGAGAGGTTTCCCAATTAATTTTCAGTTCTTTTACTGATTCTACAGAATTACATATGTGGATTCCACATACTCATTCTAAAGATTTGGTACAATCTTTTATCTGAAATTATTGCAGTTATTGTAGTAGACTGTAGTTCCAAATAAGGGAAATGCCTTTTCATATGCTGTGATGACTCTAAATCTCACTGGAAGAGTGAAAGAACTGGGAATCACAAAGAAGAATAAGATTGCATGTGGAATTCTCTGCCAGTCTGCTTTTCTGGCAGATAAAGCCATAGGAAAATGTGTTGCTAAATCTGCAAAGATTGTGGTGCAAAATATTTATTATAATTTTTAAGTTAATTTTATTTCATCATTCATTTGCTCAAAAACATTGAGATCCTTGTGACTTTAACATAGGTAAATAATTCCTTGGATGGGGAAAAAAAATCTGAGACAAAGAATGCTGCGTGACATGCTTTTCTCATCATATACATGCAGAACACGTTTTCTGACTCCTGTAGAAAATAATCTAAAATCTCTTTTTTTCTTAAAAATGTAACTAAAAATTGTCAGTATTGAAATGTTGTTTTAATGTTTGATTTCTATTGCATTTCTTTTTACTAATGGATAAGAGAAATTAAATAATACTAAAATACTTATCAACTTGAAAAGCGATATAGTGATTTGCTAGGCAAAAAGCTGGGACAAACATACTACAAAATAATTTCTGCTTTGGTTTTACCTGCTATAATGCAGTTGTTGAGAATAATTTGAGATGATTAGTGATTGTCATTTAACAGCACAAAACTTAAATTTTTCACAGGTTTATCACTGTCAAATGCTATGGTAAATGCTGGGCTGACATCATTTAAAAAAATAGAAGACACAAATGCAAGGGAACTTGAACTGGTAATGTATTATCTTGTACACAGATAAATATGATAAGGAAATTACTGTGTATTAATACTGTTACTAGAAAAAGCAGTATGGTTAATATATCTGCTATATGATTGTCAACAAAATTGAGTATTTTAAGTGGTTTATTCATTTATACTATTGAATTTTTAAAAAAATGTGGCTACTGCTCTTTTTCTTTGAAAACGTGTATGATGGTTTGTTTGAGCAAATTTAATGCGGATGATTTAACTGATTTGGCTGGTTTTGGAAAGCACTTCCTTAAATATGTAGCATTTCAACATTAACATGTTTTGAAACAAAGGATAATATGCATTTCCCTTTTAGGAGTGTTAGAAAAAAAAATAAAAGGGAATATCTATTTACAATTTCTCTTAATGTGTGTAAATTATGAGAATCCTGAATTACTATTACTGCTAATTTTAGTTCAAGGTAGTTACAGAATAAAACTCTTCTGAATCATCTATAAAGCACTTCTTATTTTAGGGAAGTTAGATTTTACCCCAGGACAAGTTTTTTGGCTCTTAGATTCTTTTCTTGAAGATACTGTTTTTCCAGTATTCTGGAAGATAGAATGTATTTCCTTTAGAAATCGATCTTACTCAGGTTTTTCTGGTTTGGCTTTAGGAATTTGATTTCTCTTTTCTGCCCCTTTTTGCAGTTATCCTGTTACTTGTTTTGTTTTGACTAAAGCTCAGGCAACATACAAGAATCATCTCATGATCATACCTGAGTAGTCAGGTTTTGGGGTCACTAGCTAGTTCACTGGTTGTTACTTGAACAGAAGCGGTAGCAACTTGAAAAAGTATTGGAATTTTCTTTTGGTTATGTTGCTATTCTGGGGATCACTGACAATAGAGAACCAGCAGTGATAAGGGCTTTTGTTGATAGCATAATTACTCTGGTGACTTTGATTCTTTGGGTTTACATTCTGTTGGCGTCTCTGATCAGCTGAATGTATCAGAAATGAAATTGAATCTTTGCAGATTTTAAACAGACATCCTCCTTTTGGAAACCAGATAAAAGAATCTGTTTTGCACCTTCCAAAATATGAACTTGACATTGAACAGGTAAATGCTTTTCTGTTTATTTCAGGGTATTGTGCTGATGTTATTAAATGAAAGAGCAAATACTGACTCAAAGAAATTTTGAGCCTTCGCTGATAGAAGATCACAGAATATTGTGGCCTCCTTCCACTTTAGCATGTGTAATCGAACTATTCCAAGGAGAGCCTTGCAATAGACATTCCCTATAATACATTGACACCCCACCTCCCCCGTTAATAGCATTTTATGTTACAGATGCAAACCAGTATATTCCATATTCTAGTCTGAGAGGTCTCTTCTGTTTTGAATATAAACAAACCCTAGAGACAGAAAAACATCCATATAAAACATAGGGAAGAAGCATTAACTCATGTTTATTTTCTATGCCACACCTAGGAATATAGAGAAACAGTAAATTATTACATCAACCTAGCTGGTGCCCTCTCAAAGGAAAGGTGCAATTCCATGTGCAATCAAGAGCTTTGAGATTCTGATATGTGTTTTGTCTTTAAACAGGTCACATAGCCACTTTACGTTTCTGAAATGCAAAATTTGAAAAAAAGCCTTGAAGTGTCTTGTGAAATTGGTACAAATGAAGACTCTTTTGAAGTTAAAAAAATCAATAAATGCCTGAAACACTGTTGTTACGATCAGTTATATTTTAATTTTTCATTTGATATAATACCATATGAGTACCTCTAAAGTTATTCTCAGAAGAAAGATTTAACAATTATGAATATCTTATAGAGGACCTTTGAGATGGTAAAATATACCTAGTTTTCTTCTTGCGTCTTTCTCTTTACATTGGATAGAGGAGAATTTTTCAGGGGCTTAATGTAGACTGTATTTTATTCTCAACACTTAATCAAATTTAGGATATTCAGCTATGAGCAAGTTAGTACTGTATAATAGTGTCTCAGATCAACAAATAAAAATTGTACCGCTAATTTAAAGTGCTTGAATTGAGCTTTTGTGCTTGTATCAACAGTTAAAAATTTATGGAAGGGCATATATTTTACTTTGCATATTTTAGCAGTTATGTCTTCTATATCATTTTTTCCTAGCTTCCAAAATACAGTGATACATTGGCTGAAATCTTAGTAACCATCAAAATAACAAACTATGAGCAGCTACAGACAAAGAGAACAGCACCAGACTTTCACTATGTTACACTGGTCATAGGAGATGCTGACAACCAAGTCATTTTTAATCAGAAAATTATGTATGTATGATCAGGTTTTTCTGCCTCGCATCTTTTAAGGGTGTGGGCTTTTAATCCTTTCTGTGACTTGCAGTTTTTGCAATACTTTCTGCGGATGCCATATGGTACAAAATTATTCTTTATCCTACAGCATTTTCTAGTCACTGTAATTTTAAATGCTGCACAAGATTCAAAAACCCTAAAAACATACCAGTGTGTTTTTCAGTATAGAGTGTATGTGTAAATATCTGTACAACACTGGTGTCATATTATGGAAGTCATAATAATTCCCACATAAATATAAAACAAGTAAAATACCTATTAAAAAGATACATTCTCAAGTTGTTACTTATTACCTATATTTCTTTAATTATGTCATGTTGTCAAAGTTGTTTTTCACTCAGAGATGGAATTAAATTCTCCAGTTGGCTAAGATATGCTTGGAGCAAATGAGAAAAGAGAAGCAAAATCTTTTCCAACTGCGTGACTTTCACATGAGTTCTGCCCAAAGTCTGGCACTTTTGCAGAACTGAAACAGATCTGCAGGATCCTGGCTCTCTTATGGCCATAAATTATATATTATCGGAGGGTTGTTCTTATGCCACTTATCAAGCAAAATCCAAGAACTAAAACCAAATAAAGGCTCTTTCACTTGGTTACAGATGCCACAGTATACAGTCCTGTTTTCATTGTCCGTGTGTAATAGAAGTTTACCAATACATTGCAGGGATTCTGTGCTGCTGAAAACTGGAAATTGGATGAAGAAAATTGAAGTAAACAGAGCTCTTAAATCAGAAGACATTAGTATAAATTTAATTAGTTCTGATTATGGTAGGTTTATTGGTATGCTTTTAAGCCAAAAACAACTGCATAAGAATTTTGAATAAATTACTAAAACACTTTATATCAAGCCAAAAATATAATAAAATGGACTGATCTGGAAACAAAATTCTATTACACGTTTTTTACTGGGTTGAGTATTACCTAACAGTCCAAATTACGTGTCTGTTTTTCATTCATGAACATACTAATGAACTGGGAAATATCAAAACTGTTACTAGGAGATAGTATTTTGCTTTGTTGATATAGATTAGTATTGTCTTTTGCCCTTCACCTTCAGGTTGAATTAACTTTCAGTAGGGATAATGTATCAGCGTGATAGGTTATTTATGCTGGGAAGAGCTGCCTTTGTGAATGGTTAGGTTTTGCATTGTGATAAATAAAGTATTAGATATGGATTCATCTCCACTTCAGTAGCAAGAATTTTCTACAGTAGAAAATTTTGTGTCTTAACATGTGTAGATTTAAACATTGGTACCCTCAGTGTCAATTTCCATAGAATTGGAACTATAGCAGCAGATGAGGAGAGGCAGTGATGACCTTGAAACATAAACTTTGAAATACAATTTAAAAATAGACTGGCTGTATTAAATTCTGACATTGTGCTCCACCTGTAAAGAAGATTGCTGTGTGCTAGATTAACGGAAGTATATTTGGTGCTTCCATGATAAACATTGAATATTGAGACTATTACAATAATCAAGCCTGGAATAATCTGTATTCCTATGACTAAGCCTGTGGCTCAGGAAAAAGGAGGGTTTTCTAACCAAAAAGAGATGAAGAAAAAATTGTGCTTTTATTACTTCTTGGCTATCTACATATTGTAGTGAATTCAGTAAAACTCAATGCCATAGTTAATTTCGCTGAAATTGGTAACAGTAAAGTTAGACTAAAAGCAGGTCTTCCTAGTCTCTACGTATTTTAAAGTCTGCTTCTGTTTCAGACTTGAAGGAAATATCTCATTTTTTAAAAGCCTTTCTGGTTTTCCAGCAGTATTTGCCTAATAAAAGACAAAAATACTGTTTTTACAAATGGTGTCTCTCACAGTCTCATATGAATCTTGGTTTAACTGGAAGCTTTACTAGCATTCAACTTCAAAAGTACTATTTTACACCTGTGCCAATACAGAGCTGCTGATACTCCTGTAACAGACTGTAGTACAATTTTAAAATTAAAATTATATCAGTAGTGCAAAGCCATAGATAAATGTGGTTTTGAAACAATACAGAAAAATTCTGTTAAAGGGACTAATTTTGGTTCTCATCTAGTAACCATGTCTTTAATTCTGAAAATGTTTAGATTTTTTAATCTCAATCATAAAGAATCCATTCATATAATTGTATACTTCTAATGGTACATTGTCTTAACAAATTTCCATGATCTTTTAATAATATTTATACTTTCTTAAACTCTTCAGAAAAATGATGGTAATCAGTAGTTTAGAAATTTTATAGCAATTTTAAATATTTCTGTCTTTTTTTTTTTCCAAAGTTGGCCTTGATATACAGCAAGCATATACAGCCTTTTACTTAACACAGAAAACAGTGGGAAGTAAAGTGGTTACAAGTCAAAAACTGAAAGCCGAGTCTTCACTTGATATGTATTATCGCTCACCACAAAGTCTGCCAGCAGCAAAAGTAGATACAGGTAAACGGTCAGATCACAATATCTGGCTAATACCAAAGTCAAAATAAAATGGAATTTTACTTTCAGTAGAGAGCTAGATCTTTATTTATCCATACTGTTTCTTTCTCAAGTATAATAAAAATACAGTGCTGCTGCTACCACTGCTCAAATACTACAGTGCAATTCTTTGAATTTGAAAGTAAGAAAAATCATGGGTATTTGGTATCTAATATTACTGCTTGAATTTGGGAATGTGATAGTGCCTCTTATTTTCAGTAGCATTGATGAATTACTTTCCGATTATGTTGTTTGAACAGCCCAAAGCTTTGTTGAAAGCAACAAAATTCTATCGACCCAGATTACTTCTACGCCATCTTTTACTGCATGAGTACTCTGTCAACAGTACATATGAAATAAAAAATGAGCATTTCTGTATTGTATTTATCTAGCAGGCAGATCTAAACAAGAGGTTACTTACAAGAAATATGGAAACAGAGAATGCAGCCATCGCTGTAAAAATAAAGATATGTGTGGACATGACTGCTGTGAGTTTCATTAAATCTATTATTTCTGTTACTTTTAGACAACTATGATTTAGAATAGCTTCATTTATACCAATAGCTAAATTAACAGAAGCTATGTAAGTCAGGCCTGAGTTGTTGCTATGATGCAGTCATAAAAGCAATAATGAAAAGCTTTGTCGATAATACTTTTATAGGCGCTAAAATGATTCATAATATTTTTCAGAACATCTAGCATATGATTTAAGAGAAATGTCAAGCTTGTTACACTTTTATATAAATATTGGTGTGTTTAATCTTTTAGGATCTTTTAACAGGCCGTACTAAGCTTAGTGGCAAAATTTCCATTGATCTGGAAGGAATTAGGATTTATCCCTTCTAAAGTAATCTGAAGATTATTTTAATTCCTTTTCTCAGGTAAAACTGGAGTACCTCCAAAGTCTGAGATGAATGGAGATTCAAAGTTTTCTTTGTACCTAGCTGATTTAAGGAACAGGAACTCAATTTCATCTGTACCCCCAGTAAAACGGTTAAAGGTTCAGTTGGATACAGTTAGCCATTGAATGGATTTATTTTAATCTGTTATGTATTTGTATATATTGTTTGCAGAGATAGTTTCATATCTAAATATGAACATTCAAGTTTGTCTTTTCTGTGCGGAATGCAAAAAGCAAGGAAGTACAAAGGTACCAAAGGTGCAGGAATCTTCGAAAGAGGTTCTGGTGCTGTTTGGAACCCTTCCAGTGATCCACTTCTGTGCATGAACTCTGTTTTTACTTTTCTGGCATTAGATTGTGGTGGGTGAGGTACAGAGGTATCTTTGGAAGGTACTGTACTGTGACTTGGTTTTGGCAAAATATGAGCTGGGTGAAAATAAATTATGATGTTTATCAGAGTAATGCTGCTAAAAGATCTTTTTGCATCGACAGGTAGATCCACTTGTTTATGAGAAAACCATGTTAGTTTTTAATCTCTGAAAGATTTCATGACTTATGCTTTCTGCAGCAAGAATGGCATTTGAGATATTGGAGTGTTTTATTTCCCCCTCACAGTTTTGTTTGTTTGTTTGCAATAGAGAATGATTTAGCCTATAGCTAATAGAGATAACAGTTAGTGATAAGCAGTCTGACTTTGCCAGGGTACTTGGATAACTCCACTAGAAGCACGTAGTTCAAATATTTTTAACTGATTACATTAGATAAGCAGACATCAGAAAAATGTTATATATTATCTTTAAAAAGTATGCTAACTGATACAGTATTAATGATGTCATTAAGATTGCTAAAAACCAACAGGTTTCAATATGTTTATGTCTTATCAGTTACAATAATCTACTTTCTTTAGATGCAGATGTTAAATCAAGCTCAAAATGTGGATCTCAAACAATTTGTTTTTACACCTAAATCTTCGTTGACAGCATTGCCAAGGTACTGATTAATATAAGTAACAAAAAAGAAATGTCTTATTTTAGATAGTATGTTAAGTTGTAAAAACTAAAAACTGTTTGCTGAATAAATGATTTTGCAACTTTCTGCAACTGTTTTACTGACGTGTCACTGATTTTTTTTTTATTTTTTTTTTTTTAAATAGGTCTAACAGTAAACAGTCATCTTCATCACCTTCAGTGGACCAGGTAGATAATAGCTTAGGAGTATCTCAGAAACAACTGCACTCCTGGAATTATGGAAAGAGTCGTAAGTTATTGTTAATGCTTGAAATTACAATTTTCACTGTTTTGAATTGAATATACTTGTATACTCAAACTTGCTGAAATCACTACAGCAACAAGTATAGCATTATAGAACACTGAATGTATAGGGCTCTTAATTGGCTTGCTTTCTGGTGTTGGTAGGAATTTCTGATGTATATCTAAGCATCTAAATGTACCTTTCAATATAACAGTAATGACTAAATCAAATGTATGAGGGTCCAAATCTATAAATACTTCCTGAAAGGTATGACTGTAGTGTATTTCCACTGAAGCCAAATACAAGAGGTATTTTACCCCATACCTATACATTTACTTCTTTTCCCTTTCTGCTGGAAGATGTTAGTGAAATACGAGCTTTTGTTTGGTAGTTGACAAAATGTGACCATTCAATAACTGAGTTCATAACTAGTAAAACATCTCTAGCCGGACAAAAATTTCCTCTTTCTGTTTCTTTTGCACTGAAAAGGCCACGGTTGTTTTTATGTTCGGTGTTAAATGATCAGTCTTCATTATCGGTATATAACTATGATGTTCTCCTCACTGCATGCCTTTTGCCACTGTATTCAGTGACAGTAGATTGAATCAGGTGAATCAGGTTTTGATTAATTTGGCTGATAAATAGCAGCTACAATGTTTAGATCATACTCAGACATACAAGAAACACTGTGCTGAAATAAATTGAAACATTTTTTAGTTCATAGTGCCTTAAGTGTTGGCAGCTATAGTGCATAATTTCATTTTTACTTAATATTTTGATGATGAGATTGTAATCCTGTTCTTTTGACACTTCATATTTTCCTGCCATACCAATTTACCTGCTATAGTTGTTACCTAGTCTTAAGGTGGAAGAACTGTTGCATAGCCATATCATCAGTTGCTGGGGGATGGCAGTTAGTGTATGGTATGATTCTGTTAAAAGAACAAAGTCATGGGAAGACAGATGGATATTCCAGCATAGCTATGGTCTATGCTCAAGAACATCTTGAGGCAAATCATACAGGATCAAGGGGACATAGTAGATATTGCTGACTGAAAAACATCTCCGTTGAATAGTAGCAGAAAAGGTAACCTTGGCCGTATTGATTGGGCTGGCTCTATTTTAAAAAATGCACCAAAAATAGTTCAAATGATGTAAGGTATCAGTTAATATGATTTTTACAGGGTTTACAGTATCTTTCCATTCTATAAAAAAAAAAAAAAGTAGATAATTAGGAATATACTGTGAAATTGTAGTAACCTAAACATATAATTTATTTAAAGTCTGTGTGTCTGTGTAATAGATTGAACAACTGGTTGTAAAACATAAGACTTTTTGTTGTAGTTATCCATTATAAATGTATTACAGCTTTTTCTTGGAAACATTCAGTGTTTGTGAGTGAGAATAGCCAAGCTACAATGGCATAAAAAAAAAAAATTGTTCAATAATCTTTAATGCATAACTTGACTGATAGAGATAAAAGCAGATCTTGTTTTTCAGATGCTTTGGATGTGGACTTTGAACTGAGAGAGGATGTTTGGGATGATATTGATGATGAGAAATTAGTACTTGCTAGCAACTTTGCCAGTAAAGAATTAGGTAAGGTTATTTTAACAAAATTATTTGTTTACTACATGTGAATTATTTTACAGGCTATTATTTGAGAATAATTTATTACAATATACAATGAACAGAACTACCTGATTTTTTTTTGGTTAATTGACTTGACTGCCAGGTTTATTACTCCACCTTGAATGTCACCTATATTGAGACAAATCTAATACAAAAGGGAGAGCTGAGAAAGTTGTAACTTAAATTTTTTTTGGATGGCCTGCAACTGTGTATTTGTTAATTTATCTGACTGCGTATGTCTGCTTATCTTTACAGTAGCACAAAACCCACAGAAGAAATATTTCAAGTGTTAAAGACATTTGAGTAATTTTCAAACTATTACTTATCTTATTATGTAAAATATTTACAAGGGGTTTTGGCTGGTTTGTGACTCAGTTTTTAAAACTTTCATTCTTCTCCTTCTGGAAGATGGAAATATCTGTCTTCAAATTCCACATGAGTGTGAACCACTTTGCCAGTATACAAGAAGCAAAGCCACAAATGACATTTCAAAAGAGTAAGCATTATGTAATTTATTACTATCTTATTCAGTTAAAAATATTGTCTGTATTTCACATATATCTGTGTAATTAAATGTATAGAAGGTTGTTCACTCCTAAAAGTGAGTGAAATTTCAACTTCTAAAAGGTTTGAATTGTTGAATGATTTTGATATTTTTTTTTATTTGTGTGGAGGGAAATAAGTAGAAAATCCTGAACTGAAAAGTAAATAATTTTGCACTTCTGTAAAAATACTTAAATTATTCAACTTGATATTTTCAGTTCATGCACATTACAAGATGAAACTGGTATTCAGAACTCAGATTTTTCTGCAGTTAATAGTACATCAAAAGTGAATCTATCTGTACAGAGTGGAAATATGAATATGGTGAGTAAAA
This sequence comes from Vanellus vanellus, assembly GCF_965231255.1. Taxonomy (NCBI): domain Eukaryota; kingdom Metazoa; phylum Chordata; class Aves; order Charadriiformes; family Charadriidae; genus Vanellus; species Vanellus vanellus. The sequence continues at coordinate 63,730,453 of NC_138910.1, forward strand.
ATATTTTGATAACAAAATTTTATATAATTAGAGTATTTCATGTGTAGATATATTTACCATATCTGACTTATGAATCAGTTTGGACATACTGAATTTCTGAACTTTTCTGTGTTGTCCAAACATGTGTGCGTCCTGCGTGCAGGGTGATATTCATGATACAAAGAACTAGGGTTTGAATTCACTTTATATAGCATGACTTCAAAAATACTTACTCAATTTGATTGTGATTCTGCAAGTCATTCAAGTATATAATTATATTTATCATGTGCTTGGTCCTTTTCAAATACCATAGTATCAATATAAATATCTGTACTACATACTACAACAATCTGGCAGCTTCTCTTTTGCTTAGTTAATTTAACCATATACACTTTTCAACATTTACATTGCAGTTCAGTTTCCAAGAAAAAGAGCGTTCAGATCCTTCACAAGAGCTGAAAGACATGCAGTGTTCTTCGATCTCAAAAATAATCTCAGACTCTTCTAAATTCACTAGGAAAGACGATTTTTTTATTTTCACAAAAGAACAGGAAAAAGAAGTGGATCCCAGGTAATAAAAAGTAGTGCATGTTTTTATGTTGCCTCAGTGTTCCAGTGCTTAGGTCTCCATGGAACACAGACCTTTAGGCGATGTGTTACTTTATAACATTCACTTTTAAAAGGTGAATTTTCACAATAATAGTAGCAATTAAATTTTCTTAAAAAGGAAAAGACTTGAAAATTATTTTGCTTATCTTGGTATTTCTTGACTATACTTTGTGTAGTGTTCCTGATTTAATAGATTTTGATGTACTATACCTAATTTAGTTTTTTTTGTTTGCTTAATCTTCATTAGATATCTTCTTGATGATGAAATCAATGATGTCAAGCCCTTTCTTGGAATATTTGATGGCATTTTGTAAAACATAAAGTAAATATATTGTAAGTGCTGGGAGAAAAAAAATACAGTCATTTTTACAGAGTGAAGCCTTCAAAACCATTTAAGAGAATTTGATTTCTGTTATATATGTATTTACCAGTATCTGAATTGCTGCATAGAGTAGATAATAACAAAATTGATGTCTAATTGACGGAATTCTAGGTATATTATCTTAATGCTTAAATATTTGTTTGTTGACCTTGCTGTTTTCGGGACTGCAAAGAAAAATATTGGAATGTGTTAAAGGAGATTAATTCTGAAACTGAGAATGCTTTTATAGACAAAGTAAAAATCACATAAGGGAAAGCCAGCTGTGTATTACATGCCCTGCTCACAAGTACTCTTTAAATGAATGAAAGACTTTCCTTAGAAATGTCTAATAATAATTAGATTTACAAGTAAAAGTAATAGAATGGTAAATTATTCTAGACTATATTCCTTTTGACAGTGCTGTCAACTCATTAATAAAAAAGTGCACCTTCCTTCAAGCAAATGTGTTTCCAGACTCTCAACAAACCAGTTTTAAAATGTCTATAAACAATATTCTTGTTTGGCTGTTCACTTTGACACCTGAGGTCATAAAATGGACATTTATGTGTCCCAGCACAGATTTAGGCAACCAAGCATTGGATTTGGATATCTTTTTGTAGCTCTAGTGTTTGAACAGTAGACCTTGCAAGTTCAATGGTTGTGAAAATACATGATATTGCCTAAAATCCAAGAGAATTTAATTTTCACTGTTAATTATTCAAAAAATTGTGGAATTAAAATGTTGAAATCACTCATGGAACCTTAGCTGTCTGTTCTTGCAACATTGTTTGTGGTGCAACCGTATGCAACCATGTTTTGCTGCACTACCTGGTTGTATTTTTTTCAGCTAATAACATTTTACTTCACTCCAGTTTTTCCTTACAATTTTGAGTTACTTTCTGGTATAACTCTTTCTCCATATGAAAGAATGGCCTAGCACAAGCAGTCTCAACACTCACCACACTGTTTTTGGCTGTGCAAATTCCAGCAGGCCCAAGCTTATAACTAACTTTGCTGTACCTCAAATATTTCATACCATCTGGAAGTTAGTAGTATGTCAGATCTCTTCTTGTCTCAATTTTTTTTTTTTAAATTACACTTCCAAACTGAGGTAACTCAGACTTACTGTACTATTGCCATGTTTAGCCCAGCAGTTCTAGTCCTGTACATCCTAGTCACCTCCTACTTCCTTGTCAGGGTGAGATTTAAGAATGCAGAGTGCCAAATGTGATTTTAGGTGCCCCAGAGAATCTTCCTTCGGCTCTATCTACCATGCCAGAAGAGCATGGGTCTCCCACGTGGAGATTTTCCAGGTCCCCTAGGGCATCTAAGGTAGTACTTGATGACAATGTTTAAGCACCTGACTGTCTCCCTGCTGCTTGAAATACACAAGTCTTTTTTCCAGTTTATAGTTCATATTTACATAGCATTCTTTAATTGCCTTTGTATCCTACCTTTCCCTGGGGTTTTAGCTTGCAACAACTAATTGAGCTGTTTCTTCAAATTTGACAAAAGCTTTTAAGCAGCAACACAAAGCTGAGCTTCAAACATGGAAAAATAGAGGGAAAGGAAACAATTAATATAATCTTGTGATTATATAATTTATATAATCTTGTGATTATACGACTTGGAACTTTCCAAAACCTCAGTGATCTGCCGGTTGCTCAGGCCTTACCTGTAAACCAGGCATGCTTCTGATGGCAGGTGCAGCACTTTTTCCTGCTAGTCTGCATGAAGCTGCTTCTAAAGGTTCTGAACTGTAAGGTAGTGACTCTGGTGGAAATTGATTGTGCTTAGATCTTCGTAAGAATGCATAAGGTAAATTTCTATTTATTTCTTTCTACTAAGGAAGTCTCTTTTTGAGGTGTTTTTGGCCCCATTTCTACACTGAAGATGTATTTCTATATTTCTGTGAAATATTTTGGTAGTTTATATGATGTCTAGAAAGTGATTGACATTATTGCCATTTTTGCTTCATTTTTTCATATAGTCTAAATATAACTACTTGGTTTTACTTAGGTAGTTAAGCAGAGTAGATTTATATTTAGACTGTTACTTCAAAGAAAATTATCCTTGCAGACAGGTGGTTTATTTTCCTCTTAGTTTTCCTCAGTGCAGGAGTTCAGTAGTTATTATTGGGTTACTTCAAGATTCAAGGCTGATTAATTTTCTGATACTGTATTAAGATTTTTTCCATTTGATTTTTGTAAAAGGCTTTAATTTCCAATTTGATCCGTAGTCAGAACTCAAGATAAGAAATGCATTTTAGTACTTTAAAGACTATTCCAAGTGCTTTGCAGGTGGTTTATAAGATCGTTTCCTATCTCTGTTTTTCACAAGAGATCAGCATCCTGTATCATCCCTGGAAAATTACAAAATTGTGCTATTGCTGCTGACAGCATTTCACAGATTTCAGAATATAAATCTTTCAATACCACAGTGTCTTTACAGTAATATTGAACAAAAGCAAAAACATTTTTCTAGAGATAAATGCTTTATTTGGCATTGTTATTTTGCTTTATTATTCGTATTAGCTCTATGACGTTTTAAAGTCTCACTTTCATAAAACCAATTTGGAAGTACTAATATGCTGAAGTGTTCTCTATCTCAGGAGAAGGAATGACTTTTCATATGGTAGCATTTGTTACTGTTTTTCAAATTGTAATAATTGAAGGATCAAAAGTGATAACCATAGTAGGTCTCTGTGGCAATAATTAATTGCAGATACACAGTGAATATACTTCAAAACAAATACAGGCAGAAAAAGCAAATTGACTGCAGAATTAGAAAAACCTAGTCAAATCTGAATATTTTTCTTAATTAAATTTCCAGACTGAGGTAACTCAGATTTACTATACTACTGCTGTGTTTAGCCCAGCAGTCCTAGTCACGTACATCCTAGTCACATCCCAGTTCCTTGTCATGGTAATATTTAAGAATGCAGATTGCCTCCTGCCCATCACCGTCTTCTGTTTTCCATGGAAATTGGATGGCTCCCAGGCAGGAACAGTGGTATTTCTCCCCAGATGTTTTATATGAATGATCGGGGTACCAAAATCCCAGGTCATGCCCCAAAAGGTAAGTATAGACATAGCTATGAAGAGCTGTCCAATTTTAGTCATTTAACTGAATAACCTTAAGCGGTAAACTGAGTTTACCTGGACTCCCTGTGTAGTCACTAGGAAGAGGCAAACACTGTCAGAAGATGATTCAGATTCTAAGTGGGCTGAATTGCTCTCTGGTGGAACTCACCAAATACCTGTGATGAAAGTGACCACGTACATTTAGCATGGGGAAGCTGGTGTGCTGTAAATTCACAGCCAGGCACCCTGCATATTGCCTTTCTTGTGCACATGAGATGCCTGAGTTCTTTTATCCACATAAGGATCCAACTTTTCTTATTTGTATAGAGCAACAGATGGCTGTGCTCCACTGATATTGCTGCATGCAGCTTCCTTTCAGGTGCTGCCCAGATGAAAAAACAGACAAATTCAACAGGATAACATGAGACAATTTCACTGAGCTACTACCAATAGATAAAATATAGACTAGAATACATAGAAAACATTGTTAAATTCTGAAAGGATCCTTAATTCTGCATAGAGTTGTAACATTAAATGAGTGGCTTGAATTTGAATTAGTGGGATTGTATAAGTAATTCTTTGGGGATACAGCAGAATGCCACAGACTTTAGTCTGTGGATGATTCTATAAAATTTACATTATAAAAATACCGTTTCCCATAATGGAGTAGTGAAAGAAAATTCAATGTGACAAGAAGTCAGATTTTACTATCTTACTTGTCTGATTCTCTGTAATAAAATACATGCTCATACCTGCTTTTAATTTAACTTCAACTTCCTTATATGCTTCCTTGTCCTGTCACGTATATTGGTTTCAAAATACAGAGGTCAACCGTATCTGTGCCTGAAGAAAATGCAATATGCACTCAGAAACCATGATCTTCAAAAATTGTTAGCAGAAAAATAAGTATAGTGTTTAAACATGTTGCCAGACATGTTTGTGTGTAAATTATGATTATAGATTATAGAATACTGTAAATGTATTGTGACATCATTTTAATTGTATGCAGCATATCTCATAATTTTAATTATGTAGACTTTATTCATGTATTTGAAGACTTTCATGGGTTAAACATTACAGTAATTCTTAAAATAAGGCAGACCTGTTAGTTGGGTGTATTTTTACTTAGGTAGACCTTCACAGAATAGTTACATGAGGTATAAAAGCTGGTACTCTTAAAGGCAGTCAGCATAATGATAAAGAGTGAACAGAAGTCACCGTATGGAACCAATATGCACCTGAAAAATAGCTAAAATAAGTCATTTTGTAGAGCACAAATGATACCACTCTAATGTGTCATTATGACAGAATCAGTGGTATCCCTTCTAAAAGAAAGGGTATCTTGCATTACCTGTTTGCCAACCCATCTGCTTTTTATGTAGAAGCAAGAGAGCAGTAAGATGTCAATTGTTGTACTGACAGAATCGGTAAATGATATCCATGAAATGAGATCCATGAAAGCCTGGTTTTGGTTGTGGTTTTGTTTGTTTTTTCTTTTTTTTTTTAGCTCTTTTAATTAACAGGGAAACAGAAAAGGATGTACTAGTCAGGGTAAAATTCACTTCCTGCAGGGGAATTTGCAAGACAGCACCTTGAATTTATTGAAGGTTTACATGAGAATAAATTGAGGCACAGACAGTGTGCTGATAGTTTGCAGTGATGAAGTTTGGCTTGACTGAAAAAAAAAATTGGATAGAAAAAGGGCAGTGGTTTATTGGCTGACAGTGTTCAGCAGAGGTAAGGGCCACCGCGGTTGAGCCATGTTACTTTATTTGGTCTTTAAACCTTTATGAGATAAAATTGTATCTGTCCAAGCCCTCCTTCTTCTCCCTGTGTTGTAACTCTTGGTCTCCATGTGCTCTTGACGGGTATTTCAGATGGAGTGGGCTGGGGTAAGGACTGCATCCTCCTAAGGGATGGGGGCCCTTGAGGCCCTTTTGTCTCCTGTCTTTCTCTGGGCTCTGCTGGTCACTGTTGCTCTTCCCTGTGGTTGTGAAGTGGCTGGAAAAGCTGTGCTACTGCTACTGTTAACCTGCAGTCCTGCGCCGCATGTCCTCTTCTTAACACAAGGTCCAAATCCGGACAGTTTGTACCAGTTAGGGAGAGTTGTTTCCCAGTTAGCTTTAGTATGCTGCGTATCACACTAAGACACTATGCTTTCATTCGGGTCTTGTGGGATGTGCTTTTGAGTGTTCTGAGTTTCTGTGTGCCAGGACTTGTGGGGCACATCTGATTGCTGGTGAGTGAAAATGTTACGTTTTGCAGAAATGCAGTAGATTATACTGGGTGGACATACTTTGTATAAAGCAGGTATACGTTCTTTCAAATATAATAAAAAAGTGCCTAGATACAATAGCAAGGAATTTCTTCCTGTATTTAACATATACTACATGGAGCTGGCATGGAATGATGATACCGACAGTCCTTTTGATTGATGCTACATGGCAATTTCTACATGTTAGATAGCTGAGCGTAGGGAAAGATGCAAAATATTTTGTTTTGAAGGCTGTTAAGGGTATTTTGTTTATATAAATGAAACAATGTTTCTTTTGTAACTGTGAAACTTCCTATTAAAGGATGCATATAACTTTCAAAATAAAAAGATGCTTGTAACTGTAAACGGCTATGATATATTTGCTGTTCCCCCACCCATTTAGAGGCAAAACCTATTTATGAGGCTTTATTAAGTGCAGATAATTCCCATGGCTTCAGCACAGAAGAAACAGCTGCAAAATATAGTCTGATTTGCATATAAATGACATGATTTCTGCTCAGAAAAGGATATTGAAAAATATATATTTCTACAGTGAAAACCTGATAGTCACACATATTAAGGTCAGCTTGTGTAACTTTTTTTAAGCTGCTGCATGTTGAAACCTGATCACACTTCCAGCTAGATTCAGGCTCTATCAGTTGTGCCTACTATGCAATTATGAATTTCTTAATTAGCTCAGAAGAAGATATTATTTGTAGAAATATATTCCAAAACATTTATGTCAACAGTTTAAGCACTTTAAAATGTTCAGAATATTTATCAATACAAGTGGACAACTCCAAACTTGGCACTTTTCCTTATCTTTGGTACTGTGAATTTGTGATGCGAGGGAATTCCTGTTGTTTGGGTAAGACAGAAAAAGTCCTGCTAACTTGCTCTAAACACTTTAATAAATGGTAGGATATAATTAAAGCAGACATAGGGATGTTACTTTTACTGTCCCAAATAGTTTCCTACGGTTATCTTTTCTATTAAAGATAAATTCATACTTCTAAAATTTCTGCCTGACATAGGCCATCATTGACCAACTGAGATGCTTGGCCAAAACAAAAAAAAACCAAGTGTTTCAAAGCTAAAGCTATATATGCCATTTTATCCTAGTTGTTCCAGTTCACTGCACAAATTCAAAAATATATCATATAATGATATGATGTGATGTGATATGTCATGATATTATATAAATATCATATAAAAATATCATATTTATTTCAGTAGAAATATAACTCTAGGTGATTTTAATAATGAACTGTCTTCAACGTAGTAGTCATCTAATTGCTGAACTCTGATGTTACAGCATTCAGTGTGGCCTCGGCACTGATACTCATACAGAGCTTAGGCAGCGGCAACGCCAAGCTCTGCAGAGCAGACCCCTACCACTCTCAGGCAAGCTGGAAGAGCTCCCCCGGATCCTTGAGGAATACCCTTGGGAAGTCAGCTAGCGTGAGAGAAAGTGAACACGGGGTTCCAGTCAACGAGTAGCCACTTCCCTCCCTGAAAGGCTGTGACTGTGACCTTGCAATGGAATGTTTGTTTACTGACAGCTCTTGCTGCTGCTTAGGTATATCCTGATATAGAAGAAAGTCATTGGACAGCCAGGCAGGAAGGGGTTTGGAAGAGAACTGCCAAACCTTGGTTTTCAAATCCCTGCTTGGCAAAGGCCGTACTGAGCTGAATGCCATTGCCAGAAGCAATAGGTTGTCTACTTGGAGAGATTGATCAGCCACAGTGAATCATCATTAGTCTGAATGCCTCTTGGAGAGGCTTGATACTGTTTAGTAAAGAAAAAGTGAGAATAGTGCTGTCTGTAAACCTGGATGTGCAGCAGAGCTTCCTTTTTAGCAATTTCTTTCAGTTTATAAAAGCTGTTAATTTCTCTGAATAAAAATGAGGCAGTAGAGCTTATTACTAGGTTTCTGATTATTACTTTTTTTTTCTGTTTGTGGTGTAACATTTTAGCTGTTGTAGTCCAGACTTGTTAGGTTACTGGATGCAGGAAATAAACTTCTTTATCCCAGGGCTCCATTCTTGTGTTTTACATGTTAAGCCTGGAGGAGGTTTTTCTGCCTAGCTGGGAATTTCTACTCAAAGAATAGTCATCCAGCAGCTGGATTGTTAACGTTTTCAGCATCTGCTCAATTATAAGGATTTTCAGGCTCTGAGGTCAGTTGGGTTGTTTCTAAAAATTGTACTAATAGATGTAAAAGGAGCATTCACCAAAGCATCAACACGTTATCAAATAGTTTTATTTCAAAAGTATGGCAGTAGAAGTGATTAAGAATGTGTGGGCCATGAAATAGATCGGCTTATCTTGTGATAGATCACAGAGATCCATTTCAGAGACTGGAGGCTTGCTTAGTAAGGAAAATAACCTGTATTAGGATGATAAGAGGTACAAGTGGATCTTTCTCCTCCCTCTCTCTCGGGTGTGATTGTCTCAGGCAACCATATTAGCAGAAGCTTAGACGCATTGTTAGCTTCTGGAACAGATTTACCAAAGTGACAGTGCATACTGAGGATGATAGTAATAAAATGGGCGGTGTGTTCTGGGAGAAAATAAAGTTGGCAGCTTGGAATAGTGGAAAACAGCTTTGGATAAGCATGTGGTTCAATAGAAATTAGTCTCTGTCCATGGACTTTATAGCAGCCAATCAGAACTGCGCTCTCAGTTCAAGCAGTTAATAATATCTCAGCACTGTAGCTTAAGGGATACAATTTTCAAAATTATTGTAGTGTGGGACCAATAAATTTCAGCTCAAAGAAGGCAGTGTTCCATATAATTTATTTTAGATTTCCATCTAGGGTATGTTCTGACACTCCACATGAAAGTCAAATTGTCCATGTAAAATGGTTTCTAGGTGATAAGTTGACCCCTGGGGTTTTAGTAAAATAATAGATTCAGAATTCTATCTGACTCTCCAATCTATAAAAGCTAGTTATCAGCTGTTTGAAGGATTTGATAAGAAGGAGGAAAAAAAAAAGCGCTTTTGGGTAGTGACATTTTTCTCATTAATGGGGACAATGTTAGAATCACAAACTCCTTCTGGATTTGGTAGTAAATACTCAGCTGACATGTGTTTTGGGAGGTGGTGGTTCCGTGTGAGGAGTGTATGTGTCTAAGCCTCTGTGATATGCATATGGAACAAGGAATATTTCTAATAGACGCGTACAGCCCTTCAAAAGAAGGGTGTTTACTGTGCCACCATCTGGCCATCATTTTTAAATGCATTCTATCACCAGAGCCTGCCTCTGCAGAAGTTTTGCTGGAGAATGACTGTCTCATGGTGCCTAGAGAAACACTAGAATACCAACATATGCATTTTTCCTGCCAGCATTCTTCAGTATCTAAACATAATGCAAAACAAACGGTAACCTGAAAAGAAACAAGGTATTACTTTAAGTTCTTGTCTGAACACTTACAGGACCTGCCATCTTTTTCTAGTTTTGTTGTTTTATTTAATTGTATATTCTTGAGAATACATACAGGTAGTTCCTAGTGTCCCACATGGCTTCACTGTCAGTTTAAGCCTACCCCCCTGGGTTGGGTAGAGGCTTTGTTGCATTTTGTTTTAGTAGATGGGTGTATCTGCATGTACATGCGTATGAAGTGCAGCACTAGCAAGTAACGGGGCAAAGGTGACAGTAAGATAGGACTAGTCATAGCGACAGTAGAAGAAGCTTGCCTAATAAAATGCTAAAAGTGTGTTTATATTCAGTGCAATTGAGTGTCCCTTTGATTTTTGATTGAAGAAAATACCTCCTGACTTTAAAAAAAAAAAAAAAAAACTATGCTCAAGAAAACTTGAGTTTTCTACAGGCTGCGTAAACAAAAAGGATTGTCTCAAAGAAAAACCCAAGTCCTTCTTCGGTGGTTCCTCGTGTAAACCACTGTCTTGTATTTTCCCTGCACGTGTCTGTGATGAACATTTTGTTCACTCTAGAAGTAGGGCCTGTTACGTGTAGTCTGTTGCTGGGGCTTGGGCAGGGCATGGAGAGGAAGGCTGTGAGGAGGTTGCCCGGTTGCCTCCTGCGCACTGGGTTACTGAGGCAGAGGCAGATGCCTCCTCCTCTGAGGGGAACTGAGCGGTTCTTAGGGGAGGAGACATCTGGCACTCCTGAGTCGGGTAAAGAAGGGAAATGCAGCCAGTAAAGATCTTGTAGGCAGCATTGTGGGGGTTTTGCTTTAGAAGTGATTGGAGAAAGTGGAGTTCCCTAGAGAGCGCTGGGGGGTGTCTGTGGTGCTCTGTGAATCATTTGGGAATTTTCAGATTGGAAGTAAGTCTGGGAAGAAAGATTTACCCTACAGTGACACAATGGGGAGGTTAATTTTCAAGCTTTTCTGTTTAATCTAGCTCTCCAACAGATCAGACATCTCATGATTTAAAGAATAATTCTGTCCTGCCATTCTAATAACACCTACTCTTAGAAATCTGGATTATGTGTGTGTGGTTATCAGAAGGAAAATCTACCTAAAGACAACTGCTAATTCAGGGTCTCTGCAGATAGGATCAAAAAGAGCCAACTGCTCTTAAACCTTGCTTTTTTCTGGTTTGGTTTGGTTGGTTTTAGCTTTACAGAGATAATTGGGTGCTGGTTCTGCAAGTGGGTAAGTTGTAACAGATGTGGGACAAACCTGTTCACTCCCTCGAGTGAACTCCTGCTCACTCAGGTATATATCATATATATCAGCTCTGTTGGAGTGTGCTCAAAAGCAAAGCGTCTGTTGCGTTCTTAAAGTGCTTTTCTTCTGGAAGAGAGATCTGAGGACTAGAAGAGTTTATGAGTAACTCTGACTTCTGCTATTGACTGGATTTAATCTGCATTGACGCTTTCCAAAGTAGCTATATATTCTCCTTTGGGTTGTTTTGTCACTCTGAGGCTGATTTTAAAATGTGTCATCCGATTTCAAGGTTTAGGGGGTTAGCACTGAAACTATCCATGGAGGTAATTACCAAATCATTTGTATTTGTGGCCCCAGTTAATTGTAGGTGACACCTTTTGCTTACTGGAAGCCCCGTGAGAAATAGTTTCCTTTCCTGGGGTGGGATGATGCACGGAAGGAAGTACTTTATCTGTATTTCTCCATACCCTTTATATGTTCTGTAAGTGCTAGGCTGACAGAGCGTCGGGTGCTGTGGCTGCATGAGTGTTCACTGAAAAACCTGCGACTGTGGCCATAGGTAGAGCTGGTGTCCGACATGGAAACATCATGATACAGGAGAGTCCGGGGACTCTGGGTCAGGGAAGGGACACAGAGCAGCCTGTGTCCAGCATCAGCCTCCTCAGAGTAGCTGTCCCTGGGACAAGGACGACAATCCACTGCCCCAACAGGGTAAGATTACTAAGGAACCTTCTCATAGATGTGTTTCTACGAAAAAGTCCCTCCTGTAACTTTTAATGTAGGAGTGCGGCACCTGGCCTAATGCTTTTAATTCAATCCATCTTGTAACTAAAAAAAAAAGAAACCATCAGGAATCAAAAATACTGGACAAAGTATTGCCTCCTGCAGAGGCACAGCTTTAGGAACCGTCTGTTGCTTACATAAAGCACTGAGGCTTCTGGAGCAACGTGGGCATTTTAATTTGGGGACATTCCTCACCTTCACTTCCTGAATTTTGCCCTGTCTCTCCCATGGACAGACTTCATGCAGATGCCTCGTTTCCTACTGCTAGATGAGGCTGTGCTGACTGGACAGATGTTTTTGGAAGTTAGTATGACTGGAATGTGCTTGTGAGGACAGGGGTCTTCACACCTGTAGTTCTGCGCTAAGCGTGTTGTGGCAGAAAAGCTGTTGATGCTGCTGAGCTCCACTCCCGCCCGGTGCCACCCAGCGGTTGTGCCGATCCAGTTGTTCTGTGGGGCTGTTCTGTGAAATTAACTAAAACAAATGTGTGAGTAACCCCACACCCCCCTTTGGAGAAGCCTGCCTCTTACCTCTTGGCATTGCTAGGAAAAAAGTGCACACGTGCACAGGGCGAAGCAGACTCTGATGTTACCTGTCACGGTTATGTTTCACTCATCCTTAAATAGGAAAATAGCCTTTGTTTCATGTATATGACAAGTAAATTACATAATGTTAATAAAATAGAGGCCCTAAATCCTGCTTGGAATTGCCACTGGCAGCTGCTAATGTACTTTCTAATTGTATTTATTATTTGTAGCTTAGTAATACCTTGCCAGGGCATAGTCCTGCTTGTTAGCGTCGGAGGAGGTTGGAAGCGCTGGGGATGCTCCGAGATCTCACCCCAGCTCCACGGCCTCCTGCCTGGCCTGCAGACTGGGCTGGGGTTCGTGCGTCTTGGTGAAAAAGCTGAAAAAAGAGCAGCATTACATTTACATTTCCAGTTGCTATGCGGACAGATCGGGAAACGAGCTCTCTGCCACCAAGTGGGATTGGTAATACAATCTGAAGGACTGGCTCACATCTGCAAACATCTGCACCTTCCCACAGACTCTTGACCAGAGATTTCAGAACATATTTCTTTAAAAAGGTCATTGAGGAATACAACCCCCAGGATGCACCGCACGCTAAGTGTTTTAATAGGGCTTTCCCACCGGCCTCATATTGGACATTTCTCCTCCCTCATTCCGCTCACAGTCGCCGGCCTGAGGGAGGCTGAGGCGCCGCTCGTCTGCCTTCCGACCGCTGTGCGCCGAAATGAGCCATGGCTGACTACGGCGGTGCCGCGCCGCCCTCTCCCCGCACACGAACGGGCGCTGCGGGGCCCGGCGCCGCATTTCAGGGTCTCTGTCCCGTCCCGTCCGTCCCCCCCCCGCCCCGGGGCCGACCGCCATTTCCTTGAGGCCCTCCCCGCCTTCCCCGCGGCCGTCGCCATGGAGACGGGCGGGCCCGGCCTGGCGCTGTGCGGGCGGGGCCCGGGGCGGCAGCCATCTTCCCCGCCGCCGGCCAGGGGGTTGCGGGCTCGGGGCGGGCGGTACGCCTCAGTCCCGCTGTTGGGTTTAAATTAGCCGATGGTGCTGGCGTGTTACCGCGCCCTCCACCTTGGTGTTAGTGGCACCGAGTGCAAGGTGAGTGTGAGGTATTGCAGACCTTATGTTGTAGCGAAACCATGGTGCAGTTCACCGTGTTTATCCAAAGGCCTTTCAGGTCACGGTAGCAGAGCCCTCAGAGGGCAGGGGTGCCATAGGGACTTGCCAGGAGGGACCCTGGGCCACCACCACCACCTTCCAGGCTGCTGAGGGACCTGCTGGCTGGGCACACAGCTATCCTTGGCCAGGTTTTTCTGGACTTAAAAGAAGTGGCCCTAATTACTGAAAAAGGCACCATCCCACCAGTTCAGCCACAGAAGTCTGTGAGAGGTGAGCTGGGAAGTGGTTAATGCAGGTGGCTGTTGATAAGAGGTGCCTTTTAGCCCTTCTGATAATTTCACAACTGCTGCCCAAGTCAGACATAGCACCAGGGAAAATGCAAAAATGCAATTTAACAGCAAAGGTGCTGACTATACTATAGCACTAGGAAGAGGATTTTGTGGAAAAGCCTAAGTAGCAAGATGGCCACTTAACTGTGGGCTTGAAATGTGTCAGATTAAATTGATTAAATCATTAAACAAGGGACTAACGTGCTGCAGAGGGAAGGTTAACGTACCATCCTCACAAGATTTTTTGAGAGGCGTGTGACCGACCCACCTCAGAGCTGGAGTTCCCAGCTGACTGTTTTGCTTTGTCATTCTCACCGATGGGGTGCGAACCGAGTCAGCCAGCAGGGGAGGGCCACCATTTTGTCACCTCCTTTTCCAGCTGCTGCATTGCACTCGCTGCTGCATAGAGATGTCTTCGTGTGCGTTGCCTCTGCACAGAGCCCATCTGTGTGTCTGCTGGCCCCAGCCAGTTGATCGCGTGGAAAAGCAGAGAAGGAAAAGTGCCTTTAATGCAGAAATAGGCTATGGGATTTTTTTTTTTTTTTTGGTCTCAGAATTTATTATCTCCCGAAAAGGAAACTGCATGCCCAAAGCAGCTGTTGGGCTGACCTCCCTTCCCGACATGTGAGGCCCCAGTTGCATGCTGGTGGGAAGGGGGGGGGGGGGGGGGGGGAGGAAAGTACTAAGACTTTGCTTTGGTGTGCTCTGTCCTGACCTTGCTGGGTTTGGCTCTGTAGCAGGGGACCGAGTGGCCAGTGGTGACTCCCAGCCTGGGTAAGGCCTGGGTGCGCCTGCAGTTGCAGGGGGGCTGCATGCAGACCCTAACCTCCAGGAGAGCTGTGTCAGCACGTGGACTGGTATCTATCTTCACGTTCCCTTTCAGAGTTCATAAGATGTTAACTTTCGAAAGGGAGGTCCCCCTTGTGTATTTATGTCAGTGATTTTGGGTTTTAAAGTATTCGTGCGTGAAAAATGATTGTAGGAACTGTATACTCCCATGTGTGAATAATGACTACATGGGAACACAGATTACAGCAGTTTTGCACTGAGACTGCTGCAGTTTACAGGCTCTCTTTGGGAACGTTATGAAACGTTTTTAAATGCTGGTGCATGTTAATGCATTGATTTCAATCAGTCTTTTTATCCCTTTTGGATTTGTTCAACTTAACAGCTAGCATGTCTCATGTTTGCTCTAAGATATGCCTAGCAAATTAGGCAAATTAAAAAATGCATGCAAAAATATGGCACTATGCACATGTATCAGGTTTGTTATTTATTAATAGACTCCAATTTCCATACGATAGCCTACTCTTTTGGGTTTTTTTACTTTGGCTCAATGGATAGTTTATGCCAATTACACGTAGTTTAATAACTTTGAAATCTGTTTTTGCTTTTCTTATGTATAAAGACATGGATTCTCTTTCGGGTTTTAATTAAACTCTATACTGACTTTAAAGATTCTATTGTCCTTTTCATTTAAATAGGATTTTTGTTAGATCTTTAACAAGACCTCAATGGGGTAATAAATCTAAGCAATTGTCCTTATTAGGAGTAGATTATTCTCAAGAGATGGAAAGTCACAGAAGTAACTAAAACCATTTGTAGGGACTGAACTAAGGCTTTTTCTTCCTAAACATTAAACAGACTTGCGAATGACTTGCTTGGGTGCTCAAATTAAATTAAATGATATTTTGTTTATTTTTCACATTTTCAGTATAGGCTATTTGCATTTACTTAAACTTTGAGTTTCATTGAGCAAAATTCACTCCTGGGTAAGGATCCTTACTTTCAGTGTACAAGCTGTAAATGAAACTTAGTATATCCTGCAGTTTCTTTTGTTAGTAACCCTTGCAACACTTGTAATTTATAGGACCCACTGACCTAGTGAGCATATTCTTAATTAATCTTACTTGCCACAGTAGATGAGTCCTGGCTGAAGAATTAGTCTTGCATTTGTCCCACACCCCAGCCAAGTAGAACTGCAGAGTATGTAGTATTGTGCTGCTTGTCCAAAGATCTCAGATGCTGGACTAAAACCACAAGTTCTTAGTCAGAGAAAACTTACTGCAAAACCAACAGTTCTGCCTAAGTTTGGCCTTCAGGTGTTTACATATGGCTAGGTGGTGAAAGGGGATTTGACTCTAATGGTTCTTTTTGTTTCAGCTTTTTGTTTCGTTTGAGGGTATTTGCCATTCTGTAGGTGCTCAGGCCTTGTTTTGTTCCTGGTTTTAATCTAGGTTGGCTTCTGATAGCGCATGCCCTCCTTTACGCACACAGTCAAATCCTGCATTTCTGCCTTATGTTTAATTCCCAACTTTGCTATACACATCGTAGGGCAATTTTTTTTAAGCATCCAGTTATTTGGAAGCTCCATTTTGCGCTGCCAGGTTCGAGACATTCGTTTCTAGGGCTTGGTTCTGCCCAGAAGCCAACAGGCAAAGGCAGAGATGTTGCTGAGGGGCATCCTCACAGGTGAGACGTGTTGGTGAGACAGGCGGGTGTTGCTCCGTGGCTTCAGTTCCTGCGCTGACGGAGCTGCTGCCCTCTGCAGAGCATGCTGCAGGAAGCTGGACTCCAGGGACACGGCCGCACGTGACCCACCCACGTCCGCCTCCACCGGGAAGGAGCCCACAGCCCTGCTCAGCAGATGAAGACAAAACCCTTCTTGGTTGCTGCAGCTGCACCAGCTCTCAGCCACCAGGTACTTAATGTCTTGAAGCTCTCCTGTCTGTAGGCTTTTCTGTCCCTGTCTCTTGCAGGCGGGTGTCTCTGTAGAGCCAAGTACTGTCAGCCTCCAGTCTGCTCCTGCTCCCTACATGGTATTCTGCTGTGTTTCTCTATTAAGAGACTTCACCTCGACCCTTCTTGTCTCCTAAGTGACACTGTAGTGATTCTTTGGGCCAGAACAAATTATTGTAGAGGAACATAGCTCATAAGTATTAATTTCTAATTAGACATTTGCTGCATATTGGAGGCCAAATTGCAGATTTTGAACCTTCATCTCCTGTCTTTCCGTATCACTCAAATGGCAAAGATTTTGGCATGGTAAGTCACAGAGGGAGGTGGAAAATCTGGTGCAAAGTGAGATAATGTAGTTCTTCAGCATCATGGCTTCTCCGTGCCTTTATAGGAAACTTAAAAAAATAGAAGGTGCTGACAGCAGGTAAATCACCTGGTTGCTGCTCTGCTTTTGGCATAAAGCCGGGGGAAAGCGGGGGGAGGAAATGCACACCCTAGCTTTTAGGCTCAGATTGCAACTCTTCCTTCCTCCCAATGCAGTGCATATTCATAGAGTGGCAAACCTAGGCTGAGGCCTGCTACTGATTTAATATGATTCAGCACACAAGCAGCTAAGAGTGCTCAGCCTTTGGGACAGATGCTGGGGGGATGAAGAGATTCTCCATCCTGTATTGTGAGGCAATTAGGCCTGATTTAGGCAATGCCGTATCTCAGACAAAATCCGTGGGGCATAGTTTTGCTCTGGATTCTCATCAGGATGTGGGATTTTCCTTCTTGTTTCCTCCAGCAGCAGGGCCAGGTGTTAACCTGTTCTTGGCTCTGCAAGGTGCAATGGAGAGGGCCCAGCTCTGCACCTTGCCAAGAGATACGTCTCTTCTTTCTCTTCTTCCCTCCACCCCTGTTTTCTGGGGATGTATGCTGTAGTCATAGGCAAGTGCTGGGGCTCTGTGCCTGCAGTATGAAGGTGACAGTGTGTATACAGGAAATGCAGGGCTAGCTAAATGGACTTCTACTGCTTGCTGATGTGCATGATCTGACAATTAAAAGATTGACTTCTTGCTTTGCACTCTGAAGGAATGTATGCTGCTTTCCAATGCCAAGTATATACCACAGCATCAAATGCAGTTAGATGCTATTTACACGTTGGCTGTGCGGTGAGCCAGCAGTGTTCTCCCCTGTTTGCAGCAACCTCCCTGGAGGGGGAGCAAGCTGCTTAGAAGGTCAGGGGGGTACCTGTGCATCACAGGCGTGAAAAGCTGCCCTCTTTCTGCCTGAGGCACAAACCTGTTTTCACTCTGTGAAGCAGAGTGGAAAAGCTGGGGTCCAACAGTGTTAGGTATCCCTGAGTATCTGCAAGATGAAGATGGTGTATGGGTATAAGAAATCCAGTTTGCTTCTCAAAATAACTAGGTGAGGTTTGGGTGGGAAAGCAATGGGAATGCTAAATGATTGCTGCTAACACTTGCTAAGATGACAGCAAATCTCCTCTATATTAATGTTCAACTTTTGAGGCTAGATTGAATCTTACTTTATTAAAGAAGGTAGGAAGCCTAGATGAAGCTCTTTAATCTTCAACTGGAAATACAATTTTGAAATCCATTATCTTAGGAATGTAGTAATCAAACAGAATAATAACTGATGTTAAACCTACTTTGAATGTTATTTAAAGTATTTCTCAGATGGAAACAAAAGGTGATAGGATGGTGTCAGGTTCACTTGGACATCTGCTTTGCTTATGTGGTTGCCCATAGGAGGAAGAGAGGTTGATCAGCGTGTATTTTCTGGCTATATGATCATTTGGAACTATCAAAGGCTAAAAGGTCATTATGTGATTCTTAAATGCTACCATTTGCTATTTGTTCCAACAAAAGGCTGTTGGAACTGTAACGGTGTTATAAGCACAGCTCTGCCCATGAGGACATCACCACAATGGGTACCAAGCATGTCACATCTTCATGAATCTTCAGCGTTAGAGAGAAAAGACCTGTTAGTCACCCTCTCCCCCTTTACTACTAAACTGTTTGCCTTGGCACATTTTTGATCTCCCTTGGTCACTCTGCCTGATACCATGTATATGTGTCCTCATGTTCCCCACAGTGTAATGCTCTCTTTTTTCCAGAATGTCCTTTTTTTCCAGAATGTTTCCTTTCTCCTTCCCATGTTTTTCATCTCTCTTTGCCCATTTGTATAACACATCTGCGCTCTCTGTTGTTTTCAGCTTCTAATTTAATACCACTGGTGAATTTCTCAGCCTCTCTGCAGATCATTAAAAAGAGGCTGTGTGGGACTGCTTGTAAAAGGAAACACTGCGTTCCCAAGATAGGTTACAGACTGGTTTGTGTCAGTGCTCTTTGTTTTGGAACTTTTAGCTTTGTTTAGTTCTTGAACAGATGCAAAATGATCTCTGGATCTCTTGTTTGCCACTTGAGTGTGAGAATACAAGGAACACAAATTCAAGAGTTGCAGGACTTGAAAGGACCTGTGCAGCCCTAGGGAAAGGGCAGTTTGCCATGTAAGCAAAACAAAACAAAACAAAACAAAACAAATGAACAAAATCCCAGCCCAACAACAAAACCAGTCTGTCCCAGGCTGTGAGCAGGTGAGGGAAGCCCTCCTTCCCGCTCCCTGTGCACTCTATTTCAACCCACCATTGTGCTCAGTGGCTGGAGAGTTGGCAGAAATGGATGTGTGCCTGAAATACCATCACATAGTAAAAGGCCGAGGTGGCGTGCCTGTGGTGTGAGGTGAGAGGTTCTGCTTTTTGTTGCCATTTTGGTGCTGCTCCTGCAAGAAGCTGGGGGTCACGTGATTGCTTTAATCCAGCAAAAATCTCTGCGGCTGATGCTGCCAAAAGAAGCGTTTGTGTGCTGTGGTGGGTGGCAGAGTTGAATGAGGGAACAAATCCAACTGCGAGCTACCATGTTGCCTCATCAGGTCGGCCTGAATGCCAGTATTGACACAAAGGAGGGAGTTGTTGGGGCAGGAAGGGAAGATGGGCTCACACAAGACTAAGCAATGTCATCAAAGGGACAGTGGAGAGTGAGGCACTTAGTGCATGAGTTTCTCCCCCGTGCCTGATTTTAGGATGTGGATAGCACTGCTGTGCCTGTGAGAGCTGCACGTGTCAGGTGATGCCCAGGGTAAATCTGTGCCCAGGTGTTTAAGCAGCGTTGGACTGAGACCCATCCCTTCATTTTGCTTGTGCTCCCGGCTGGACTCTTTTGCTAGGAAAGCTCTCATTCTCAGCCCTGTGTTAGGCTAAGGAAGATAGTCTTGTAGTTGCATCTCTGACTGGGTTAAAGGATGGCTTTGGGTAGCAGCAGGATTTCTGAAAGCGCCCTGCAGGCTGCATCTCCTGGCACAGACTGCCCGTGCCCTTGGTCCTGCTCTGCTGCAGTGCAGGACGCGGGGGAGGCAGCGCAGCATTGCCTGGATGGTAGTTTTAACTCTTTGTCACCTAAAATTCAGACCGCGTCCAATCAACGCAGCAGTAAATAAACTGCTGGCCCCTTTGTACAGTCACATCCTTCATGTTGCCCCTGCTACTAGTGTTAATAATGTTGTGTGCAACTCCCCAAGCGCAGACTGGGAATTTGGGAGTGTAAAGTGCACCTCAGGGGGCTGGTAGCAGCACTGAGTGTTTGAGGCTGGATATAATACCCACTGCTGCTGAATGAACTTGCTGCCAGGTAACTCTGTGTAGATAATTTTTACCCTCGGTCAACAGCAGGGCTGTAAACTGAAACAAATAGCTCAGTCTTGATTACTTTTTTTAGAGGGGCTGATGCAGAAGGAAATTGAATTAAAAATTAACTTTGAAATGAGCTCAAGGCTTTTTACCAACCACTTAGAACTTTAAAACATCTGATATTAACAAAAGAACCTATTTAAAATAATGGTAAACTGCCATCTGCTGGTAAAAAAGTAATGCACATAATGAACAAGCAGACTTTTGAAGTGATAAACAATTATTTTGTATTTGACATGCTGCAGTCAAATATATAATGACGTGGAAGCTGCATATATTTATTTTACTGTTTTTCATCTCCATTTGCATTTTCATATAGAATATGCTAAACAGATGCCTATAACGTAACTAACTTTAACGACAAGCGTGGAAAACCAAAGACAATAAGAATAAAGAATGAGGACTAATAAAAGCAGATGAGCGATCAGGATGGTGACAGCCTCCAAATGTGTCCTATTTACATTGCTAATAATGAATCACAAGCACTTCCTTTTTTGATCCCCCCATAGACCCTCCCATATGACCAGAATTGTAGCACTGAGAAACGTTTCCTGGCTTCTTCAGTTTGACTGTTTTTTGTATGTGGTTCCTTAGTCAAGCTTGTAAATAGGAACTGGGTCTTTAATTGTTCCTGATTTAAGTAGGTCATCTTCACCAATACACAAACCTCTTGTTTTCTTGTAAGGCAGGTCAGCTATTGAAAGGATATGGAAAATACTTATTACACAAATATAGCCAAAGAAAATTTAACAAAGGGCCACTCCCAAATTATATGGCATTACAAAACCAGTTTCCATAAATCACAAGTATGAGTGCACTACAGGGGAGAGACTATCAGATTTCATGTTTCTATAGTGCTTACCAAGTAGGTGTGCTGAGCGTGACTGGGTCCCTGAGGTGCTGCTGCACTATAAATAGCAGTATTAGCGTGAATTACCTCCAATGCAAACATCAGGCCACTTGCCTTTTTCATATGCATGCAATTTTCTTTTATGATTGTGGTTATTCCACACATAACCCATTGTTTTAGCAAACTGATCTTGTCATAGGAAATGTTTAAAATGGGCAAAGAAAAAAATAGGTCAGTTCTTCCTTTGAAATCAGAGAGAAGTGTGTATTTGTAATATTTCCCAGGTTTATTTCCTTGGAGCAGGTTTGGCAGGTATGAGAGGAAGTTAAAGATTTATTTTTGGTGCTATGTACCAGATGTCATACTGGCTCTTCTGAGACAGTTGCTTTTATCTCCAGGAGTACCTGCTCTAGTAGCAATGAAAAAAGTGACTTGAATCCCATTTAAACCATGTAGTGTGCACTGTTCACATGCCACTGAAGGAAAGGGAAGGCTTGTTTGGGAGACTCCAGGCAGAGTCTTTCTGCGTCATCATAAAGCAAACATGTTTGCATCCCTCTAAGCAGTGTTTTTGTCTTTTTGAAGAAGTCATGAATTAACGTCCCCAAATGCAGGGCTTGCAACCCCAGCACAGGCTGAAGGTCTACAAAGACATCCGGTTTGAAGAGCCATTGTATTTATGGGGTTTCCGCATGTGGCTCTTTTGTAGCATCCAGGTGGTTCTTTGTAAAGGACCATTTCTGGGGAATCTGTGGTGCTGTGTGCACTCCATTCACACTAGTCTTAATCAAATGCTGCTCAGCATCTTGCCTGATGAGGCCCTGCTTGGTGGCAGAGGAACAATAAGAATATAGGGCCAAATCCTCAGCTCAGGAAAACACCACAACTGTTTTTGACTTTTAATCTGTGGAGGATCTAGCCTGTGGTGCATGGTCACAGGGGCACATACACCCTGCTCTGGGCTCTGTTTACTGAAATGCTCCAATAGCAACACGATGTGATCAAAGGGAAACAGAGCCAGGGGAACAGCGGCACCCACAGATACCTGTTAACAGGTGGGATCTGAAGCACACAGTTGGCATCAAAGACACTACTGTCCTCTGCTTTGCTCTGCAGCACTTCAGCCTCCCTGCTAACGGGATTCTGCCTTCCAGCTGAAGCGTGACTGACGGTTGAAATAGCAGTCCCGGTTTATTCCAGGTATGCCACTGACCTGCGTGACCTCTAGGAAGGATAAGGTAAAGGCAATCAAAGCAGCATGCTCCTGTAGCCTCTAAGGGCTATAAAAATGGAAACACAGAAAACAAGCTAGTAGATATGTGAAGGAAAGAAATGAGGATGGGGGTTCACTGTTTCCTGCTAATAGGCTAAATCAGGAGTTCAGTGAGACTGAGATTTGACCCAACAAGAGAAAGGAGATGAACAAGAAATGATCAAAAGATAGAGCTGGTATTTCCTTCATGTTATGCTAGAATCACTCTGTTCAAAAAGTCTTCCGAACCATGGAGAGCTGGGGCAGGCAGGGGTGAAGAGGTGGATTATGGTGATGGGAGGGTATTGTCATTACATAAATTGGAGCAGTTCAGGTCTGTTTAACTGTTTAATGCCATATCCCATTTGTCTTTTCTGAGCTTACTTTGCTGTGGGACAGTGGAAATCATGCCGATAGCACAACTGGTTGTTTGGCTGTTTCTTTTCTCTGTGTTTCCAGAAAATTAAACACTGTGCCCTGCCTATGCAATGTTCAGGGTTTGGCAAAGGGCTTTTGATGGGTTTGCCATCCTTTTGGCCAACACTTAATTGTGTTTCCTTTTCATACTATCTCTCCTGTACTAAAATGGAGTGGTCAGGCTAAGTAACAATAAAGCTACTAGTGGCTTACCAGGGAGCAGGAATACAATTAGTCAGTGACCAGTTTCTAGTAAAGTGTTGTTCTCAAGATAAATTGAGATCCTTGTCTTTGCAAGGATTACTGCATGGTGGACTCAGAAGTGATACCTAGCAGTTAAGTGCTGTTCAGGAAGCAATGAAACATTAATTTTAAAAATCAAGAAGCATGAAAAAGATATTATTTCACTGGCACAGAGAAGGGGGAATGCTAAGAGAATCATGTAATGGCTGCACAGTTGTTAGTTTCTGTGAGTATAGTGACATTTGAAGACCTCTGGTATTCATTTGAAATAAACAACGAAAAAAGACTAATATGCTATACGCTTGTCAAAGCCAGGCGTAGCGATCAGCTAATATGCTTATCAGTCAGGCAGTGTACACGGAGATATTCTGCTTTCACACTGGCTGCTGATTGGAACTGGGCCCATGAAGAAGCCAGGTGATTAATCTGCAGGGGTTTATTTTTTCTGAACTGTTAATGTCCTCTGTTTCAGAGCAACAGCCCATGGCTCATTAAGCAGGGAAGATTTGAATGCAAGTGTGAAGGGCAACACACAAAGATTCTCCACACATCTCTTGTTTGAGCCTTGGCAATTAGAAAAATGAAGTACTGGAGAAAGTTTGTCCTATGCTGAGGCTGAACCAGTACTTTCTGAAAAGCAATGTTACTGTTAGAAAATATTTATGTATTTCAGTCAATGGGGATAAAATCTAAAGCCACAAGGCTCTTCTAAGGTGGTAGTGGACACTTGGTACTAGCCCAGAAATGCACAGCTGCCACTTCAGTTGACCTGCTGTGAGAATCATGCTCTTTTTAAGTCTGTTGCTCCATTTCTTTGCTGATTACATCTCTCTCTTGCTGCGTTCTTTCCACCCGTACTGTTGTGTACTCTGGCATCAGATGCTGAGAAAGCAAATGGGGCTGCTGAGTCCAACTGCCTCAACAGAAATGCAACAGGGGAAATAAATACTCAGTCTGAAAGATTTTGCAATATTAGATTAATCTTAAGGGTATCATCTTGAGGTTATTAGCCACCATTTATAGTCTGTGTTGTATCTGCATGTAAAATCAATTTCTGTCATCGACTGAAATATTTGAAAATGTTGATTTAGGAAAAATATTTTTCTGACAATGTGGTGTTATGTAAGGATTAATTGATTTATTAACCCTAGTAACTTTCTTGAGAAATAGGGAAGTATTTCAACATTGTTTTTACAGATGGGGAAACTTAAGGCTCAGATGTGTAGATTTAGATCTGCATATTCTATTGTCTGCTAACCAGGCATTTGGTTCTGCTCACTTTCACTCAAGTCTTTTCCTCACCTGAACTCCTGGCCATGGAGCAGCTGTGTCCTATGCAGCTCCTAGCACCTCTCTGATTGCATCCTGTGAGCAAGTCCATGCTGGGAGGGAGGGTGAGGAGAGGTTATTGTGGAAAAAGGGTGAGGAAGATGAGTGAATGACCATCTTGCTTCAGGCTGTAAGATGCGCCAAGCTCCCATTTTGAACCTGGAAAGCAGGAAAGGAGGGTGCCTGCACTGGAGGGAGCAGACAGGCTCTGGGCTTCCACTCACACACGTTCAGATTGGAGAAGCAAAGACAATAAGCCAATATTTGGAATACAGACTAGAGTTGCAAAGTCATGGGCCCAATCTAATAATTTATTGGCTCCAGAAACAGGAGACTGTTGTAAACTGTTGTAATTATCGTGGACAACAAGGTCGTTGGAAACGGGAGTGCCCAGTATGACGAAACAAAACAAGCCTCCCCAAAAGACCTCAGTCCTACAGTGCAATCTTTCCCTGCTCTATGGGCTACCCTCAATGTAGCTATTATATTATTAGATATTTACCCATTATCTGGACTTCCACTGGACTGTGGAGATGCAGTGACAATGGGGAAGGATTGGGGATGCTTGTGAGAAGGGAAAGCAAGCAGGTTTCAAGGGTTTCTGGGCTTTGCTCTGCTGAAGCTCTACTGTTTTTTTCTTTATTTTTCTCTCCTGTTATGCTTTAAAGTTCTACTATAAACAATTAGAGGAAATTTAGCAATAATATTGCCTGTGGAGACTAGGAAAGTAAGAATACGTTCTACATCACCACTTCCCTTTGTTTGTCTTTTTTATCTTGTTTATCTTTGATCAGCTGCAGATGAAATAACCAGCTAACTGATTTCCCATACAGGGCTGCCACTCATGCTGATGAAACTCTGCTGACACGGGAGTATGCTCTGTAGCAGTCTAGCAGTATCCATTTCTTATTCCACTAGACTGACAGGTCACTCAGGGAGACTAAAAACTCTATTCTGAAATGGAAAAGAAACTGCAATTTCAATTTTGTTTTGATTTGAAATTTTCCAGCTACCTATCAAGACCAAATCCTTGAACTATTTACTTAGAATAACTGAAATACCCCTATTTGAAAAAGTGGATATGCAAGATTTAGCCATTAAAGAGTTGGGGTAAAATTAAAATCCCCTTCAATAATAACTAAAGTCGGAGAAAATCTTTCAAGAAAATTAAACACTTGATCAAAAAGAGAGAAGGGTTATTGTTGAGAGCATAAAGATTAAACAGGAGAGTTGTCTCAGAGAATAACCATCAACGATAAGTAGCAGGCAGTTAATAATATCCCCTCAGGGATCTTCTTTCACTCATGTAGGTTTTTGGACAAATACAATTTTACATTTCTTATAGTTAAAGCGTGAGAGAGCTTCATATCATTCCAGAGTAGCAATAAAACTTCAATGGAATAAGGACAACTGGAGAGGTGGGGAAGGGGGTGACCCAGAAGCTGAAACAGTGGGGAGCCAGTGACGGTTGTCTCCAAATAAACGTCCTTTTTAATTCTGAGACCTGTTCACAGTCTCCCTGATGTGCCTTTTTTTTCCATAGCCCTAGTTATCCATAGCACTGTATTGGTGCTGAAATTTTATATGGTATTGCCCCTCGTTATATAGCAGCTGAAAATGAATGAGACACCAAGTAGACTAAAGGTGTGATTCCATGTTGTAATTAAGAGCTGATTTAAAGCTTGAACATGCAAATGGATGAATTGGCAGAATTAAAGGGATGGTAATCTGTAGCCGGGGGAAGGCATATAGGGTGGAAAGGATGGGGGCAGGAGGGTTTGGAGAACCTCTCAAGCCAGCTCTGCAGCTGGAGAAACTGTAACATGAAACGGCTCCCTTGATCTCTCATTTTTCTTCTCTTAGGCTCTCCTCCTATGTAATTACAATAATAAATCTTTTTGTTCCTTAACCATCTTGTGGCCATTGCAAACATTTAAGAATTAATGCAGTTCTCACACATGATGCACATGTTCTGCATGTCCCCTTGTGTCCCTCCATTTATTCATTTATCATGTACACACAAAATTCCCATGAAATATTAATCTGAAATACAAATCTCTCTTTGCATCCTGGGAGCATTTGCATATAGTAATGTTAACGAGATTATTAATTCTGCGTGCACAGTCTGTGGACTGCATACAGGGCCAAATCTCTCTCAGCAACTATACTGAAATCAGTGACAATTTCAGAAACATTATTTTCATATTAAAAATGCTGAGTGGAAAGCGACAGTTTCATAGAACCGAAGTATTGTCCTTAAAACTCAAACAAGAGGATCTGAAACTTAGTTTTCAATTTTTCCTTCTAAGAATTTGTCTGTAAAAGGAATCTTATACTGCTTTATGTTTCTGCCCTATGGTTCCTAATAGATTAGTACAATCTGGAAACAAAGGGATTTTTTTTTTTTTTTAATTTTTAAACAGTGCTGTAATCCGTAGGGAATCTGAACATTTCTTTTGACTTTTCTCCTTGTTGGGAACATCAGGAGTAGTTAAACTTCTGCCAGCTGGGGCTAGATTGCTCTGGAAAGGGCAAAACGTGCAGGTGCAGATGGACCAAAAATAATTCAGTGAGGCTGGAGTGAGCATCATTTTCTCAGGGGTGACAAAGAGTGAAAACTGTCTGAGCAGGTGCTTCATGGGATGGAATTGCCAGGAGGATTCTCCTGTAGTGGGGAAAATCTCTGCACCTCTCTCCTGGCTGCGAGCATTGGCAGGGTAGGGCTGTCCTGCCTTCCACAGAGGTGAGCCCTAGGGTACCTTGGAGGCCTGTGGAAGCTGTGTGGGGTGGCTCTGGAGCAAGAACACGTCTCCTGGCCTAGGCTTTACTCTGGAGGGAAGGGGGGAGGGGAGGAAGAAAGGGAACAAACTTGCCTAAGCCTGATGGTCTGCACTGGCCTGCTTGGATCTTTCACATTCCAAGGAAGGCTTAAGATAAAAAGTAGTACCAACACTGAAAAATGGGTTATTTGCTCTGCATCCAAATCCCACCAGACACAGAAATATCGGGACGTGTTACATACACCCTTTCCCCAGGTTCAGTTCACCCCCTAGCAAGTAATTTTTTTCTTGGTGGTGGCTTGGTAAAGGGTTGTGTTTCTCTCAGTGAAACCTGCATCGCTGGAGGTTTCCAAAAGGGAAAGGCCCTGCAGCTGAAGTTGGACCTTTCCTTCTGTTGGGACAGGGAGAGGTGAGAGGCGGTTGCCAAAGCAGAGCAGGTCCCTCCTGCCAGGTGACACAGCCCTCAGGGAAAGCTGGGGCTCTCAGTGGGGAGCACGTAATGGGTCCCTGGTTGCTGCTTCTGGGTCTCACAATGCTCCGTGCCGCAGTAAGATCAAAGCACTTCGTGTTTCAGGAAACAAGGTATTTTCAGTTTGACTTTACTTCTATTCTGATATTCAAATTTAGATGTCTGTAGGTTGTGAAAACAGTCAGTGCTTTACTGTGCTTTACTGTATACAGGAACAATGCCGTTGATTCCTCAGCTCCTAACTGTAAAACATTAATTTGGCTATACAGCTTTTAAAAATATTATAAATTAAGCATGTGAGACAACCTCCACAGCTGGAGTTAGGCACTTTCCACATGCTTGCTAAATCAGGGACCAAGTTGTTAGAAAGATATTTCAGTACTGACTAGAGATCCATAAGAAATTGTCTTGACTTAACCAAGCCACCATATTTCTCTTAATCACTACTACTACTACATCATCTTTTTTCTTTCACTTCCTTCTTATTCATGCTTAAATGAGAAACATCTGTTTCCATTTTTCACATTGTTCTGTTATGTGAGCAATGATAACAGACTTTTTTTTTCCTGCACTGTGAAAGAATAAATTAGTGTTAAGTTTTGTGAAGTGCTTTAAAACAGTAAAGCAAAACATCTGTTTCAGCTGCAGGTCATTAAGATAAAAAATCCTAGTCTGTGCACAGTGCAAAACTGCCAAAAACTTTATCAGGCCAAGCACATTTCTTCACCTGTGTTTTACTATAACTGAAGATGGCGAAAGGACAGTAAATCTTGTCTTCAAGGATGAAGCAATTAAAAGTGCGCAGTGCTGTAATCCACAGCAGTACCTTGTAGTAATGAATACTGGTCTGATCTGGAGATGCCTGGAGGTTGCTCCAGTGTCTTAGTCTTCAAGATGAGAGTCTCCTTGACCTCCACATCTTCCAACCAGGCGCAGCATTGTGCAGGATTGCCTAATCCCCTGTAGATGTTTGTGTTACTGAACATCAGCTGAAAATCCCTCCCCCTGCCTCCAATCATTTAAGATTTGGAGATTGTTTCCAGGGCAGGTGGCCAGAGTAAAGCTCAACTGGCAAAGCTACTTTACAGGTGAACTGAGATGCTCTTTACTTGCCAAAGCCCAAATGGAGATGTCCGTGTTCCTTTGTTGATAATGATCTCCTTTGTAAAGCACTTTGAGGTCTAGAGATGAAAAGCCAACAACTACCCAAGAGCTTGGCTATTAATAAATAAAATAATGACTATTAACAATAATGAGTGCATTCACTGAGTTCTATAGGAAATGCCAGACCTTTTGGGTAGGTCCTGGCAGGCAGGTAATAGCTTGCTCCTACAAGAAGCTGGGTCCACCCTTATTTCCCTATGTCTTTAATTAAAAGGTCCAGATCCTCCTAACTGTAAAGGAGGTGTTCAGCATCTGGCAGGAATGGGCTCCAAAACTAGATGGGGCTTTTCTAGCATCTTAAGAGGAAATACTTGTTTGTTCTTCCAATCTGCTAAAGCAGCAGCCAGTGCAGCGATGAGCAATTCTCCTGCACTGTGCTCGCACCCTCCCTGGAGCAAATGAATGGGGTGGTTTGGGGTCTCTAGCAGCCCTACGCACTTCTGTAAAGAAGTATTCTGGCTACCATTTCATTTCAACCCTCAGCTTTTGAGACAGGAGACTATATGTTGCTGCACTGAATCTGTTCACCTGCAGCTCTCCCCACCCCCAGCTTTTGAGCATGATTTCCTTTTATGCACTGCTCTGTCACAGCTTGGCAAGTTTCCCAAGACAATCCATACCAGAAAGGAGAATATGGCTGCTGAGCAGCGTAGACAGGAGAAATGTCTTATGTAACACATTCATTTAAATACTATGAAATGTTGAGACATGCGAGACGTAACTGAAAGCAAAATGCAGCCCTTAATCTCCAGCATCAGTTCTCCTGCTTGCCCTCACCATCATCAGCATCTAATAGTCACTGACTGTCTCCATTCATGTCTCCATCTTTTTCAAGAAACTGCCTGCGGCAGAATGTACAAACAGCTTGGCAAGCGGTTTTAGGGGCAGGGTTTTTATTTATTTTTTTTCCTCCTAATTCCTCATAAGCCTCATGAGCATTTCCCCACTAATATGCCTGTGGCATCATTAGGTGTTTAATGAGAGTGACGTTGCCTGAATATTATTGTTTTTATAGCTCATTTTGTTTTGACAAGTCTTCAGTTTTGTGGCAGTTTATAGTGTGCAGACTTCTTCTTATATCTGACTTTTAGAATTTGTAGAAATATTTATCACAGAGGTATTGTCATAAAACATGAAATAATGAATTGTCAACATTCATTGCATTCAAGTGCAATATATGTTCAACACCACAGTAGTTTAATGGCATCAATTAATTATTTTAGTGTATTTCTTTTGTATAACTGAAGCACCAGGGACATTCCAATAATGGCCGCGTCTCGGATAGCAGCTCAGTGCAATTCTGCAGATGAACAATCCTCTTTGGCTTCTTTTAAGCAGCTCCCGGAAAGACCAGCATGGACTCCAGTGGGTCATGGATCACAGTCTTGTTCCTGTTCTTCCTCATAACCAGAATCTTGATCATTATATGTTGTGCTCAGACAAAAAATGCCAGCATTGTACCTGCAGAAAACAAGGCTGCTAAAATTGTAAGTCCGGTATAGATTCATGCAATGTCATTTTACCCCCTGTGTTTTGTCTACATGTTGGTTGTGCTGCATCCATTTCTGTACTGATTAAATTAAATGGATGCAGTTTTTTGTGCAGACAAGACCATAATTCTTACTCAGGAATATGCCATCTTCATTTCCCATGTCATATGGATGATCAATGCTGAGCAGTACATTTATTCAACAGCTGTGTCTATGCAAGAAGAATGGTGATATTTTTAACACAATAACTAATGCCCGTTAAGTTCTCACATTTATATTATCTTCCAAGTGATTTTCCCTGGTTTAAGATGCCAGTGCTTGCTGTCTTATTGCCACAGTGGCAGAATAGATCCAATCCATTCTTTTCTGGCTAGGAGCCTTTAAAACAACTAGCTGCTGTCATGAATTCAGCTTGCTTGCCTTTACTAAGATGAGGAAAGTTACTGGGGAGAAGGACAGTGAAGGTACTCTTGCTGCTTCCTTGTGGAATGTGTGTCCTGGATGACAGTAAAGCAGAAAAAGCTGCGCCTCTCTGCAGTCCCTGTTCTCCTCCCACCACACCGCAGCATGACTGCACAACCATTTTGCTTTTGGGATTCCCCATTGCTGGTTAGACGCTATAGGCCCCAGAGGTCTATGCCTCTGTTCCCAGCACATTCACAGCCGGTGGAGCTGCACAGCCCCGGGAGCAGACAATGTTAACAAAACTGTAACTGTATACATAGCTACTGTTTCAAATGTTCATATCCTGGCTTCCAGGGTCTCTATTTTTATGTCCTTGTTTATATTTAATAGCAGTTACAGTGGTTAACTGGCTTTATTTTGGAAGCCTTGACATTTCTCTTGCCAGTACTGAAGCTGTGAAGATCAGAAACAAAGACATGCCTTTTTACTCTGTTTCTTCTGATAGGTTTTGTCGTTTGGCAACTGTTGTTCTATTAGACTATGCAGAATTTGGACAGGATTCTGATCTCCTACAAAGTGACACACACACTTATTAGAATGCAGGAGCAGGTTTGGGGCCTTTTTTCTGATACACCATGCTGGGTGCCATGCATGAGAAATCTGAGTCTGTCTGTTATTATCTGACCAAACAACTGCAGGAACTTCTAGTGCTTTTAAATAGTAGTAAAATGAAAATTGAAATAATATTCCCATAAAGCAGAATGTAAAGCACAGGGTCTCCTTCTGCAAGCTCTAGAAGGGAATGATCAAAACTGGACCAAGCCAGCGCTCTTACAGTTATTGTTCCATTGAAGTAAAATTAAAAATAATGAGAAATTTGGGATTCTTCTACAGGCTTTTTCATAATAGTTCCTATTTCCATAGTGTCTTTTTAAACCCAGCCCAGTGTAAAAAAAAAAAAAAAAAAAAAAAATTAATTTCTAAATTAAATGAAACATAGGACTTGAGATTTTTTTTCATTCACTGCCTCAAAGGCATATTTTTGAAAACCGTATAACCTTTGGAAGAAAGGATCCCATGGTTAGGATGCATTTCAGTTGACATTGATACATACTACATTTTATATTAGGTTATTTTTCCTTTTAGGTGCACAGGTAATCACTCACATGGCATTTCCAAATCAGCAGTGGGGAACTCCCCAAGCCATTTAATTTTCCTGTTCCTAATGGGAAATGGGATTTTTTCAGTCAGCCTTCCTGCAAGTAAAGTATCCTCATCCCACTCAGAACAACAGAATTGCCAAACGTAGGGAGGCCAGCTAGCTTTGTCCTTCTGTCCAGTAGAAGTGCTCCTGTGCTACTGTTAAGGCTGTATTGCCTGAGCATTGTGTGCCCTCTGGGGCTCCCTGGGAGTGCCTTAGCTCAGATGCTAGGGGGAAATTCCTCAGAAACCTTCTCTTTATCCTGTGTGTGTCGTGCCCCGCCCCTCCATATATTCTGGACCATCTCCACTCCTCAGTGCCTTTCCCTAAAGCACCCCCATACCTGTCCAACAGAGCCATATGGCTTGGCCCTTACACTACAGCTCTGCACCTGTACGCGTGCCATACCTGCCCAGACCTGTTCAGCACCATCTGGCCATACAGCCCTTTGGTTTACAGTGTCGTGCCCTCATCATCTCCCCAGCCCAGCCCCCTCCACCTTGCCCTGGGCTGCCATCCGCAAACACTTTGGCCTTCTGACAGCCGGCCTTCTGACAGCCAGCCTTCCTCCACACTTGGGAGGCCACAGCTACAAGCTAAGCCTTTCTTGCTTCTGCTAACACAGAGGAGGAGCAGCCACCTTCCTTCCCAGAAGGAAGAGTGACACCCTTCTCCATATTGTCTGCAAAGCAAAAGGAGAGCACTACATAGTCCATTTCTGAAATGATGCGCTGAGTGGGCCATCCCAGAACGGACTGAGAGACCGGAGAGGTGCTGGCTCTGGCTATCCCAAGGAAGGGATCAATAGGCTGCTGCAGCAAGATCAGAAGAGTGGTGATTGGTGGGCCTTTTTACATAAATGTGGGGATGTGTAGGTTGTATGTGGTACAAATGTACTGATGTCACATGAGTACTGGAAAGGCTCGCATGGTATTCTGCTGATGTTGTGGGGTAGATGTGCCTCGTTTGCTTTGCCGTGCAGATGTGCCTAGCAGACCAGGAGACCTAACACAGCATGCAGGGGCAGCCCCTGTGCAGATACCTTGATTCCCAGCATCTCTGCATTCAAGGGCTTTTCCACTAGCTGGTCCGCCCAAGCTGTACTTTACAGTGACCCACTTCAGCAGGAGGAATATAAAAGGGCCAAGGTGAACATATGCCTGGGGTTAGAAAGGGTGGCTCCATGTCCTGAAGGTTCACCATCATTTCCAGCCCTGTCTTCTTGCTAACATCAGTTATCAGCTGCTGAACTACCTATGAAGCACTATCATCTTCTATTGGTGGGTCCTACGCAGCTAAAGCAGTATGTCCTCTCAGATGGTGTTTTCAGCCTCTCTGCTCTCAGCGTGCTGGAGAGCTGTTTGATCAACACAAGCTTTGACAGTCAGGCATCATTAATTTTCCATAGCCTACTACTTGAAACTCCTGAAAGGACAGGCTGTCACTGTTCCTCATAGCCCTTGCTGGCCTGAACTGCCCGCTGCACTGTCCTGCTGCAGCACAGGAGTGCTGCATGCCTCCAGCCGCTGCTCTCCATCCTTGGGCCTGCGACTTAAATTCTCTCAGCTCTGTCAGGGGAGAAGAAAAAAAAAAAAAAAAAAAGAATTCTCAATATGTAATTATTTCTTTTTAAAGGATGAGATAAACTATAATGCATTAATGATGGAAGTGATTGAAGTGATTGTATACAAGTCATGCTTAGTGAGTACTCATTGTCTTAAATTAATCCTAATAAGCACTGTTTTCCCCAGCATGTGCCATTTTAACAGTCATTGTGAAAAGCTGTGCTTCCTAATGTACTATCACAAATGTGATGACACCCTTCTCTTTTAGAAAGCATAATTGATAAAATGTGCGAAAAACATGGTTATTGCTTATTCGTAAATGGGATACTTTTAAAAGTACTCCCAGTCTTACATTGATTGGGTTAAATGACTTGCTGATTAAGATGTCTACATGAAATATTAAACCACCATTATCTGGCTCCTCTTAAGATTCAAAATCAGGATTCTCTTTTGCGCAGAGTAAGTAAAAACTATTCTGCTGTTCTAAAGCATAATATAAACATTGTAACTCAAAGCCAGAGGTATGTTTGAATGACAATTCACACGTAACTTCTTAAAAAGGAATTTTAATATGCTTGGGATGGCATTAGAGAGACACATCTGCTACACTAGTAGATAGATTTGAGTGCTTCCTGAGAGTGTTCAGATATAGCTTCTTTTGCTGAAATTCCCAAAATGAAACTACTCTGCTGACTATTTCTGCTTTTACAGATACCCTGGTTTTACTCTATGAATTGACTGCATGATCTAACTAAAAATACACTTCCAAAGCCTAACCTGACTCCATTTCCACACACTGACCTATGAACACATTGTTGGAAACCAGAGCCAAGGGCTGCGAAACTGGGACAAATTTTAAAAGTGAACATGACTGTTCTTCTATGTTTCTTCCTTCTTCCCGTTGTCCGAGAAACATCTACTCAGCATGCATTCCAGGATACTGAAATAACTATTTTACAGTTATTTTAAATATGTAGATTTCTATTACTAGGAAAATTAGTGCTAGAATTTTCTTTCTTCGAGCCTGGTTGAAAGCTCATTAAAGTCTTTGCAGCTATTTCACTGAGCTTATAATGAGACATTTTATGTTCCTATGAGCTTCACACTAAAAGCAGTAGTATTATAATACAAGATCTGCCTGCAAATCCCAAACCTAAGACAGTATTTCCTGAACTGGGATAATGGCAAATGAAGTGTTCAAATGTTCAAAATAATTCATCTGAGAGTTCAGGTGGGATGTGTTCTGGAAATACTGGATGAACAAGAGAGAAGCAAAAGTTTTAATATAGCTTAGATCATTGCGCTGAAGATACTTTTTGGCAGATGAGCAGTAATGGATGTCACCAAGCTGAGGGACTAGGAGATGCTTCTCTGTTGGCATAGAAAGGGACTGGCTGGGAGGCTGGAAAGAATAAAGTTACCGGGTAACAAGACTTGCGTTGTGAGAACCCTAGGTTTTAACTTGCTCTATTCATTTTTGTCAACCTACCATGCCATATGCTGATTCTGTACAACCACAGAATCTGCTAAGTAATTTTTCAAAATTGCCTATTAACTCTAAGACTGTGTAAAACTATCAGTTTTATATAGTCTTTTCCCCCTTCTTTTCAGGATTCAATTACAAAGATGTTTGTTTTCATGCCCTGAAGATACATTCTTATCTATACAGTACAATATACTCTAAAAAAAAGCTTTTGTAGTTTTTTTAAGTTTTATCTCTGATGTTAGAAAACTCAGCTATATTCATAATTAATTGTCTTGATCAAAACCAAACTCCTTACAATTAAGAAACAAACAGAAGGTATGGCATATCAAACAGACTTTCTGCTGCTGTGATCTTCCCTAAACACAAAATAAGCTCCTCAGTACTTCCACATTAATAGTAATAAAGTGCTTTTTTACTTTCTTTACTTCTTTTTTAAATATGATTATTATGTCTTCCTGTACACAAACCTCTGGTGCTTTACAAACAAACATTGCACTTAATTGTTTGTGTCAAGCATAAGGACAAGAGGGTGTATGTCCATCTGACTTAAAGAAATCACAACTGCCAACACAGCAATTGCCTACCTGGCAGTAGGAAGTTGTGGGGAAAAGAAAGTGGTTTGAAATCCTTCCTGGTATGTAGTTATACTAATACACTGGCAATGATGTTGACAACTGTGAGATGCTGTTCATCTTTGAAGTGCTGCTAAAACATACGGCACTTGCTCCTAAAGGCAAAGGTTTCTGGTGGAGATGTCTTCACTTGGACCTTTATCCTGACTT
Source organism: Vanellus vanellus (assembly GCF_965231255.1). Taxonomy (NCBI): domain Eukaryota; kingdom Metazoa; phylum Chordata; class Aves; order Charadriiformes; family Charadriidae; genus Vanellus; species Vanellus vanellus. The sequence goes on from NC_138910.1 coordinate 63,766,056, forward strand.
CATCTGGCCAGATGACTCTGAAGTACAGAAATGGCGGGAGTTGGCTGCCAAAAGCTTTTCCTTTTTGTAAGGGTGTTGAAATGGTGTTTGGCTGAGGGAGGTGACTTTCCCCATGTTGTGCTACCTGTGTCCCTCACTGGAACATGTAGAAGTCACAAATTTGGAGATGGAGCATACCTAAAAGGATTATTGTCCCTAATTCCCCACGTTAATGTTGCTCAGGTCTCTAATATATGCTGTAGGCGTGGGTGTGACCCTCATGCTAGTCACAGGGGTGGGTGTAGGGAGAAGTGGGGTGTGACACAACTAGGAGACCAGAACATGGCACTCTACAGGTCTAGTGCAATTGCCAGCATGGGACAGTCATGGCAAAGGTCAGGCATGTGGTTGATAGTGGTAGGAGCTGGACTCTGATGCCCTGTCCTCTACAGGGATATGTTAAGGTTACCAGTGTGACACCTGAAGCAGGGAACTTGAAATGACTATCTCTCTCTTCTCTCTGGGTGTGATTTTGGCACTATAATGTGTGCACTGACTCATCAGACTGGGTTAAGCAGAACTATGATAATTTATACCTATTATATCTAGGTCCTTTCCATCATCTATTGAAGGCCCCTTTATTGCCATAGCTTTCTTCCTTTCCCACTAAATTATAATTCATCAACAGACTCAGGAAGAAATTTGTTATGGTTTTGTTGCTCATAGCATATTTTAATCTATTAATACTTCCTGTGCGTGATGCAAATGGCAACCCTCCAAGGCAATACATTGTTGTTTTTAAGAAGGTCAGTGCTATAATATATGATGGTGTTTTCCTACACTAATCTGCTTTCTTGTGATCTTTGAATTCTGCCAGACTTGAGCTCAGTAACTCACACATGAGAAGAGAGATGTCAGATCCTCCTGAAGGGAACAAAGATGCAGGCTTAACTACCATCTTTTTAATGTGGTATGAATTAGAATAACGCAAGATAAAAGAAAAAAAGCATAAAGACGAAGGTTAATTAATTACTAGTGGTAATTAATCCAGGATTTGTTAATTGATATTGTTTATTATGGTGGTATCTGAGGAGCAGCTACGAACGGAGCCTTGTGTGCCAGGCAGACAGTGCTGCCCCAGCAGCTGCTCCTCTCTGAGCAGTGGCAGATGACAATAACACTCCTTCGTGGTGAGACTGAAAACAGGAGGCAACTGTGGGAGGCTGGGTACGGAGCTGCTGCCCTCCTGACAAAAGCTGTTTTGTAATTGCTGGCGCAGGCCTAGCCAAGGGGAGCAGGTCTGAGCAACAGGCACGGTGTGTTCGTCCTGGTGCCCAGGGACAGCAGCCTAGCGATAGGAAACCGGAGTGGCAGTTGTCTTCATTATGTAATGTGGGAAATCTCCTGGCTGGGAGATTTCAAACTCTTGGAACAGCACGAGAGTTCTAATGGCAATGAACAGTGGCAAGCGGTAATATTGCCCTAGGTAGAGTTTCTAAACATCCTTCCATTGTGAAATATTTTGTTTCAGGACTAACCTTACCTTGGGATCACTGTTAAGAGACATAGGTTTTAACAGCTAATGGTTTTAATTTTACCTATACATTCTTACTGCTCTCTTATTGTTTTACTGGCAATTCTATAAGTTGGATTGATACTGACAAAGATGATTAGAATATCTTGATTTATAGCAGAGACTAAATTTATAGTATAAAAAAATACGTTTTGTGTTCTGTCTGAAAAATAGACAAGACTAGACAATCTTCTTTAATTAATGTTGACAACTGTATTTCAAAAGAGCCTGTGAGACAAGCAAGCCAACAAAACTTGAATCAACAGCTCAAACAACAAAAAAATTTAAGAAAAGTCATTTTTCCTCTTTCAATTTTTACAATGTTGAAATAAATCAAACTGCTACAATTCATTCTATGAGTTCTTTTCAGATCTCAATGGAAATAATATTAATTACCATTTGTTGAAACAACCAGGACACTGAGTTCCTAAATTTGTTGATATTGGTGAAATGACTACTATATCTTTGTAAGAAAGGCCAAGAAAGCGGAAACATCTCTGCAGGATGAAAAGAAAAACTCTGTGGCAAGTTGAGCAATAACACGCAGCTATCTCTCGTATCGTGTTTCTGGGGCCTTGTTTTGTAGTTATGATGGTCTAAGGGCAAAAGTAAGACAAACTTTATAGGTAAAGGCAAGATATTAGAACAACTGTCTTAGCTGGAAAAAAAAGCATTATGTCTTGAGTACTCAAAAACTCTACTTTTTCAATTTATGGTAGTGGCTTTAATAAAAGATGCTACATTTTCCTATAAAGCTCATTTTTGTCTGAAATTCAGACATCAAGGATCATTTCTATTTTGAAAATGTTAGACAAAATCTTCTACCAAAAGCTACAGTATAAAGATGAGATGAAAGCAGTAAATGGAGAAGGGAAAGGGAAGGGAGAAATGCAATGTATTCATTACATGAGTGCATTATTATTTTGAAAATCACACAGGCTTAGATTGTTCTACAACTCAAAACTATATAATTTAATCTTTTATCTGTTGTTGTTTTGGTTGCTATATACGGATAAGCAGAATATTTTGTTACTGAAAGAAATGTGTCAACCAAAAATGAAATTTTCAAAGAATGATGCATATAGTGGCTATATTTCCATGGTGAAGCTTTTTGCATAGAGTTAATGAAGTGCTTGGGGTCCTAGGGAATAAAAGGTGCTATATAAATGTAAGAAATTATCATTAAAAAGTTTTTCCCTCCAGGCATTTGGGATTTTGCTCTGTGTGTTACAAGGAGGCATTTGCAATCTTCTTTCATTCAAAATGCTTCAGCTTAGACCTGCTCCAAATCTCCCTCTGCAGCTTCAGCTACAAAATTGTTTATATGAAGAAACAGTTTCTAAATTGGTTTCAGTTAATCATATTTTGCTGCTAACATGAAAGAGCCTGTCTTGGTTTAAACTTTTTATAACCATTTTGAAGACCAGGAGGAACTAGGTAGTAACCTTCTCTCAAGAGGTTTTCAAATGCTGTTTTAACTGTTAATAGGCCTTGTCTGCAGTGGTGGAAAAATAATACACGACACAGCCAGAATTCCTGGAAACAAAAAGCCAGCTGTGCAATATCTGGCTTAATTTTTGAGAACTGGATCATGTGGTCCTTTACTGGCCGCACACGTTCTTTCACTGATCTTAGAGTGCCTCATTGGAGGCTGGTCCTGAAATTTCTGTTCCATGCACACATGCAATCCCAATTTTGTGTCACTTTGTGTATATTTCTCAAGTCTTCTTAATCCAACATGCAACCTTTAAGATCGTCTACTACTCTTCATGTATTATAAGCCTAAGTGCTAAAGCTGGTGGAATTAGAAATCACGAGTTCTGACACGACTGGACATAATCTTTTACCACACTACCATTTTGATGAAATGTTCCAGTTATGAGCTCCATGAATTCATGCCAAATGTGGATTTTTCTTTGGATCCATGGATTGTGTGGATCATAAGCATTTTTTAGAGAGTCTGCTACTGTTTATGGAATTGGGCCTTTTAGCTCAAGTAGTAAGTTGAGGCATTAAACAAAGTGCTAGATATCTTTAAACTCATTCAAATTGTGAGATTTGGCAGCATTAAAGCTAAAGTTCAGAGTCCCTTATGCTAACCATTTTACTGGTTCACAAATAGATGTGAAAGATAATAAAACACTCTACCTTCTTCTATAAGTTAATGCTTTTATAGAATTTGGTGTTTTCCTTCAACTATTAATTGCAGAATTGAAGCAAGAATTGCTGCTGCTTAAAAATTATCTGCTAGGAGTCAAAATATACGTAAGTGTGATGACCTAAAAATAATTGGGTACAATAAAATATAGGATATTCAGCAAGAAGCATGGAGTAGTATTAGTATTTGCTTTTTCATGTTTTTATTGTTTGTATTTTTGTTAGTGTGAAGCACATATGACCAAGGATCTTAGAAGAAATATGTGGATTGCATGAGAATAAAAATGTTTCTTGTGTTTAAGAGCAGTGGAAGACTGTCCATACATGCTCCAAAATATCAGAATTTGATTTTATAAATGTATCTTTTCAGAAAACAAGCTTAATTCTCAGAAGAATAACATTAGCACTTATTAGAGGACTGAGTGCTTTAGGGTACTGTTAATGATATTCATAGCCTTTTGCCTGTGGGCTATCAGTTTGAATTCAGTCTAACTCAATGGAGATTAAAAATTGGCCTATTTAATGGCCTTTTAGTCATCTCTAATGAGACGAGTTTGGTGGGTCTCAGTCTCATAACATAAACCATTCACACTACCTTGTCCTAACTGGCAAGCTCCAGAGAAATCCCCAAATTTAATGGATTGTGGGGAAAATTAATCTCTGGTACCATGAAAAAAAAAAACAAAGAAAAGCAAAAGTCTTGATTCACAGTAGTTACATGAGCACTAACAAACACATTATTTTTAAATGTGGAATTTATAGTGATACGTAAAGTTTATAAATTAGCAAATTAGCTGAGCATGTGACATATGTTGCCACACAGCTATACAGACTGTAACATGACAAAGACTCCCAAAGGAGATATCAACACCTGTGCATAAGATCACACCAACACATTAAATGTTTAAATGTCTCTGGGATTCATTTCTATCAGAAAAAAATAGGATCAGAACAGATAATCTGGATAGTAACTGCAGTTAAATGAAAAGATGCTGAAAACAATGATTGCCTGGTCTGCCTCCATTACTTCACAGCAGAGTCAAATGCTTCTAATCTTTTCTTACGGATATTTAACTTAGTCTTTAAAAATATTAATAAAGTTTGCAGAACCCTCTAGAGAATATATGCCAGTTTTATTTATCCATATCATAGTAAAACTTTTTCTAATGTCTGTCCTAAATGTCTTCCAGTGCAGTTTAAAACTGTTAATTTTTGCCCTCTCTGCAGTGGATTTAGTGAACAATGTATTTTTCTCCCCATATTCTTTTCTTCTCTAGACTAAAAAATCTCAAGCATTCCTATTTTCAATTAGAGCCATGCTTTTTAAAAATTTTTTGTTTTGTTTTGTTTTTTGTTTTGTTTTGTTTTTATTTTTTTTTGCTCTTCCCTGTATGCCTTTCTATTGGACTTTTTTGAAAGAAATTTTTCTTGAAATGCAGAGCCCAAATCTGAACACAGTATTACAGTTGAGGCTTTACCAATATTAAATATGAGAATTTCTTCATATGTCCTAGATATGACAGGTCTGTTTACACATCTCTCTGTAGTGCTTTTTTTTTAACGGTGTGACATCGTTGACACATGTTCAGTTTGTGTCTACTCTGATCCCCAACCCCTTTTCCTGAAGACCCAGTGTTTATTTATCTGTTTCCAGTCTTGTAACTGTGCAATTGTTATTTTCCTACTTAAATGTTGAAGATGGCACTTGTATTTATTCAATTGCATCCTATTTCTGCAACCAGTTTGTCAAGAACATTTTGAATTCTTTTCTTGTCCTGCACCATACTTCCAGCTCTGCCTGCTTGGCATTGTGGGCAAATCCAATAATGTAAGCTGTACTCTGTCATTCACATAATTAGACTTGGTACCAAACTCAGGACATACCCACCTCCAAGGAAATGTATTCTCTATATCCTGCTAGTTGTCACAGTGAAGCATTGCTGATGTAGTTTTGTACCACTGCAGAGTCATTTCATTATATGTCTTTTGCTTGCTTAATTAAGAGTTCTCTGAGATGGTGTCAAAAGCCTTACTTAAGTTATGCCATAACAAATCTACTATTACTCCCATCCAAGGCCCATTATACTATACAGCATGGGATGATTTTAGCTTGATATGATTTTTTTGACAAATCCATGTTGGCTGTAACTTATCACTTCATTAGCTACCATGTACTTAAAGATGTGTGATTATTTGCTTCAATACTTTTCTGGGAATAGAGGGTGGAATGATTGACAGTTCTTGGCTCTACCTATTCCCTCCTTTTGAATTATATGTGCTGTTTTTTTCCTTTTTCTCTCTCCTGAAATCTCAGTTGTCTTCGTGAGCTCTCAGTGACGACTACTCACACCTCGAACGTTGCTTTAATCAACTTCTCACTCTAGTGTGAAATCCTCTGGGCCTAGCAAATCCGAAGAAAAAAAATCTAATTTATCAAGGTGGTCTCTATGCATTTACTCTTCTCCCCTGAATCCCTGCCCTTTTGGATCGGGGTTTGCCACCAGAAGCACTAATCTGAAGAAAAAAATGGCACCGCGTGCTTCTGCTCTCTCGCTGTCACCTCATAGCTTCCCGCCCCCCCGAACGGACTGACAATCCCCGGGTCGTCTCCTCTCTCCTCTCGTCGCTTCTCTGCTCTCAGGTTTCCTCTTCCCCTCTCACATCGGCCGCCAGCCGCGGCTCGTCGCGGGAGCCTGCTTTTCTCCCTGGCACGGCGAGCGCCTTTGTACCGCTCCTCCAGCACTTGACCTAGTTTTCCACTTTCTGTGGGGAAAGGCACCGCCAAGCAACCGACGCTCCGGCTCCCCGCTCCCGAGCGCGCTGCGCGGCCTGGCGCAGGTGAGGGGAGGCCGCGCCGGGCGGGCGGGCTGGCGGCAGCCGCGCTGGCAGTCCGCCTTCGAAAGAAAGGCCTTTTGAGGAGATCGCCCTCCCGCCCGCGGGAGGCATTTCCTCCTCGCCCTCACAGCCCCGCCGGGAGGCACCCTCTGGGGGCCGGGGAGAAGGGGGGCCGCGCGGCGGTAACGGTCGCACACCTGCCACCCGCGGGAAAGGGGGCGCGAGCCCCCCCCCGGCCCAGCGACTGGCTACGGGTTGGGGGGGGGGGAGGGACGAGGGGGAGGAGGGCTAGGGAGCGCCGGCGCGGGAAGGCCGCACGCATGCGCGCTGCGCCCGCCGGGCCGCCCGTGGGGCTCTGCGCGTGTGTGAGCGCGTGTGTGTATGTGTGTGTGTGCAGCCGCGCGCGCAGTGGCGGGGGTCGGGAAGCTTGCGCGATGACGTCATGACGCCGCGCGCAGGACGTAACCCCGGTGTGACGCACACCCCGGCGAGCCCGTGAGTTTCCCGTTATGCCTTTTTTTTTTTTTCTTTTTTTAATGCCCTCCCTCCACCTCTCCCCCCTCCCCCCGCCGGCCGCCGGGAGGGGAGGCGGCGCGCGCCCCTCCGCTCCGCTCCGCGCGGCGCCGCGTGGGGCGGGGGCGGCGCGGGCTGGGGCGGGCGCGGCGAGCCGGCCGCCCTAGCGGCGGTTGGCGGGGAGGGCGGCTCTGCCTCCATCCTGCCGCATCGGGGAACATGGCGGCCGCCTCCGACCTGGTGCGGCACCGCGACTCGGCCGCAGCCGCCCGCGCCGCGGTAAGTGGCCGGGCCGAGGCGGCGGCGGCGGTGCGGCGGAGAGAGGGCGGACGGGCGGGCCAGGAGCTCCCCTCCCCGGCCCTCCTCGTCGCCTCCCTCCGTCGCCGCCGTCGCCTCTCGCCCCCTCCCCGAGCCGGTGAGCGGCCTTCCCGGTGCCCCGGCCGGGCCGGACACAAAGGGCTGTGCCGAAGAGGGTTTTGTTCGGTCACATGAAGCGGCACAGCCAGTGAGCGCGGAGCTGGGAGGGGGGAGCGGGGCCGCCGCCATTGCCAGGCGCGGAGGAGCTGGGCAGCCCGGTGCCGCCGCGGCGGGGCCTAGGGCGCGGGGAGAGCCGCCCGGGGCCGAGCCGCCAGCGGCGCGGGGCGGCGGGGAGCCAGGTAATGCCCCGCGTGGCACCGCGGGGGCGGCCGGAGCAGGAGGGTGCCGTCGGTCGGGGTGGCCGGGGTCACCCTGGGGGGCTCCGGCGGGCGTCGGTCCACTCCCGACGTGCCAAGGCGGCGCGGCGGGTGCTGCTGGGCGGACCTGCGCTCTGCTTCTCGCTCGCCTCCCCGGTGCGGGTCGCCACACATGCTGCCCACCCGGGCTCACGGTCAGTCCGGGAAAGGCTGCCTGCTGCTGTCCTGGGGCAGGGGTAACGTGCGATCCCCCCCCTCCCTTTCATTCTCTTCCTTCTTGGCATGAAGCAGGGCGGCTCTGAAATGCACGGTGTTGTTACAAAGGGCTGGCAAGTTCCTGGCCTGCCGTGGGACTGGCCGGTGTGCCCTGCGTACCGGGGGCAGTGCCGCTGTCTGCAGTGCGCGGGGCTCCCGCACCCGAGGTGGTTGATTACAGCGAAGGAAAAGTTATCAGTTCAGGTATCAAAGTCGTGTGTTCGGGCTCACAGCTGCTTCAGGGTCTGGCGGTTTCTCTGACAAAGTTTGTGTTACATCAGGTTGCAGTGATGGGCATCATCTTGACCAGCGTGGTTTGTCTGAAATCTGGAAAGTTTTCTTTCTTCTTGTGGCTTATATGTTACCTTTAGTCTATTGGAAATACTTCTGTTGGGGTAGTGTGGGCTGTAAACTGACAAGTCACAGTGGTAATGAAAAACAAGCACGGTATATCAAAATAGGTTTCCATCAGTGTTGTACAACTCCGGCCCTTTAAGCAAGAGCTCATTCGCAGTGATATTATAATTCCTGCCTTACCCTTCTAGCACATAATTTAATTATGAAGATTGTGTCATGGAACTTAGCTTTCAGACGCATGTGGGGAATGAATATGCACCAGATTTTAGAGTAAGAAGCCATTTCATGTTGTATAGATTAATGAATTAACACACGGGACAAACACTCTTAAGAGGCTGATAAGCATCTCTGGAATTCCACCACAGAATTATACCTTTTACTGAGAAGTTTGTGCAATACGTTACTTTTTTGTACAAGTTGTAAAATATTTTTTTCATTCAAATTATAAAACAAATCTCTAAAGAGAAGATTCTTCACAGTTGAGACTAAAGTACTTTAGAGTTTTGATAACTTAATGTGATTTTCTGCATACAATTCTTCACTACCTGACTTGTGCAAGACAGGTGACTTGAAGGCAGAATAAATGGACTGCTTAACCAATGCAAAATAGATCTGAAGAAGCTTTTAGTGGGTCACTTAGATACAGAGAAAATGCAGCAATTTTCTTATTCGAGAGGAGTTTAAGTAGAATGCATGGAGGAGCAATGCAGTGTGACAATCCTATTACACTGACTTATAATCAAAGCTGAAGTTCCAGACCTGTCTTAATGTAACTGCAGAGGGATGTGGTGCAGAGTTACACAAGTAGTACAGTGAGAATTGAAATTAATAAACTTCAAAATAGTCTTAAAATAGTTTCTTCTGATGTCTAGCATTCATTCAAATTAAATTTTTTAATTTAATAAAATTTTCTGAAGGAACAGGAGTTTTGCGGAGAAAAAAAACATTGTTAATGTCACCAAAGAAACTTTTCTTTTTATAGACATTTTTTTTTTTCTTTTGCCTAATCTGTATGGTATGGTTTATATTTAAAAAAATCCTTGGCAAATATAATTGTAACAAAGTCAGAGCAAAGGTGTATACTATTATAACTTTTATTTTAAGTTTCCTGAAATTGAGCATCTAGTTTATATAGAGTAGCACTAGGAGGAATATGCCTAGGAAAATGTGTATGAAAGTTCTTGAGTGAATGCTAAAAGAGAATACTACTGTCTTGAAATCTCAACAGGTGACCTGGCTAGTAGGAGGAAAAGGCACTGCACTCAGAGCATCCTTGTGAGGTTATTTAGTACAGCAACAATTGATTGAAACAGGAGCATCAGCAATTGAATAAACAGGATGTTAAACAATAGTGGCAAAGCATTCCACTTTAAAATAACAGTGTAGGCTGAATTTCAATATGGACACTGAATTCAAGGGTTGTCAGTGGAATTTCTTGTGGAATAGTTTGTGTTTATACTTATTAGCAGAATCTACTATCATGTATACTTTTTTTTTATTCAGGCCTTTTGAAGTCAGTTCTGGAGAAAAGAGAACTGAAAAGGGAATAAAACACGTGCTCATACACAGTTATTAATTTCAAACATTTTCAGACTTTTTACCAGCTTGCAAAAGGTCTGAGAACTTAAAACTGGAAAAAATACAAGTTGTGTCACTTGCTGTGCAGTTTCACCTGAGGTTGGTTTGAATTAAAGGTCTTTAAACAGTTGCTGACTGGCTGCCTTTGTTTGTCTAGTTGATAACTCATTTTCCTTGTGTTTTTACATTTTCAAACAACTTTTTGTCTTCAACAAAGTTCAAGTGGTGTGCAGCTGTTAGAGGACTGCCTTAAGATACTTATTTTATTCCCTCTATTATTTTAATACCAAATGCACTACTCTAATGTTACAGTTATTTTAAGCCAAATTGAGTTCCCTCTGTGCTCTGGATTGTGACTATACTGTAATATGTATTCAGAGATTGGGAGGGAAATAATTTAATAAAATTAGGTTATGTCTGAACAGTGTTGCATTCACTTAAATTGACTTTGAGACTGGTTTATGTTGGTGTAGCCTCCAAAGCCTGATTCCTTCAGATGAAACTAGTGTCTGCCTAGCTTCAGAGTGTAAAGAAATCCCTGGTGAAATAAACCAAAACAAGTCTATCTTCTCTAAAAATATGTTCATTTATTTTCTTGAGCACTCTAAAGGTAAGCTGATTTTTGATAATTAACATTTTTCCTTGCTGCTTTTTTTTTTTTTCCCAGTGTAGATGCAAACTTCATACAGCTACTGGAAAAAGAGCTTCAGTTACCCAAGGAAATTGTGAACGTTGGTCATTCTGACTGATATGCATAAAGATATTACTGGGTTGTCTGGGTTAAAGAATTTAATGTAGTTTGTAGTATCATGAGAAAATATCCTTTTCATGCTTTTCAGGCACATACACTTTTGTGCCTGTGTGCATTGTGTCCCTGAAATCAAAACTTGTGTCTGTTAATAGGAACCGTTCACACAAGCAGTGATGGTAGAAAAGCCAGGCCCGTGTTGCTCACAGAACTGTAGAAAGGCTTCTTTTTGGTAGGAAAGGGTGTGGAATGGTCATTCTGACTTCCCCGGTTATGTAAAAATGGACACAAACAGAATGCATCTTTACAGCACAGGAATGCTGTAATGCTGTGAGATTTAATTTGATGCTCACGTCACAGCTGCCTGTCAAGAAAGACCATGTAATGAGTTCGCCTAAACTTCTAATGTGTGGGGTTTTTTGGGTGTTTTTGTTTTGTTTTTTAAAAAAAAATTGAAAAGGGCATGATAGTCATGGGATCAGTCATGTAACCTAGTCAGCAATGCAGTGTCATGTAATGAGTATTTCATCTTGGTACAAAGTCTACCCAGAATTCTGTGGTATTTACTCATTGCTTCATTGAGGGAGAGGAAGTTTGTTTTTTCTTAAATTTAAAAGTAAGGAAATCAAATAATCCAAATAAAAATTAGTATGCAGTTGTGCTGCATTTCTGTCACTGTTCAACTGTGCTCAGCAGCTGTTACGTTGATAAAATGTTGCAGCAACACCCTTATGTTGCCAATGAGGTTAAAGAGGGGGAAGACAGCGGCATAACAGTGAGTATGCATTTTTTGGTCTCGGTTATGCTAAATATTAACTGACTTAATATTTCTGAGCAAACTTGGTAATGCAGAGAACTCTCACTCCAGTAGAGGTAATTGTGATACCCTTGGTATGGGAATTGCCAGTTTCAGATGAGACTAAATCCAGCTACTGGAAATTTTAAGTCTCTAGGATTGCTACTGAGTGCTTAATCTTACATATAATCGACTAGTTGAAGGATGGTGGGGTATTTAGTAATTCAGTGTTTCTTGAAACTTAATCCAGAGGATGTGAAGTTTGTGCTCAAATCAGAATAAAGGTCAGATTGCTGGGCTTTGGAATATTTCAGGCCTATTGTTAGTGTGTAGTAACTATTTTCAGTATGTTTAACATTGCAAGTTAGATACCATACACCATAAAAGCTTTGGTGTTTTGGAGACTTTTTGGAGTACAGTCTTATTCTTTTCTGAGTGAAAATAAAAAAGGTAGAAGTTGCAGTCTTGAGATACATTTGCAATCAGATTTTTTTTTACAAAGGAACATTATTTTGTGAGTATTTGAATGATTATATTTTTTGCTTGCTTTAAAAGAGTAGTTGATAATGTTACAAACTTCACAAAGCAGCTGGAGCTGGGGAAAGGATGCATCTTGGGAAACAAGATGGAAGGAATTACAGGTGCCTTATTGATTTGTCCAATTGTAGCTGAAGACAGGGATTGAGATCATTGTAACTTTCCTGTTTTCTGGGCCAACTCTTAGCACTCCCTTGTGAAAATACTTTCCGCAACAAAGTGATAAAACACAAGCAAAACAAGGTGCAAAGTGTAGGTCTTGTATAACTTGCCTTTATGTACAGGCTGTTACCTGATGTGTCCTTCTTTAGGTTGAGTGAACGAGATGAAGAATTCCTTAACAAATGTAATCATCATAATGTTGAAAAGTAGTAATGAATCACCCCTGCCTGCCTCTTCACAGAATGATAATTTGGTGCATTGATAGCATGTGTGGTGTTTTATCCTACCTACCTTCCCAGTGTGGCTCTTTCATGGAGACAGGGATGAGTTTTCCACCCAAGATTTCTTTCCAGAAAAGGCGTACAGCAGGGTGTCAGGGGACTGCTTTTGGAAAACTGTTACTTAGGTCTGCTTCTAAAGCATGGCAGCTCTGAAACTGCTCCTTGCTGCTGCTGGTAGGAAGTGGTGGGTATCTGCTTCTTGTCTGGCTGCAGCCAGTGGGGTGATGGGTGGTGGTTATGGTTTGGGGTTTTTTGGTTTGATTTGGTTTTTTGTTTTGTTTTGCTGCTCTTCATAGAGTGTTCTGGTTGGTAGGTTGCTCTTTTTTTTTTTTTTTTTAAACTCCAGTTTTGTCTTAAGTGGCTGTCCTCTGAATATATCTGCTGTTTGCTCCTGATTCCACTTGCCTCTCCTAGGAGTGCGGTCTGTTTGATATAATTCTTGAGTACTTTTTGAAAAAGACCTTAATGTTTCTAATGTTGTTGCTAATATATTTCTTCAAGTGTAGGCACATACAACAGTTTTGTGGCTGTATAGTTTCAGAAACTCTCTAATTAATTTTCCAAATTTATCTTTTTCAGTCAGAAGAGGTAGGAACTTTGTAGAATTTATGTCCTAAAATTATGCTCCTGACCACCAAAGCAGTGAATGTAGGTTACTGAAGTGTTTATTGTATTTATGATTTATTTTGTTTGCAAAGAAACTGTGTATTTTTATGCATATTCTTAGACCCTTCACCAAAGACACTAGATTCTGTGTTCCCCTGTGATAGTTGGTGGGGAGTAGGGAGAAGGAGTGTTTTTTCCGAAAGCTGCTTTTTTTTTTTTTATTGTTACTGTAAGCTGGCTTGGTATTAGAAACTATATTTTCAACAGAAGACAGCCTTTGCTTGAAAAGTTCCAATATAAATAACTTTGTTTCTTTACACAGAAATGCTGCTTTTTGTTGTTCTAATACTGTAGTTGTTATGAGTGTATCTTCTGTGAGAAAGTCTTGATTGTATGTGCTATCACAGGGGGTGGGAAGTGACAGTTTTGCAGCTGGCTTCTCTCAGCTTGCTCCCACAGTGAAGTGGGTACTCTGTCCTCTTCTGCTTCCTTTTTTTTTACGTATATATTGACAACAGTGAAATCACTTAATCTTTTATGTTCTTCAGCAGCACTTAAAAACTGAGAACCTGTGGCATGTAATAAAAATAAATGCATTGTATACAAATTATAATGAATGTTAGAACTCTGAAGTTACTTTAAAAGCAGTTTTTCATCTTCTGCGAAGTTGAGAACAAAATACCAGGTAGTACACCTTACTCAGGTACTTATTAACAAAACAAAACAAAAATATGTTGTGGTAGTTTTCTTCCGGGGAAGAAGGGGGAAGGTAAGTTGGGTGTATGTGTGATGGTGAATTAACCTAGATAAGCTGGGATGAAAAAATTTGAGGCTTTGGAGCAATTACAGAATGGGAGGGAGTAGAGCTTGCATGTCTAGTATGCAAACTGAACTGAAATGCTGATGAAACTGAGGTATAAACCAAAGGAGACTGTAGATACTGTTTGTTGTATATTCTTTCTACCTCTTTGCTTTGGGGAAACCTCTGAAGGTTTGTTTCGTCTGACTTGTTTTCTTGGAAGTGCTTTGGGATAGTGATTTTCTTTTTCTTTGTCCTTATGAAGCCTTGAATGTATTGGACAATAGTGACACCTGTTGTGACGAGAAGTGGCAGACTTGCTGATTAGCTGCTTTAGCACAGATTCTCACAGACCTTTCCTTTTGTTAGTGTTTTGAAGTAAGGTAGGTATATCACTAGTATTCAGTGCCGTGTTCCTGTAAATGACAAGCCCCTCTTCCCAGACTTTCTAGGTGGTGAGACTTAACTGGCTAAGTTCACTGTGATTCTCACTGCTATCCATGAGGCAGAAAGTGCTGGTTGTTGAGAGAGGTCCAGTTTCTTTCCTGGCATGTGTGAGGGCCGAAGAGAAAGAGGAACAGTCTGTTCAGAAAAAAGTTGTTCCCCAGGTCTACGTCTCTAGTGCAATTGTAAGGCTGCTATTGCTTTTCCCAATTTTACCAGCAGTAATGTGTGTTAACAGGTATAATGTAGTTCTGCACAAGAGAGTACCAAAAATAGAAATGATACTTAAGAGAAACCATTCAGGTTCCTATATAACTGAAGTGTCACACTATTTCTAAAAATACTATGCAGGTACTCTGATAATTCATTTTTAGAAACGTCTTTTAGACACTAAAAGCAACTTGGGAATTTGCATTCCATTTTTTAGTCCAGTGAAGTTCTAGCAGAGGTGAGCAGAGAAGGTGATGTGCAAGAGGTAGTCTAGCAAGGATTTTTGTCAAAAACAACCAAAAATTGCAATGTTATAGTGGGAGGGGTTTTGTGTGTGTGTGCAGTTTGTGTGTTCCTTTGCCTGTCTGTCCAGACAAATCTTTTTTTATAAAGATTTATATAGACAAACAATTTAAATCATCTTTATCTTCTTTATTGTTTTCCAGTGTTGGAACAAGATAGAGTTCGAAATTAAGACTATATTTAGGGTAATGTATTGGCATTTAGTAAAATTGTGAAGACATCCAGGTTCTGGTCCTGAAGCATGCTGATGCATACTGTTTTCAAAGGATATAAACATAAAGGAGGGAGGATTAATTAGTGATCTCTTGTGTTGTGGTTTCCATGATCTTCGTAAAACAAATTCATCTTCCAACTTAGTAATACTAATACTAGCACCCAGGGTGATTTTGTTCATAGTAATCTCTCTGTAACTTCACTTTCATTCTGCCAAATGTTTTTACCTTAACTTTTCATTCATTTTTTTTCAGTCATCTTCTGAATGCCATTTTCAGCAGGAGAAAGTGCAGTGATTTTTACATTCTTGAGGTTGTCCCTTTTCTTAATGTTTTCTGTCACTGTAGATTCATTAGCATTTCTTCCTGACCTTTCATTCAGAAATGAAAACCAAAGCTGCATGATGTTAATCAACAGTTTATTTGAAGGAATACAAAAATATTACTGTTACTTTTTGTTACCAATATTATTCTATTCAGAATTCACACTGTGTTTTTAATAGGACAACCCTATTAGTGTAAAAAAAACCAATTAAAAAAAAAAACAAACAAACAAACCAGAAAATAACAAAAAAAAAAACACCCTAACCCCCCCTCACCTTTTCTTTAGTCTTGCCTTCAGTACAAATCTGACTGTTTTATGACTACCTATACCTCATAAAAAATGAAAAGACACAAATATCACATTGTTTTCCTCTAAATATTGTAAATTCCCAGCAATTTTCTGATAGCCTTAAATATAGTAAATGAATAGCTTTGGTTAGGGTATTTTGAACTCTAATTTTGGAGAAGTTGACCTGTTCTGTGCCCTAACTTAATTTGTTTTCTGTTTTACTTGTTTTCTGAATTTTCTTTAGTTTTGTGAATCCGGGGATAAAGATGGAATATTTCTTAAATTAAATTTGTAGTTATACCTTATGTATCTCTGTACATTTAACAGCGTTCTGGAGAGTGGTTCATGGCCCTTATTTTCTCTGAAGCTTTTTAAAGTTGATTAAGTAGGAATTCAGTAAGTTCTGAGCATTTTTATCAGAATTGATCTAATTGCTTCTATATGTTGTCCATGAACTTAAAGAAAAGTTCCTATCTTTCCTTGAATCCATTTAAACCAGAAGATTTCACATTCATAAGTATTCTCTAAGCATTTAGTGTTGATTATATTTTCTTCAGTGTTCCAGCTGAAAACAAACATGAAATACTGGAACTAACCTTGAAAATCTAACTTGTATGTTTACAAAATTCCCAAGAATGAGCTAAGATAGTAGCTCTGGGGCCAGTCAGTGGGCAAATAGTCAACCTTATTTATGGCCTAAAAGTAAACACAGAACCTCTGTTGACATAGGTGACTAAGTTTTGGGGACATAGTATTAATTGTCTATATGAATTTATGAAGCCTTTGCAGGAGGTATTGTGGTGGTTGTTTTGTTTTAACTGTGGATGTCCAAGACAATGACAAAATTTCCTTTATCTTAGGTGCTCACTTTCATTTGTTATTAGTGCAAATAACATAAGCTGTTTACTTGCTAGAAGAAAATATTACTGTCTCAGGGTTACCTGCTTTTTAAGGTGCAAGGGAGGTGTGGGAAACATACATGTTTCTTTGCCTCAGTTAAAAAAACTGTCATTTGTGTCCATATGCCAGAATGGAGCCATATGGATGGCTTGTCCTAGCTGTGTGTATATTCGTTTTCTACTTTTGATTCTCTACGACCCTAGCCAATGTAGGTCCGGTTCTTTTGCACTACCCCTGTAATCCAATGTAAAGCATATGAAACTGGTTTAGCATATATGTCTTGTCTTTTCTGTTTCTTGGGCTACTTTTGAAAGTTTGGTTGGGAAATCTGTTTTGGTCTGCAAAACTGACAATTCAAGCGCATATATTTTTTAGCCCCAAGCAGATTAGGTGCCTGAGGACAGCCAATGGGCTGGATATGCACAGGTGAGAACAACCAATGTGGCATGCTTTTTGCTGTTGTCTTTTCTGAAAATCTTACAACTTTGAGGATGTACCAGGAGGATGCTTTCCTGTAGCCAGAACAGGGGTGTTCGGTGCTGTAATTGATCATAGGATGGACACGTCAGCACTTTTATCATGAGATCAGTATTTCATATGACTGGCAATTTATTTCACATGACCAAATGGTGGCAATGAAGTGGCCGAACACATGCAATGTAATGGGTTTTCCGTTTTGTGTTGTGGCAAGTATATTGTGATCCTTAAGTACATTTGTTAGAACCTGTGTGCCCTGCCTAAGTTTATTGGTTGTGCATCATTATAGCTAGCTGGTGGAAACTATGCCAGCAGGTATGTATTTGCAGGTGTGACAAGGCAGTAAAAAACAGTATACTTTACTACGTGTATGCAAATGAATGGAGGTAAGTCTTTGCATGAAACGCTGCACACTTACACCTGAAATCCCAGATATCTTATTACTAAAAAAAATACAAGTTGGGAAGACTGAGTTTGTCCATTGGCAGTCATGTGTTTGGAAGAATTAATTCAACTAATAAAAGAATCAAAGATAGAAAGGTTTTGTCTGATTGTTGGCTAAGCAAAAGGAAGCGAATGGTGGAACAAAGTCCACAAGCGTTCAAAGGGTTCAAGTTTGAAGAGAGAAGCCCTAACCTAGAAGCAAAGCCTGTCTAGGACTGCTGTACCTTCTTGCAATCTGATGTGGAGACTCCATGGAAGTTTATTAAACGGTGTGGAAAGTAGACCGCAAGGTACTGCATAACTTGGGTAGAGGGACCTTGGGAATGGTCTTGAGAATATCTGCTTCATAGCAAAATGCTTTTCCTAGAGTAATTTTTGAGCAGCTTTAGTAACTTTACAAAACACTTGGAAATTATACTGTAGGAAACAGTCTTGTATGGTGATGTATGATAATAGTATGTATGATAATAGTAAAACTTGTGGTTGCTGTTTGATTGAACACAGGGACCATGAATAGGAGCTTGCTAATGAGACATGAATGTTGTGTCAGAGCTGATCTGTGGTTGTGGTGCTGGTGATGTGTGGTTGGCACGATGGAGTGTTCAAAAGTGTAACTAGTGGTCTTGAACTGTCTTTCAAAGAGGTGTTTGGACACGTTTGCCCCAGTTTGCTTGCCAGGTGTGATATTAGAACCTGGGTTGTAAGATGTGGGCTGTTCCTATTTAAAAAAAAAAAAAAATCAAAATACCTAATGCAGCTATCTAGCATAAAGATGTAAAAATAAAACACGATTGGTTTGATTATGTTGCATTGCTACGGCTTATCTAAAGTAGGAAATATTTTTTTCCTATTTATGTAGGTGATGGACAATGTTGGAAGCTTAAAGTGCCTCCAAACCAAGAGCAAACACTGAGTAGCTTAGTGAGGAATGGATTTTTACTTACTTTAAAAAAACATTTTTGATAGCTATTAAGGTGATAGTGTTGACAGCATATTCTAACTTTACTCCTTCACCAAAACCAATCCTCTGTCATCAAAAAGCAGGCTCCTGCAAAATGAAGGAGAGGCTTAACATTACTGGTTACATATGTGTGACTCCCCAAAGTGATGTTTCATAGGTTATAAGTAATAGCATGTGTATGAACCCAATTAGAAAGCTTCACTTTTCACAATTGTAGCTTCACTTCAAATCTGATTAGCAGTAGTTGAATCCTATTGTATAAAATACATGTATATTTTGTTTGGACAAAACTATTGCAGGAAGAATGCCATTACTGGAATTTATATTTTTAGATTATTATTCTTTTATATGGCTATTTTCTTCATACTGGAGCATTCATTGCAGTAACAGCTTAGTCCTCTGATAAGCAATCAGGCTTTTGGGGAGTTAGCAGTGGTGTTTAAAGATGCTGATACTCCAGAGTGTCTACTCTGTCCTCTGCTGGAGGTTATAGTCATAGAGATATCAGAATAAAATCTCAGCCACACCAATCCAGAGTTCAGCGTAAACCTTTCTTCACTTCAAGCTTAAGCCCTTACATGTGAACTATTTATTACTAGTTTATAAGCAGAGGTCTACAAATACTTATGGAAATCTAAGCGTGAAATCTCTAGGAAATTTTTGTTAGTTTTTGCATTTCCACATGTGCTTCCTCTGAGGCTATGAGCAGGAGATTCTCTTGCCTGCCATGGTCTATGGGAAGTGTCAGAAACACTGTCTAGACAGACAACAGCAGGTATTATTAGAGCTCGTGATCCCAGCATAGCTACCTGTTGAACTGGAACAAACTTGTGAGAAACTGAATTTGTACTGAGGATACTTATGCACTAATACCAGTTCACTGTTTCCTCCCATCGCTGTTAAGAATGGTTATATGTGTCACTTTCTTGTTAGTGCCCTCCCACCATTGCTTTCTTCCAAACTGTCATGATACAAGAAAGGGAGATTTTTATTTTTTTTTTAAAGAAGTGAAAATAGTGTCATTTATCACTAATTTTGAGCTGTAGGATTTTAGGTTCAAGCTTTTTAAAAAGCTGCATTGCAGTCTTAAGAAAGCCAGGAAAGTGTTTCAGGTGTTGTCATTTTTAAGACTTGCAGAAATGTAGTGGAGGAGTTGGAAATGAATGTGTACACTATTTTGTCTTAAAACAGTTTTCTAAATACAGAAGATTCAGAGACATATCAGTCTACTAAGAATTGCTTTTGACTCCAGCACCTGCTGATTTCTTTTAATCTGTGATCTGAGAAGGTGTTCTCTGTGGCTGCTGTCACTGTAATGACCAAGGCTATAAGCCTGCTACAGGTAATCTTGTCTTGGGCTGTGTTCCTAGAGACTGCAGGTTAAAATAATGAATTGCATCACTGTTCTTCTCTTCCAGTGTCCTGCAAAATGTTAAGTCTCCTAAATGTAGGTTGTTGGTTTTTTGTTTTCTTTTCTTTTAAGAAATGGACTGCCATACTGTTCTGTTTTCATTAGTGTAAACTGAAATTGTGTCGAGTCCAGCATTAGAGTACTGTTAGGTAAGTACATTAGATTGAAGAAGACAGTCTAGAGGGAGATATCTGAAGTATGTAGCCAGAGGGAAAACTCCTGAGCAGTTTGCCGCCTTTGGGTTTAAACAGAGATTGCAGTAAGGACTGTTGGCTTTGGAGCAGTGTTAAAGCTGAAAAGAAAATGGCTACCAGAAATCATTGTTGCTACAGTAACAACATGGCTTGACTATTAATGTGCTGCTTTAACTACTATTAGAAATGTTGTGTGAGATACTGCTTTTAGGTAAAAGTGCCCTTAATGGGAACATTAAATCCATTAATAGATATCATCAGGCTTCTTGTTTTAGAATAGTAATGTGTTTATTGGAAAAACTAATTTCTAGTAAGTATTTTTAAAAATGTGATTACTGCTTTTTCTACCCCAAAAAATTGCTTAATGGTTTTACGTTGTATCAATGAACATAACGTCCTTATAAAACAACTTTCAGGGAGGAAAAACAAACAAACAAAAAACCAACAGTACAGAGTAATTATGTCTTTTGGTAATCTTTTTTTTTTAAAAAACCCTAATACTATTTCACAAAGTATGTGGTATCTGGTAACATAATTCTAGCTTTCAGAAATTAAGCCATTAATGTGGTTTTTTTTGTGCAGCAAAGCTTTTGTTTAAGATATTTTTATATTTTGAGTTCAAAATAAAAAAAAAAAAGGCCAACCTAAGTCCTGTTTGAAGATTTATAAATAAGGATCAGATTTTAGAGTGGAATCTACTCAGGGATCTGCATTGTATTTTATTTTATAAGGATGTAAGTGTATGTATTGTGGAGTAAACTTTTTGCAGGTATTTTTATTAACAGAGAAGAGTGCAGTTATGTTGAAGAATTTCAGAGGTGTGTAATGCAGTATGTCAGGAAAGCGATATATGAAGTGCAGTGAATGTGAGAAGGTTAATTGATGCATTTCCCTGTGTGTTGGGATTCCACAGGTGGCAGACTTGATGGCAGGTGTGGACTGAAATTAAACTGTGTCTGCTCTTTGTCAAAGTCCTGTATGTGTGATGTGTCCTATATTACCTATAGCAGATCCCATTTTTTTGTAGTGCTTTTGGTTTTGGGGAGATTTTTGTGACTGTCAGACTTCCTGACTGAGAAGGCACTGGATTCATTCAGTGGAGATGGAGCTGATAAACTATTCTCTGTTCAGGGGACATAAGAAAGGTTGTTCAGTGGTCACTGGTTAAAATACTTTGCTTAAAGTGTGCATCCAAAATATGCGGTTGCCTATGACTTGGAATGCAATTATCTGTACTTAAAGCAGGGTATTTCTCAAGTAGCAGACGTGCTTTATTTACTATGTATATATTATTTTTATTGTACAATCTTATTTCACACAAATTTGGTGGCCTTCTATGATGGTGTTACAGTGTTGGTGGATAAGGGAGGAGCAACTGACATCATCTACCTGGACTTGTGCAAAGCATTTGACACTGTCCTGCACAACGTCCTTGTTTCTAAATTATAAAGACGTGGATTTGATGGGTGGACCACTCAGTGGATAAGGAATTGGCTGGATGACTGCACTCAAAGAGTTGTGGTCAACGGCTTGATGTCTGAGTGGTGACCAGTGATGAGTGGCGTTCCTCAGGGGTTGGTGCTGGGACTGGTGCTGTTCAACATCTTTGTCGGCAACATGGACAGTGGGATTGAGTTGCACCCTCAGCAAGTTTACCGATGACACCAAGCTGAGTGGTGCAGTCACGCTGGAGGGAAGGGATGCCATCCAGAGGAATCTGGACAGGCTTGAGAGGTGGTCCTATGCAAACCTCGTGAAATTCTACAAGGCCAAGTGCAAGGTACTTCACTTGGTTCAGGGCAATCCCTAGCATAAATACAGGCTGGGTGGAGAATGGATTGGGAGCAGCCCTGAGGAGAAAAACCTGGGGCTGTTGGTTGATGACAAACTCGGCATGAGCTTTCAGTGTGCACTCGCAGCCCAGAAAGCCAGCCACATCCTGGGCTGCCTCAAAAGCAACGTGGCCAACAGGTTGAGGGAGGGGATTCTACCCCTCCACTCTGGTGGGACCCCACCTGGAGTACTGTGTCCAGCTCTGGGGCCCCCAAAATAAGAAGGGCATGGACCTGTTGGAGCAAGTCCAGAGGAGGGCCATGAAGATGATCAGAGGGCTGGAGGAACCTCTCCTATGAAGACAGACTGAGAGGGTTGGGGTTGTTCAGCCTGGGGAAGAGAAGGCCCTGGGGAGGCCTTATAGCAGCCTTCCAGTGCCTAAAGAGGGCCTGCAGGAAAGACGGGGAGGGATTCTTTATCAGGGAGTGTAGTGATAGGATGAGGAGTGTTTTAAACTGAAAGAGGGTAGATTTAGATGAGCTATTAGGAAGAAATTAATTATTCTAAGGGTGGTGAGACACTGGAAAGGTTCCCCAGAGAAGTTGTGGAGGATCCATCCTTGGAAGTATTCAAGGTCAGGCTGGACGGGGCTTTGAGCAACCTGGTCCAGTGGGAGACGTCCCTGCCCACGGCAGGGGGGTGGGAACTAGATGAACTTTAGGATCCCTTCCAACTCTAACGATTCTATGGTTCCTTCAGTATCTTGTACAAAACAGTCTTCTGACTGATTTCAATGGAATACTGCCTCATTTGCAGGCATATGTGCCAAATACATAAAACGCAACTTCAAAGTTGTTGAAACTCTATAAAGACAGTCATTTGGACAATAGAATGCTGCTGCTGCACTAATTTGATGTAGACAACCTTAACTTGAACTTTTCTATTCTTGTGCTTAGCTTTGCCTTCTTCATGGTTTTATTAAAATTCTGTGGGTTTTGTAGAAAGGAGAGGATGACAGTACAAATGTCTAACACCACTGGACAGTTTGGTATTTTAAAAATGAACCTTGAAATGTAACAGGATGTTTTCTTAAAATGAGCACATGGAAGCTGCTGCGTCAGATGCTTTCTTTTTTTTTTTATGTGGTAAGCAAGATCTCATGTAACTTTTCTGGAGCGTGCTCATGCAGTGCTTATAGTCAGAGGGTATGCCAGTGTATTTTGGGGTGCTATATGTAAAGCTTCTGTGATGATATGGTGAATGTATAGTAATTCAGACTGGAGGAGAGAGTGATTCCATAGCTGAAGGGTAGTGGCAGTTCTGGCACAGGTAATATATTGATGAGATTTTGCTGGCAGCATAATGAAAGGAGGAGTGTTCAATGTCAAGGACGATGCCAAGGTTATGTACAGTGCCATTAGTAGTTTAGAGTGGAATGGAGAGATGATGTCATTCTGTGCTTTAAGCTTTTCCTATTTGAGAGAAGCTGTTATACTTAAGGTATATAAATGCAGCAAATGAAGAGCTAGTTTATCTGGTCAAGATAAGGAGGCTGAAGAATGACTGAAAATACACAGGTGTTTATTATGCAAGTGGTATGTTGATCTGTAGCTTTAACTGGTAGAGAAATAATAAAGAAAGCAAGCAAATTATTTCTCTGCAGCTTATTGCTTAATGGTGATTCTCACTGTGAATAATGCCATTCAATTTAGTTGCATATTGATGGACTGTAAACTTATTAAATATCAATGATACTTAGAATGTTACAACTAATATTTGCCGAGGGGGAAACTGCATTGATAAGTAACCTTCAGAAACAATATATTAATATTTTCTCTTTAGGCCTTGAAGTTCTAAATATTTTCACAACTCCATCTTTAAACTGATGCTTCAGTTTAGAACTGTTATGATGCTTTCATTTGTATGTGGATTGTTACATATTTGCTTACTGGATAATGTATGCTCAAAGTAAACAGCTCTTAAATGATGTTGTTCTCCCCTTGCTTGTCTGTAGACATTTTTCCATCTTTGTTGTTTGCCTATTGTGTACATCTTTAATTGCTTACTTCTTTATCTGCTTAGTGCTGGAGAGGAAAAGTTATCTTTTTGACCAATATGTGTTTTATTAGTCCAAACCCCAGTTAGTGTAGGATATTTTTCCCTCTCATGGCTTTCCACTTTTTCCAATTTGCGTAATAGAGATTTTTGAAATAATGATTAAATCTGTTGTTTGACTTAATTGATGGTAAAGACACAAGTTCTTTTTTTCATTCAAGCTACTCTGATTACTTTTTTCCCCTACTGTGATACTCCTGTTAATGTTGCATTCATCTACTTGTAATCTTGTTTGGACTGAAATAGCTTCACAGTCTGAGGTATGATCAGTCGTATTAATTTCCTACGCTGTCACACTTTTCCTTGAAGTGCTTCACCATCCCATACGGGGTGTTGTCAAAAAGCAAAACTTTCTCTAAGTAGAAAAATGAGAGATTTCAACACTTCCACGTGAAAGCCCTACCACAGCTTTGGGAACTGTGCATGTGGCTTTTACTGTGATGAATAGACAAAGGAAGAACTGTAACTTCTTTGAACTATTTTTCAGATAGCTCACAAAATCTAGCAGGAGATTCAAAATGCAGGAGGCAGTCTTCTCTCTTGCAGTCCCTTGCTTGCTCGATCTCCTTCAGTCACTGCAGATTCTTTGAAGTCAGACTTCTGGATAATTCAGGCTTCAGTAGGGTACCTGCACTTAAATATTGCTTTGCATTAACTGTTTTAGGAAGAGTGATTGCTATTTTTCCTTTGCAAATTTAATTTTGGTAAATTTGATTGTGGCATGTATAATTCAGTTGGTTAAACTAAGGTTGGAATAGCATAGATTGAGAGGAATTTTACAAATTCTCAAAGGGAATTCTGTGATTTTTAGAAAACCTCATGTTTAAATTCAAGTGATTATTTAAATTAATCTACAGTGAATGTTCTAGATATTTGTGGGTGCTGAATGTAGATTGTTATTTTTATACTTTTTCATAGAAATCAAAGAGCATCAAAGCCCCTTGTGTAAACAGAAAGCAGGAAACTACATCTTTTACAAACAAAGTCATTGTTGACTACTTGTTGGGAAAATGGCAGTATAAGCTTGTATTTAAAAAGTTTTTCAGCTGTATTAACTGATTTACAATACTATGGTCAGCTACGTTTTAGCTTTTTCAGTACTCTTCTGAAATTATGTTATCCTTGGTAGTTGTGTGTACAGTTTTAGCTGGAACTTCTTCTGGGCTTCTTGTGAGAGCCTTTTCTTAGCGTAATCTCTGCTTTCTACTGGCTATTTTTTCCTTTATCGATTCTTAGGATTATTAGATTTCTGTAAGATTATGGACGGTTTCCAGAAGGAAATTTCTCCCCTCCACTCCCCAGCTTTTAAATTTAGCAGATTTTAATGCTGGGACAGCAGTATTCTGATAAATGTAAATGCCACTCTCAATCAATTAATCTTATTTTGTAAGTCCCAGAAAGTACCTGAAGCCAAGACTACAGTTTCAAACCTTTTGCTGTGGTTTTATGTTAAGGTAGTGAAATGGACTGTTTAGCCACAGCTTATACCAACAAAAGTCATTCCTATAGTGTAGATTATTCTAGCCTTTTTTTTTTTTCTTCTTCCTTCCTTCCCCCACAAGCATAATCAGCTATGGGGGCAAAAGCTAGTTTTGTATTACATTCTAATTCTATTTTTAAAAAAACACATCAACAAAAAAACAAACAAAAAAAAAACCCAAACCAACCAACCCACCAAAAAACTGCTCTATGTATTATGTTCCTGACTGCTGACTGCAGCTGTTCCAGGAGAAGGTGGTGGTTAAAGATGGTTAAGTGTCTTTTCTGAGATAGGTGTAGAAATGTCAGTTACCACAGATCTGTTAGGAAATAAGGGCTAAGTAGTAGATAAATAGGTCAAAACTCTTGTCAGGATTACCGCAAATTTTATTTACTCATTGTACAGTTTTGCATTCTACTGTTTCTCAAACTCTTTCCCCAGAGAGGGGCATGTTATAGGAGATACTATAGCAAACAGGGCCCTAATAACATAAATAGAAAGGGAATAAACATAAATTTTATCTTGTCATAAGATCCATCTCTAATGACAGGAGGAATAGTTAGGCAACTTTTGTGTAATAACTTACATTTGAACTCAGATCAATTGTCTTCATAAACCTTCTATTGTGAGTGGTTATGAGCTTGATTAAAGAGTCACGGATAAAATCTTTTGTGGTATCTTTATAGATGTAAAAGTAGTTATCCTGGTTGCTCTTTATGAACCTGACGTTTGAAGTAGCAATTGTAACTGTTGCTCACTTGGCAAAGCAGGATTATGGAAGCTTTCATAGTTGTTCTCTAGCTAGCCAGAAAGATTAAAAACTTCAACTAGTCTTGTGTGATTATCTGTAACAATTATTTTACAGTCTATATATACAGCCTTTTAAATTATTCCGCAAACAAATGCTTGTTGAGAATCTCTTTGTGTCTGTAGCTCAGATACACATGAGGGGTCGTACTTCTGTCCCTGAGCAGTACCCACAGATGGGACTTTGTCATTGCATACAGACTGGAGAACTTCTTGTGCTTACTTTGGCCTTTTTCATGTGTTGCATGAAAAGAAGTATCATCGTTATGCTGCTTTTGTTTTGTTGCTGGGCAGGGTGATCCTTGCGAGCACTGAACCCGCCTTGGTTCATGTTTACCGATTAATGACAAATGGTTACGCTTCTAAGCACTTTCAGTCCATTTGTGTTTCTTTAGTATCACTGAGGATACCCAGTAGCTATCGCCCATCTCCACCATTGCAGTTTTCTGCCACTTCCTGTTCTCTGCCCTTATCAGAACAGGCAGTTGCTTATCAGTGATCAGAAGCCTAACCATTTTACAGCAGTCCTTTTACCTGCTGTGGGCCCCTTTTCACTCTTTGAATGGTGACGCCTCAAGGTGAATGCTCTGTAACTACGTTTCTTACCTGCTTCTGAATGCCTTCTGATGCTGTCTTTGTTACCTGGTGAGGGAGAGTGGCTTTCATTCTCACTTCGTTTCCTGATAATGAGAATTAAGACAGGAAAATCGGAGCCACAGCATTTGTGATTTTGAAATCTTTGCCTTTCCCTAAGGAGTCTTGGAGAACTCTCTCTCTTGGATCTGCTGGTAAAGAATTTCAGGTGCTCAGTTATTCCAAATGTCAACACCCTTGAAATGAGGTGTTAGAGTTTGATTGTTTGTGCTGGAGTGAGACGAATCTTCCTTGACAGCAGAAAGACCTTTGAGAGGTGAGTGTTGGTTAAGTACTGTAGGTTGGGTGGCTTTAAACAGCGAGAATCTCAATGCTACCAGTAGTTCAGGCTAAAATCTGGTGTCTTGGTGCGGATTGCACTGCTTTCATCAAGATGTTTGCATGCCACTGCCTGTACTGTCTCCCACTGAGTGGAGCTTTGAACACCAGTGGGTTTGAAATCCCCAAAAGGGGGGTTAACTCTGCAGGGCCCATTGAAGTTCGTAACATAGGGCTGCAGTGGTCAGCCCTTTGGTCCTTCAGCAGTTTGCTTGCTGATTATCTCTGTGAAACTTCTGTCACCTTGCCATTGGCTGGACACTATCCAAATTATGATGGCCCAGCTTTTCTATTCCCTTCTTTTTCCCTCTGTGCCAGATGTAGATATAGAGTAACTCTGTATTTATCCCCAAAGTGTTCTGTGAACTCCCTGTGAACCAAAGAATACTTACATTCAAGAGTACTTGCATTTAAGTTTTCTCCAAAGAGCACATTCAATGAGTACGTGCCCTCCAGATAAGCAGTGTAGGGTAAGACTTCCCATGTTATATCAACAGAGTAAATTGATCGGTCTGAAGTAGTGTGTTTCCATGAAAAAGCTGTTGCAGTGAGGAACGGGTTGTATGACAACCTGCTGTATTACCAGTCATCTACAGTCATCTGGGCTTCGGTGCAAAGATTCTGTCTGCTCTTGAATCACAAACCATGAAATCTATGTTGAGAACAGTTATTGCTAATGTTGAGCTAATTGCAATGTTCAGAAGATGTGAAAATTGCTATAGTGTTGTTGTGAGGTCATTTTGCATGGGGGCGGTCATTGATGTAGTTCTTACTTGCAGTGAGAAGTGTTAGTCTGGGATTCACTCTGCCCAGCCAAAGTGCAGAGGTTTACTGCGATATCTGGTTTAATGCTAATCTTGTTTTTTGACAATGTAAAGCCTGCGTAGAGCTGCTTTCCCATTTTTTGAACGGTGTTTTGGTTCTTCATACCCACAGGGTGTATTTTGTGGGCATTTTTAACTGTAGCTTTACATTTACCTTCTGTAGCATATAGTAAGGCTCCACTGCGGTTTGAAAATAACACTTTTGCTTCTCTAGGTGCATGAATATTACTCTAAAACCTGACTAAAGAATTTTAATTTTTTCTGTAATACAACTTGAGAAATGAGCGTATCTTTTGAATAAAATTAAGGCATAAAGGCTACAATTTCATGTGATATTTAGAAAGTGATCCTGGGGCTAGGGAATGGAGCTTGGGGACTTCTCTTCTGTTGCTTTATATTGCCCAGCATGACTTTTTTGAACAGTCTGTCTTTCCTTACTCTCTTTGTAATTTAGGCAGGTGGCTTTGAGACAGTTACAGGCTGACTGGGGAACTCAGAATCAAAAAGCTGTGTGTGAACAAATTGAGAGAAGGAATCTTAGGCAGTGTGTGAGGATAGGTATCTCTTTCAGAGTTAATTCTGGTGATGGATACATTAGCTTAGTCTAGATATGAATAACCCCCTGTAAAGCTGTATGCTAGTTGTTGTGTCTTCATTAGAAATAGACCCAGTTCTGTAGAGATGCTGTACCCAAACCCATTCATGGTTTTCTGTAGCTTCAATGACTTTCAGAGGAAGAGAAAGATTTCCTTGTATAGTTAGTGTTGTTAAAGATCTGTGAGCAAAACTGAACTTAGAGCATTTAATCTGACATTAATCAGCTTTCATGAAGGCAAAATTAAATTATGATTTTAAAATGCGCCAGCTAGCCTTAAAATAATAAACACGACTTTGTCCTAGGAAAGGTGAGGAATTACCGAGGCCCAGGTTTAAAACCTTCCAGCACTTAATCTCAGATATGTTGATTGGTTTTGCTAAAAATATAATTTTTAAAAACTTTCATTTATAACCATTACCTTTCTGTGCTTCATTCCTGATTCAGGGAACTTAAGATAGCTGACTTTGAAGGCACTAGCAGAAAATGCAACAGAGTTTTTCTTGCCATACAACCTTCCCCCCCCACCCCCCCACCCCCCCCCAGTTTAATAGCATATGTAGGATATATTTCCCCCGCATAGTTTAATAGCATATGTGTATTTGATATGATTTCTTGGTGGGTTTTTTAATTAAAGTACTAGCATCTGTGTTGTTTGAAAATTACATATGTATTTGAAAGATGACCATGGAAATTTTGATATTTCTACCCTGAGACAAAACTGATAGAATACATTTGTAGCTGTGAATTTCTGATGTCTGGCTTTGCCTGTCTTGTCTGATAGTCTAGAACACAAGCAGAAAACAATGACAGCTATAGAGTAAGTTCTTCTTTTATTTTGCAGGTTTGTTTTAATGTGGGAGTGGATCTCACAGCTTAATGCAAATCAAACAATCAAAGGTGAGTAGAAGTTTTGTGGGTTTCGTTGGGTGTTTTTTTTTCCAAATTCCTTGGATCCATTAGTGTATTACTGTTTAACACTCAGAAAAAGTGGTCCGTGAAAATTGTATTGAAACTTGTATCTTGATTACTGTAATTTATGGACATAGACTTCTATGATACCAAAATAGGAACAATACACACACCCCTAATATTTTAAGACTATGATTATAATTATGCTTTTCTTCCATAAACAATTATAGTCAAAATGCTATCAAGGCATTCTGCTAGCTGTTGAAAGCCAAAATTATAAGTACTTCAAATGAATTTCATCCTTTGCGTATCATCCACCTGCTTTCAAAGTACTGGAAGTGTACTTTGCATTGCCAAATCAGTGTGTTAAACTTGCACTTATTCTATTAATAAATAACTGTGTGGGAAACTTGACCAGCTACTAGAATAGCATTTCAAATTTTTAGTCATGAAATTTTGTTGTGGGTTGGTTTTTTTTGTTTTTTTTTTTTTTTTTTTTTTTTTTTTTCCCCCCTTTCCTGTCCTCAGGAACCCTTTTGGGAGCTATTTGAAAGACAAAGTATATGAAGATTTACTGCTGGTACTCATGGGCTGTAGAACTTAAGTGTCCATTTGCAATTGCAAAATATCCATCTAGGAAAACTTTCCTGTAACATTGGCATTTCTCCTCCTCCCCTCACCGCCCCACCGCCATTATTTTGAGAAAAAGAATTTATCTAAGCCCAGATTTTGTTTCTTTTCATGTTACTTGACATTTTACTTCAGGAATACTTTTAACTATAAAATTAATCTCTTCTCCATGAAATTATATGAAATTATTGTGTACATAGGCTTCCATAACAAACAAAAGTTGGTTTCTCAAGTTTCCTGCTTGCGGTTTGACTAATATGCCATCTCGGAATACAACTGCTTGCGGTGACTTGATGTTTTGAAGAGGTGAGAGGGGATCCCAGTGCTCAGATGAGATTGTCTTTCATTTTTAATCTCTGATTAATATGTAGACTTAATGTAACTTTAAAAATGTAGTATGTGCACTTTAAAATAGACACGACCTGCTTTGTTTGAATCTTCTGCTCTGCTAAGACTTTTTTTAGACCTACTGCTGTCAACTTTAAAATACTGATTATAGCAGAACGCTTTGAGGAATTTAAAATAACTATTCTGTTCAGTGTTGTTCTTTTGTATAATGCATAACTGATTCAGGGCTTCAATTATAAATTCTTCCGAACTATGAACAATTAAAAGTATACAATACTATGAACAAGTAGAAGTGTAATATGCATATACTTGTGTGTAGAGGATGTTTGCTGCCTTAGCCTGACTTTGCAAGTTTCTAGAATGTGCTGCTTCGAGAATAGGAATAAATAGAACTGCAAAAGGAAACACTTTTCTTTATCTGAGGATGAGCATAAAACAAGAATCGTGGCTAGGGAGGGGACTTGAATTCACAGCAAGATTTAGATGGTTCCCTGTGCCTTCTAATGCTTCCAGTACTTAATGCTTACAGTTTATGTTCTGCCTCTTTTTAATTTATGTGTTATCTCATTACTGGCTTAAATACAGAAAGTTAGTTGAGAAGTCCAATATATAAATAACTGACTGTGTTCTTTAAGCATGAAATCTTCTGAATGAAACTCCAAAGACCTTTCATCTTAATGGTGGTTAGCTGTGTATAATAGAAAAAAGCTGTCCCTGAGGAGAAAGCCTGTACTCTTGCATACATAACAAGAGAACAGAAAAATGTGTAAAAGAATACATGGAAACAGTGCAATTAAGTTTGATCATTATTGCTTGGAGGAAATCTTGAGGTCTGACAGTTCTGTGAAAATGACAACTGAATAGTCAGTAAATCAATGAAAACATTAGACATTATTGGGGAACAAAACAAAAACCAGAACAAAACAAAAACCAGATCCGGTTATACAAATTTGTGGTGTACCATAGATGCATTGCATTGCAATGTGTATTGCTTCTTAAGTACTAGTCTAGTCCTGTGGCTGAAAAATGACATAGTGAACTGAATAAGGTTCAGAGAAAGGCAACAAGGATGACTGAAAGAGTTAATTGTAAAGAACAACCTGCATTTCCCAAATGCCTCTGTCTTTTGTCTCCACTCAGGAGTGTAGTGGCTGCAGCATCTTGTAGCCTTCTAAACAATGAACTTAACTCCCACAACTCAGTGCAGACTTGTCCTTTTGTGTAAGCTTATGTCATTTAAAGCAATAGCTGAAAATGTGAGTTAATGATTTGCTCAAAGTTTTTCTTGTACTCTTGACCAGATCGCATTTCCTAATGACTCTGATAGTGTGCTTTCCATGTAGGTTTTCTTTGAGTAAAGAATTTCGGGGTTTTGTTCTTCTAATTTCAGATCATTTGCTTTACTGATGCAAATATGAAAGGTATGATATCCTGCCTTTGGGAAAATAAAAAATGTCTATTGCCAGTTGAAAACACACAGGTGTAAGATACTGTTTACAAATACTGTATGTACTTTATTGGGATAACCATAATTTTTGTTCTTAGATTTTCTGACTTCCAGACTGTGTCTTCTGAGCTCCATAGGAGGATGTATCTTGTTTTAATAGAGGAGAAAGGAAAAAATAAGCTTGATCTCAGTGTGTTAACGGTATAATGGGTCACACTTCTGTGTAACAGGAAACTTTACAGAAGATAGATGCTTGTGCTAAATTTCCCTATAACACTGTGTAGAGCGAGGTCAGATTTTGAGCATTTGAGATACCTGCAAAACCAGACTTGCTTCCAGAAACTGTCTTGAAAGTATTTAGTATTGCTTTACCTAAAATAGAGGATGTAATGAATGAATAATAGCACCACAGATGTTGAAGAAGGATAGGTTATATACAGAATTCTGCACAGGATAAATTTGAGTATGTGGGATTTGTGTTTCTTTGGCTCAGACAGGAATCTCATAAAATTTTCATCTTGTTCGTGTTATCCTGGTAACATGAAATTGAGTTTTTTGTCATTAGGTCACTTGTGGTGATGACTTAAAAAAAAAAAACAACCAAAACAAAAAACAAACAAACAAAAAAAACCCCACCAACCAACCAAAAATAAATTATTAGGGGAGTGACCTTACCTTTTCTTGTCACTTGGAATTATGAGTTTTGTCTGTTCGTCTGATCATGTACGGAGTTCTATAGCTTTGGGTCTTTTAAAAACTCTTTATTTCATATGTTCTTGAGTAAGGATGATAACTTTCTCCAAGTTTACAGAATTTTTTGTTCTTAATCTAAAAATGTCGAAGGTGGGGTTTTGACCTTACGTAGCACCGTTACTTGCAAATTTAATAGCTTTTTAACCCTTGATCACTGAAAGGATATAGAGGATGGTGAGAGCCAGTTTGCTGGTAAGGATGAGTGAATATCGGTAAAGTAATTCATTGCACTAAGGTTCTAAATTAAATGAGTAAAAGCAAAGTGGTCATTTCGGGTAGTTTTTTATAATTGGGAAAGATAGCGTACTTTGAGTTCAGTCTTTCTACACTAGCAGGAGAGACAATCTTAAAATTTGTGATATATTAAAATATGGACAGCAAATAGTTATTGGCCGCAAAAAGCATGAGAAACTGCTAGATACGTTTCAGGTCATGCTGGATAAAAAGACTTAAAACTTTTATTTAATATAATAGGAAACAAGGTCCGAATTTTTCCAAAGTTGAAAGGTGTGTCATGTTCAAAGATCTGTCTCAATAAAGTTGGGTTAAACTGTTTTTTAATGTTGTCTTTAAGAAAGTTGTACTGTCAATCCATTATGCAGCATCATGTTGTCATACAAGTTTTAATCTGTGATCTGTAGGACTGACACTTCAAGACTAGTTCATGCAGGTAACTGACAATATAGTTTAATGAACTTGAGAAATATTCTTGTAAAAATAGTGAAATATACCTGGCTCCTAAAATGCTTCCCAGTCTGGTTGTGATCTTTACATACTAACAAAAGTTCATTGAATAGCTTATCCAAATAACAAGCTGGATGTTTGTACCTTAGGAGGTATTTTGCTTCAGTTACTGAATTCACCATTCTCTGAAGTTTGGGGTTATGGTAAAAATAAGACTTCTGTGGCCATGTAGTTGTAATCGTTGGGGATTTGTACAGAGTTATGGAAAACAGTTCATTGATATATTTGTATTGGAAGAAAGGGTTCTTTACCCAACTGCTCACAGAAGGTGTCTGAACAAAAAGACTGAATGCTGTTATAAATTGAAAGTCAGTTTTCGATTTCGGTATGAAAATTCTGTAGGTTTTGCTTTTTAATTTTAAATGGCTTTGTGTTAGTACACCATCGCTCATATTGGCAGCGGGGGGAGCGTTTTCCGTTCTGTGTGCTCTACACGTGGGAAATAATTAGACGTGCGTACAGAATTTCACCACCACTTGGTGGCAGTACCTGGCTTCAAAAGGACTTGTTTCTGAGCACATAAAGTGACTTTGATCCTGTAAAACTATAGGTTATGGGGCAGTAGATTTATTTTAAAATTTCGAAAAGTTAACGATGTGTTTTAGAAATAAAAATACTTTTTATTTAACCTATTGGAAGGATTTGCATTTGTACGTCTCTCTGGAAAATCTAGCTATCATGTCTAATATGTAATTTAAGAGTATTTTTAGTGTTAATAGTATTCTCAGAAGATGTATGTAATGTTCCCCAGTTGAATTATTTCAGCCTTTACTTCTAGCATTTTTCTTCGCTTGAGTAGTGTACTTCAAGTAATTTTAGAACATAAAATTTGCTTCATGATAGTGTTCTTCATAATGTTGTTTTTTGCAGTTAAATAGGGGACTGCCAAAGCTTCTTTTTTGCCTTCTGAAATGTTCTCTGCATTTTCACTTTTAGATTTATCGATACAAATTTTAGGAAAAAATTCCCCAGTAGATTTTCCTGTCAACAAAGCTACTAAGGGTTTGTGCCCTTACTCATTGTTGCTGCCTCTCGGTTGTGCCAATGCAGCAGTGCGTGGGTCCCAGCCTTTTAAACTGGATAATGAAATTGTTGATCAAGTGGGAAAGAAGGAACACAAGGGAGCGGAGGAATGCAGGAGTTATTTAAACTGGCCTTGCTGCAAAGAAAAGCATAATTCCAATGTGTAGCACAGTAATTTGACAGCATATGCATATGTTGATACTACTCCTCTGCAAGCCAAAATCTTCTGCAATGACAGCAGGTCTTTCATTTCAGTATTATCTCCCATGTAAGGACTGTAGTGATGAGACTATAGCCTGGAAGAATGCAGGTACTTTCCTAAACATATGCTCTTTGTGAAATGTCTCACTGTCTGTGGCTGGAGTTACAACAGCATTGCTGGTGGGAGTGGGTTCTATGAGGAGGAGATATTTTTGTTGTATTGTGTGAAAAGCTGACACTGAGAATCCAGCATCCTTAGGCTCCTCTGAGGTGTGACATATCAAGAAGGCATCTAAGTAAATTGTGACATAGAAGAGGGATTCATCCTGTGGAAAGTCCTGAATTCTAGAAATATTAATAGAAAATGAGGTGGAACTTGGAAACTGCATGTTTGTAAATTTGAGTGTGATGATATTACTTTACTTAGTGAGTGATAATATTATTTAGTGAGAGAACTCTGGAAAACAGAAACACTGGAAGAGAGATGGAAAGGAGAGGAGCATCAGATTATAGTTTTGCTGTGAATATGTTCTACGTAACTTAGGATAGAAAGAATGTGCTTTTGCTGTATATCTAATTATTTTTGTGTAATCTTCCTAAGCTGTCAGAATGATAAATCTGAAGTTAGTGGCTGGAATTTCATTTTCTTAATTCAAATATTCTTGTGCCTATATTGCTGATACTTTGAAATGAAAGAAAAAAGTGGATAGTCTGATCATGTCTGAGCACTCTAAAGAGAAGTAAAGTAAGTGAGAATTGGGATACTGTGTGGCAAAGTGTACTAAAACAGAATCGCAGAATAGTTGAGGTTGGAAGGGACCTCTGGAGGTCTTATCCAATCCTCTGCCTTAAGCAGGGTCAGCTAAAGCCGCTTGCCCATGACCGTGTCTGGACAGCTGTTGAATGTCTTCAAGGACAGAGGCTCCACAACCTCCCTGAGCAACCTGTGCCAGTCACTCTCAGTAAAAGTTTTCCTTGTTTTCAGATGGAAACTCACATATTTTAGTCTGTACCCATTGCTTCTTGTCCTATCACTGAACAACACTAGAAAGATTCTGAATCTGTCTTTTTGTACCCTCCCTTCAAATGTTTGTACACATTGATGAGATCCTACTGAGCCTTCTCTTCTCCAGGCTGAGCAGTCCTAACTCTCTCAACCTTTCCTCATATGAGATGCTCCGATCTCTTAATTGTCTTAGTGGCCCTTTGTTGGACTTACTCCAGTAGCTCCGTATTTCCCTTGGACTGGGCAGCCCAGAACTGGACATGCTGCTCCAGATGCAGCCTTACCAGTGCTGAGTAGAGGGGAAGGATCGCCTCTGTCAGTGTGCAGACAACACTCCTAATGTAGACCAGGATACTGTCGGCCTTCTTAGCCATAAGGGCACATCGCTGGCTTGCTTTCAGCTTGCTGTCTGATGGGACCCACAGGTACTTCTCTGCAAAGCTGCTTTTCAGCATGTACTGCTGCATGGGGTTACTCATGGTGCAGGACTTCATACTTCCTTTGTTGAACTTCAGGAGGTTTCTGTCAGCCCATTTCTCCAGCCTGGCGAGGTCCATCTGAATCACAGCACAACCTGCTGATGTATCAGCCGCTCCGCTCAGTCTCATATAGTCAGCAAACTTGCTGAGGGTACCTTCTACCCCAGGATACAGTGCTAGTTACTGGCCACTGACTACACTTTGTACCACTGACCACAACCCTTCATTTTTTGGCAGTCTGATAAAAATATTGGTTTACAACAAGGACTGGGAGCAGTGCTTTTATTTATAGACTGTAATGGGAAAAAACTTTCTTGATTTGTAATGCCGGTTGTTAATAAAGTAAACTATTCATTGTATTGTGTCTAGATAAAAGCAATTTTTAGTACCATACTTGGGGCTTAAGAATACATTTGACTGAAAAACACAGGTAATGGTGATGAGAGAGATGAACAGTGTTTTCTCAAACATTTAGTTTCTTTAGAGAGAAAAAAATGTGAGCATGGGAGATTGACATAAAGGAAAAGAATTTTATCTACGCATGTAGAAGTATGCAAGGGAACAGTTTTGGAGAGAAATAGTGTGTATTATCACACAGCATTAAGTCTGTGTTTTTCAAACTTCTGTGTCTCTTACTGGAATGCTGGTAGTCATTACCATCTACGCCTGCATTTAGGAAGAATCAATATTTGATTGTAGTTCTCATCTTTAATAGAAACTAATGGCAGTGCAATTCAAACTAGATCTTACTACTAAAAATCCAAATTAGACAAAGAGCTGCAGGAACGTGGAGATTTAAGTACTTGGCTGTCCTCTATGAACAGGATTGTGGAGTGCTGGGGGGAGTTATGGAAGCCTGTGGAGTTGCCAGACAATGTGTGACTGACTGTTCTTAAGTTATCAGATTCAAAGTCTTGGATTTTTGTACTGGCTAGGCATCTTTTAGAAATACCTAATTCACTTTGAAAAGTCTCTACCAATGAAACCATCATAAACTGCTGCATTAGCACTTACAACTGGAAGAGTATTTTTTTAAGTCATACATCTGATTCTTGTGACACTTAAATTGTATTGTCATTTATTTTATTG
Organism: Vanellus vanellus; assembly: GCF_965231255.1. Lineage (NCBI taxonomy): Eukaryota > Metazoa > Chordata > Aves > Charadriiformes > Charadriidae > Vanellus > Vanellus vanellus. The sequence goes on from NC_138910.1 coordinate 63,803,273, forward strand.
ATTTCAGTATTGAATTTTAGCATGATGCACCCCATTGTGACAAACTGGTTTATTTTCCCAAGCAAATCAATATTAGAGGAATAAGATTAAGAGTGGTCGGTGGCAGTAATGGTATTCTCTTTTATGATTTCTGAATTGCAAGACAGTCATTCCTCAGTTGTGTACTGTTTCCTTTCACATGTGAGGTGTTAAAATATCACCATTAAACATTTTAGACCAGAAATCAAGTTTCTGAAATGTTGACGTTTTTAAGAAACATTTGTTTGTTTCCTTACTACCAGACACATAGCTTGTTAAAGAAACTGTTTTGTTAGAAACAAAGTTTCAGGTAAATAAATTTTCTGAAAAAGTGTGCCTCAGGTTTGATGTTCCTGAGTATGATCTTACTGAAAAGATGGGTGCTTTTGTTTGATGACTCCTCTATAATTCAAAGTGTCTCTTTGGTCGACTTTTTCCACAGAGATACAACAACTCAGTGAATCTTTCAACGGGATACCAAAAGGTTATACTGTGGGTGGCAATAACTTTGTATTTCTTTATTTAGGCATAATACCACTTCTTAGTGTTTTATCAGTAATTTTTTCATGCTGCTTTAAAAATAATTTTTAATATGGGAGTCTGATTAGCTATGAGAGTTTTCCAATGTTTGTGTTTTCATGTGAACAGCTCTGGATCTGGATTGAAGATAACTAGTTTTCAGTGGAACTCCTCAGACTGTAGTTATATTAATAACCATATACTTGTATGTAAAGTAGGTGTGGGAGGGCAGTATTCGTGGTGTTGTGCATATTAAACAAGCTGCCTCTTCACTACAGAAGGTTAAAAAAAATCCAGAATTGTTCAGGTGAATTTGTAGGTTTCAAAGCTAAGTAAGGCAGTCTACAAATAGTCAGTGTGTCTGCTGTGTGGAAAGGGAATCTATTTTCAACTTAATTTGCAAACATAGGTAGGAGCTGGAGGAAGAGGAGGTGAGTCACTGACTCGTCCTCTGCTTGTCAGGCGTTCTGGTTCTATTTCCATTTGAAGGGTGGGTGGATCTGGATAGCTTTTAAGAAGAGAAAGTGGGAAATGAGTAATAGGTATTCTTCTAAAGATCTAAATCTGATTTTATTGACTTTAAGTATTCGTATTGCTAGATAAATGCAAAACTCAGGCAGTGTGAGCTGTGTGTGTTACTGTATGGAAGAGGCAAAAATATTGTCCAGCTATCCCTGAATAACTTGGTTTTTTTTCTTTTCTCAAGACGTGGCTGGTTTATGCCAGTACACTACTAGTTTGTCCTATTACTCTGTACAAACCTTGGTTTTCTGAAGGTTCATAAAGATATGGTTTTGATGGAAGTTCCGTGCTTGACATTTGCCATGATTAAAATAAAGGAATAGACTGAGTAATGGGACAAAATGGAAGGAGATGCCTCTTTTGTCATGTGCCATGATATACTTAAGTTCACTCTGATCTGTCTAAAAATCTGTGACTTTGGTTCCATCATCTGTAGTATCATCTGTCATTTGAGAAAGCTTTACTATAGGTATGCTTGTAGATAAAATGATAGGTTTTGTTAATTTTCTCTATTTACGTAACAAAGTCTTGAGGAAAAATCCAAATGGGAATAGTGCAAACCTGGAACACCTTTCTTATCTCTTGAATATTTGAATAATCCCTTGATTGAGTGTCCTGGTTATTCACAAATCTGCTTAAAGAACTTGACTTATGAGGAGTTACTTAGCACAGGACAAGTATATTTTTGCCTTCATTACAGCACTGCTGAAAGACTGTATTTCTTCAGTTACTTTAACTAGGCTGAGTATATTCAGTTCATCTAGGAGACAGCTAAGTTTTTGTGCCACTTAATATTGTCGCTCTGTGCTTTTAGCTTATTGGTTCATATTTATGAATTTAATGAGAAACTTGCTATCAAAACACAAAAACACTTTGTGCTTTTCACATACTCAACGAAATCCTTCCATCTTAATTTTTCGTCTCCAGTGTTCTTTCAAATCTATTGTAAAACCTTGTAAAATAAAGTGGGGTTTGTAACAGAAAGTGACGAATCTCTAACTACAGCTACTAGTAGGCAACAGCATCGTACATGTACCACTGGAGTATAAGTTTTAATGAACCAGTATTGCATGAAGGCAGTACTCTTAGTGTGACCCTATTACATAGTGAAGGTTGTCATTATGAAATAAGAACTTGGAAGTGTCGTCAGCCTACTGGTAATAAATACAATTAATAATGTACATAGAACAATGGAATTAAGCACATTCCTATCAAAAAGAATTATTAATGAACAGAAAGTGGACAGCATAGATCTGATGACAGGAAGGTTGCATCTAACCTGAATTACTGAGTGACCTAGGAAGCTTGCTCAGAGGGATTACTGAATAATTATGTTAATATGCAATTATCACCTCATTTCTTCTGTAGTAACCTCAAGATGTAGTGTAGTAAGGGTGTTATAGCAAGTGCTGATAGTTTGCAAAAATACTGATGTTCAAGATTTTTGAGACAATAAGATTAGCTTAAGGCATTTAAATGATGATCTGTCAGCTTGAAGATAGATCTGACCTTACATTTTTTTTAATGCTTAGACTATCTGGCCACAGGCAGTCATATCTGCAGAACTCATTACGGTTTTAAAAACTGATATTTTATGAAGAAAAACAATATTTTAAAAAATGTAAATTTACAAGTACTTAATTTAAATAGGGACAGAATGTGGCTTAGTCGGCTAAATAATGGGTTGTTTTCTATTTTTGAATATGAAATAATTTCTCTATAGTAAACAGAGTATGTGTAGACCAGGAATAACACTGTTAACTGCACTACAGTCATTCTAGGCTTAACTGAAATGATTGAATTGAATTTGGCCTAGCATTTTAGCGTGTTTCAAAGCTATGAGCCTGGGATTGTGTACGCTTGAGTAGGATATTTGAGCGTTGCCTGTTTTACACTTACACATCTCCTAGGTATATTGCATTATGTGCTTAAATAAGTTACCTCAACTGTATAGTGCTTGCTGTGGTAGAGGATATAACAAGCACTATTTGCAGCAAATTTAAAGCTTGATCTCCATGTTTAATTTTTCAAATACACTAAGTAAGGATTAATTACTATATATTTTGACAGAATTAATAATTTGTGTGTTTCTGATATAGAGAAGATAATTTTAAAGCTATGATGGAAATACACAAAGAATATTGTATAGCCTTGATTTAAATCATAGTTGTTACCATGATTTTATCTTTTTTTTTCCCCCCTGAGTGTTCAAATTAGGTAGTGTTTCAGTCTGGCCGTTGCGATTCCTGAATGGTACAATTTAGATGCTAACATTTCCTCAGAAACAATGGCATTGTGTGGAGTATGTTCTTGCATGCGTCTAGTTACGCCTATCATTGTTACTGCATCGATTTCTACATATGGAATAGATAATGAAGTATTGTATCTTGGCATAATGTCATCACAAGACTCTAAATTACTGTAATGTAAAATATATTTTTTATTTTTTATTTAATACCACGCTGTTAAAACTGCTAGCTTTCTTGTTGTTGTCCTGCATATAAAATAGTGAACTGTACCACCTCGGTAGCTGGAAAAAATGTGATAATTAGCAGAAAACTATTAAAATGTAACAGCGATATTATTGATACAGTAAGCATTTCAGGCTTGATTCAAAGACTGAAATCTGTAGGGACTGCCAGAAGACTTCTAATCAGATCCATATGGAATAGTTCACAATCTCCATAAATACACAATATAGAAAGGAGTCTCTCACAAGATTGCACGCTGTAATGTTTTAGATATTGCTCATGATTAACTCTGAAGAGAGTCTCAGTTCAAAGGTCCCCTAGCCACCTTTTTAACTTAAGCTTTAACGCTAATATTTAGCGTTAGTATGGTTTTGTACATAGAGCAACGTGATTTTGTCTTCATCACGTAAACCTGTGAAAAGTTTTCAGGAGCCATTCTGATAATGAGAGTTGCAATCTCCAATCAGGCACGATATTCTCAGTTTGCCTCCCCGCTGTTCAGGGGGTACCGATGAAGTTGCTTTAAATGGGAAGCGTCTGTTCTTCCTCTGAACCCCTCACACCAGAACAGATGGGTGGAACTTGGAACATGGAAGGTTTTACCTCAGAGGTGGTAACAGTGAAGCCACTCATTAACACTGAATTTACCACTTCGTTAGCAACGTTGCTTCCTGTTGAGAAAAGCTAATACAGCTCTCAAATTGACTGAGCATGTATTTTTCTACCTCTGCAGTAATACATTGAGGAAAACGCAAATCTTTCAGGCAAAATTGGCTTACTAAATTTCTTCTAAGCTTTTTGTGAACACTTTTATACTCTGCTGCTTGACGCTGTATGAAGCTTACACTGTTCAGCTGTAAAACTGTTGGAGCTGTTGTGCATCCTTGGAGGTTGCACTTCTTTTAATTGACTTTTGCATTACTGGTTCTTAGTGCATGTTTGCACTGCCCATTTCTAACTTGGATACGTGATATAAAGGCTCATGCTGGGTGGTGCATTATCACCATTTTAGGGTGATAGCTTTGAATATGATCTTATTGGAAGTCTTTATTATGGTGGAAAATGACCCATCTCAAAACAGCAAAGAAATGCAAAAATGTAAGAAATGGGAAGATAAGAAACTGGGGTATCTAGTAGAACATTTGCATAAAGGTATGTTAAATAATAGAATAAAACCTTTCATACACTTTAAGCATTTATTACGTGTCTGAGGTGAGCTTTGCTGTATTTCTAAGTTGGCTAGTTGAATGACTGCGTAGCAAAGAAAACACTTTTTAATGGCAAATTTTTTTCATTGTATTTCTACCCCAAATATAGTTACTTTTATCTTCAAAATAGTAAACAAGTTGTATTACATTAAGGTTTCTATTTTACAAACTTAAAGGAAGTTAAAGGTTTTGTTCTGTCCTTTTGCTGATTTGAAACAAAACAAGCACAATAACATAATTTCTATGAGGCCGTAACTAGCTTTGAAGTGTGTGGATAGCTATCATAATGTTGAATTGAAAACCAAATAGAAATGCTGGACTCATTTTAGAGTGTGACGTATAAAGATGAAAGTGGTGTCGTTTAACCATGTTGGTTTCTCTCCTTAGGAAAAAAGGATGTCAAGTGTGGTCTTCCTTGGTTTCGATGAAGGACCATTGCGGGGAGCCATGGATATTAGTTGTGAGTTATAACATCTTAATTCAAAGAGTCTAGGTAATGACTTCTTTTAACTGAGCTCTATTCAAAATATTAATTCGTAACTGAAACTAAGTATGTGGTGGGAGGAATCAAATCCCCCCAAAGATCAAAGCAAATAGTGTTCTTTAATGGTAAAATATGTGATTTCTGTAAAATATAGATAGATGTTTCTGGCTCCTAGATGGATGTTTTAATGCTTTATGCTTACTGTGTTCTGAGGACCTATGTAAGAGGTAAATGCCAGGGTAGACTTAAGTTCACACTCCTGTTACACACTGATTTTCATGTGGAGGCAACTCCTTTGTGCTCACTAAGCATTGGGTAGATGATTTTGTGTATGAATAAAAGTCCCTTGTAGAAAGACATTTTTATGTACATAAAGCTTCCCAGAGGGAATTACTGTATAGTAGTTCTCTCTACTAGTAGATACTATTATTGTCATGTTCTGGATTCAACATGGTGATTTCTTCTGGTAGGTAAATCCTATTTAAGTGTTTCTTTCTAATTGTGGGGCTTGTTCCACCTTTAAGAAGATGCTGTTTTATTTGCTTATCATTTAAAATGGCCTTATAACGTAAGCAGGATCTGATTTATTTATTTTAAAGCAAGTAGAGTCCTTTTGTGAGAAGGGAATGGGAAGACGTTTAATTTTTTTCAGTGAGTTTGGTCCTTTTCTATGTCTCTATCAGTAATCAGATGTTCAAAATCAGCTTAGTGGTGTTTTCTCCTTTAATATCAAAGTAAAAATTTTTGCAGGCTTCTGTGTAGCATCAGGTCAGTTGTATACAAGAACTTTGAAAAAAAAATAATACCTTGAGATATGTAAAGATTATTTTAGTTTCCTAGGTGCTAAAGGGAAGTATGGGGTTTTGGTTGGTGGGGGGTTTTTTAAGCACTAAAATGAATAGCAGATATCTAGGTAGCCTGTGTATGTTAACATACATGTAGAATGTATTTGCACGGGTTTTGACAATCTCATTTCCTCCATCTTGCTTGCATGTAGGTGTTCAGTCTTTTTTGAACTGGGATGCTAGGCAGTGACTACTTTGCTGTATGGTTATTAATATAGCATAGCAAAAAAGTATATTTTTTAATTGCTTTGTTGATTAACTTTAAACATGTCTTGAATATCCTAAATGAAAAAATACATTTTTTTAAAGTTCAAGCATATTTTTAGATTATAGTGTGAAGAAGGGTGATCCCAAAGAAAACTGTAAATTGAAACAGCCGTTATTTATTTCTGTGATTGTCTGATTCTTTTCTTGGTTTTCTTTTTTTTTTTTTTTTTTAGTATAAATGTACTTAATGGACAGACCAGCAATATGGATGATCTAGAGATAAATACTGAAGTCACTGGTGCTAAAGAAGAAGAAGAAATCCTATGTGATGATAGTTTCATATCTGAGGAAGAAGGTGGCATTCCTAAACCACAAGAGAGCAACACGTCATTTCAGAAGAACAATACATTGACTCTGCCTGAGGAGCCATCAAGGGACAGATCTGAAAAAGCCTTAAGTGGAGGCCAGACTTCTCTATTTATACACACTGGTGCTCCTACTGTTTCTAGCGAAAACTTTATCTTGTCTAGAGGAACTGCTGTTAATGGACCAGTTTCACACTCCACCTCAACCAAGACTTCCATTATGAATAAAGGCAGTGTTTCATTAACCACTGGACAGCCTGTAGGTCATCACACAGATTCCTGTTCAACTTTGACAGTGGTTCATGATCTTCCGCTGCCTGCGAAGAGTACATCACAGAAATCAAATCAGCATCCAGTTTTATTTTTGTTACCTGATGTAGCACATGCTAAGAACCTGACTCATTCCATTAAAAATCTACCTACCTCTGCTTCGATTGGTTGTGATTCACAGAAATCAGTAGGAAATAGTGTAGATAGCACTTTAGTAGGCCAAGTAGAAGTTTGTGAGGATGATAAAAACTTACTAGTGAAAGATGATTGTGTCGATACATTAACAGGCATTTCCTCAGGTACAGGTGGTTTCAGATCAGGATGTGATCCCAGCTGGGATCCACAAAAAGAGTTTATACAGTTTCTTATGACAAATGAAGAAACAATAGAGAAGTCTCCCATTCGCTGTAAAGTAGGCTTAGAAAAAAAGCGAAAAAGGAAAATGGATGTTAGTAAAATAACACGCTATACTGAAGACTGTTTTGGTGATACAAGTTGTATTCCTAGTAAATCAAAACTATTAAATGTTGACTTCTTAGAGCAGAATGAGGAGCTACAAATAGTAGAACCACAAAAATATTCATTGAGTAAAGTAAAGCCTGAATCCACAGATGAAGAGCTGGAAGCTGTTGATGCTATCCAGCAGCTCATTTATAGTCCCAGTAGTAACTGTGCAGAAGATACTTCTCCTGTTCACACTAGCACTTTTCTTTCCAATACTTTAAAAAATAAATGTGAACAGAATGATTCTGAATCGCCATCTACTTTCAGTACTGATGAACCATCATTTTATCCCTGTACAAAGTGCAATGTGAATTTTAGGGAGAAGAAACATCTGCATAGGCATATGATGTACCATTTAGATGGGAACAGTCATTTCCGACATCTCAATGTCCCCAGGCCCTATGCATGTAGGGAATGTGGAAGGACATTTCGAGATCGTAATTCACTTCTTAAACATATGATAATTCACCAGGAAAGAAGACAGAAGCTGATGGAAGAAATACGTGAGCTGAAAGAGCTTCAGGATGAGGGTAGGAGTGCACGGTTACAGTGTCCACAGTGTGTATTTGGTACCAATTGTCCCAAAACGTTTGTGCAGCATGCAAAGACCCATGAAAAAGATAAAAGATATTATTGTTGTGAGGAATGCAATTTCATGGCTGTGACAGAAAATGAACTGGAATGCCATCGAGGGATCGCTCATGGAGCAGTAGTCAAATGTTCAATTATCGGTAGCGACATGTCCCAGAGGAAAACGCAGAAAAAAGCATCTTTGAAAGATCCATATTTAGGATCCTCAAAAAAGTCATCGACATATATGTGTAAGATGTGTCCATTTACTACTTCAGCTAGAAGCGTTTTAAAAAAACACATGGAATATTTGCATCCAGCATCATGCATTGATCCCTTTGGTAGCCATCTTAGACTAGAAAAAAGAAAAGGCAGCATAATAGAAGAATCTTTAGATTTTGGTAGCAGGACAAAACAGTTGATCAAACAATCTTCTACTTTTCCAAAGAACTCTGTTTTAAAACAGGATGTAAAAAGATCATTTGGCTCTACTTCACAGTCCAGTAACTTCGCAAAACTTCATAAGAGACCCTACAGGATACAGAAGGCTCGGAAAAGCGTTTCACAGTCATCTGTAAGTGTGTGCAATCTAAATTCTACAAACAAGACTTTTTTCATTAGAAATAGCATTGAACAGAAACCTAAATATTTTCGTCAAGCAGCAAAGCAGAAAGCTAGTGTCAAAACAAGCAGTAATTATTTATATAGGCACAAATATGAAAACTACAGGATTATTAAAAAATCTAGTGACTCTTATCCTTTGTGTTTAAAAAAGGAAGAGTCCAACTCTGTCAGTTCTTTACGTTTATTTTCTTCATCAAATAGTCCCCGTAATAATTGTTTTGTCATGGATTCGAATAATCTTGATTGCAAAAGGGCAGAAGGCTGTAAAGATCATAGGCATGTAGCTGTAAAAAGAGTGGTTAAAGAATCCAAGAGGGAAAGCTCTGTTACAGGAGATGATATGGATTGCTATCCAGATTTTCTGCATAAAATGACTGTTGTTGTTTTACAGAAACTTAACTCTGCTGAAAAAAAAGACAGCTATGAAACGGAGGATGAAAGTTCATGGGATAATGTTGAACTATGTGATTACACTACACAGTCTGTGGAGGATGAATCTTACAGTGACATTAATCAGGAGCATGTAAACCTATTCCCCATATTCAAAGGTAAAATGGAAGATCATGAAGCTGGTGATAAATCTTCGCTTAGTTATGAGCAGAACGATGGCTTTTATTTTGAGTATTACGAAGATGCTGAGGGTACTAACTTCCTGCATGATTTGCATGATCCTCAGAATTTAGAAAATGTAGGATCAGCATTGCCAAAGCATAATTCAGTTTTCCATTGGACTGATTTGTCACTTGAAAAGAAGTCCTGCCCATACTGTCCAGCAACCTTTGAAACAGGTGTTGGATTGTCCAATCATGTCAGAGGACATCTTCACAGAGCTGGACTAAGCTATGAAGCCCGTCATGTTGTTTCACCAGAACAGATAGCAACAAGTGACAAAATGCAACATTTTAAAAGAACTGGAACAGGAACTCCTGTTAAACGTGTTAGAAAAGGTAAGTTGTGTTGTTTTCTGTTCGTGGTTTGTTGGTTTGTTTTTTTTTTTTTAATTGGGTATAAATTAAAGGGGACAAAGGGATTTATTGAGCACTAAACAAGACTTGCTTTATCTTGTTGTAAAGCCTCTCTTCTTGTCCTTGTTATTTTCTATTATAATGTTTAACTGTATATAATTGTCAAAAAACATGAAAATTATTTTCTTTGTAGCGATTGAGAAATCTGAAACTTCCTCTGAGCACACGTGTCAGCTCTGTGGAGGCTGGTTTGATACTAAAATTGGATTGTCTAATCATGTGCGAGGACACCTGAAGAGGCTTGGCAAAACCAAGTGGGATGCACACAAGTCTCCGATCTGTGTTCTGAATGAGATGATGCAAAATGAAGAGAAGTATGAAAAAATCCTGAAGGCTTTGAACAGTCGCCGTATTATTCCCAGACCATTTGTTGCTCAGAAATTTGCATCAAATGATGACTTTTTATCTCAGAATGTTATACCTCTTGAAGCATACCATAATGGCCTAAAGACTGAAGATACATCTGTGTCTGCATCAGAGGAAGAAGGGCTGAGTTTCCTAAATGAATGTGATGAAACAAAAGCAGTACTACATGATGGGAAAAAAAATCAGTCACTTACACTGATAGAACTCCTGAAAAATAAGAGGTTAGGAGAAGAAAGGAATCCTGATATTTCTCCTCAAAAGATTCATAATCAAACTGCAAGAAAGAGGTTTGTTCAGAAATGTGTTCTTCCATTAAATGAAGACAGTCCATTGATGTATCAGCCACAAAAAATGGACTTGACTATGCAGTCAGGTAAGAAGACGTTTCTACCTGTCTTGACAACATTTCCAAAAAGTCCTTTAATTCATTGCAAATGTATGAGCGCAGAGTATTTTGTTTGGGATTCTGTTCATTTAATTCTTGTTTCATTTCCAGAGGACGCTGACTGCAAGAGGTAGCAGAGCAAATTCTTCTGACATGTTTTTCCTAAAGTAAAAAAAAAACCCTCAGCAGCACTGAGGGGTTTTTGCGTGGAACATGGTTCCTGTTCTGCATATAGCTGGGCATACAAACTCAAAGTGGACACAAAATGAGCCTCAATAAGGAAGACGACACATCCTGCAATAATAAGTTGAAGTGTCCATGCATATTTGGTAGACTAACAGTTCTGAAATGTTTGGGCTTGTAACCCAGTTTCTTGGCATTAAAACAGCTGGTTTGGGAACTACTTCATTTAAATCTTTGAGGTTTGTGCAAAGCAGCATTTGCTCAAACTAACAGAACTGTTGATACCATTATAAATGCATAATATTCCAAATTGATGAATCACTGTCAACTGATTTTGATGGTTTTGGGCGAACATACGCTTACAACATAGATTGATTCTTGTTTGTTTCAAAATTGCGGCTGCTGTGAGAAACTGATGCTTGCTTAGGGCCTGACTATCCTGAGTGAAGACCTGTGCTGGTTCGAGCTTTGTTGGGATACAGTTGTAGCCAGCAGGTTTCTAATGCACAGCCCCTGACTGATACGGACAGACATTGCCCCTCCACTGAGAATTGTGCTAATGAAACAATTCTATAATCAACTTCCTAGATATTCTGTGTACTAATAGGGGAGGGTTTTAGAGTGATGTTTTTAACTTACTTGTCACATAAGAGTTACTTCTAGCCTTGGAGAATTCTTACAACCTCCTTTTTAATGTGTCTGTAGAGCTTGCATTTACCTGTTTCTTGTTTGGACACCACCTTATAATGCTGCAGGATTCTTTAGACTGAGGAGCAGGATCTTGTTTTTATACCCCTGACTTTTTTGGTTCTGTTGGCTTTCTTGTTATCGCTCAGGGCAGGTTAGTAAAACTGGCAGTGCCTAGTACATTTTCACCTATATTCTTCTCTTCTTTTAAACAAATAAAAACAGCAGCAGCAATCCAATGTACTCAGATGTTCTTTTAGGGCACTACAAAAGTGTGGCAATCAATTTCTTAACAAAGGTGGCTTTCTAAAATGACATAGTAGAGGTGGAATGGAATTACATTTAATGTCTTCTGGACGTCTGTGGTTGTCCTTTAAAACAGGAGATTGTTCAATAAAGGAAGCGTATCTTTGACAGGCTTAACGATTTGAAAAACGACACTAAAGGAATAGCTTGCCAAACCTGACACTGTGTATTGCTTTTCTGTTTAATATTTACTGCTGAATACTAGGTAGCATCTGTTTGGTTGTGATGATCAACCAGGTAAAAATAAACATGCTTGCATAGTACTAACAGTTACGAATGGGGCCCTATAATTATCTGTGGCTGAGGTAACAGAATTTGACAACTAACGCACTGTGCCAGTTGAGTTAATAAGAAAATATTTAACATCGAGCCGAAATTCTTCTGTTTTCCCTAAGACGACAAATATTTCTAATTCTGGTTTTAGTTTTTAAAAAGGTTTTTACCAGCCAGGTGTTCTTCTTCTGTAACTTGCCTGAAAAAACAGCATGTCTTCTGTGGGCTGCTGGAGAATAGGATTCTTTCTTTCCTGCAAACAGAGGCTTTCCAGCTGAGTAGTTTGGGCTTTTTTATTTTTTTTTTCTTCTAGTAATATATTAGTAGTGAACTTGAAATACTAGTTGTCCAAAACAATGTATCTTTGGTAAAATGAAGGGAGAAACGTTATGGTGAAGCTGAGCAGGGAATAAGTTATATTGGTTTCTTTGTCTGGTAAGTGAGGAGTTCAGTATTGTTTCACTGTTTTCCTGTGATAAATAGCATGTTTCTTTGTTGATCATTTATTTAGCACAAAGATTTTAGCAAAAAACGTCAAGTCATTAACTTTCATTATCGATTGCGCATCTAAAGTAATGAACAGAAAATGCACTGAACAAAATGTTTTGTTTAACAGCTGTTCAGTGGTGTGTTTTACCACCTTTTTATCTGAGTCTTCAACGACAGCCTAATTTAGTATTGAGCTCTTCAGTCATATGGGTAAAACACAAATTTTAATTACCACTTTGTCAACTAGACTTTCAAAATTCTCTGTATTGAAAATGTTGCAAGCTCTGAAATTTCTCAACAGAATTGTGCTATTCAAATTGCAGGATTGTTATTTTGGGATTAGAGCTTCATAATGTGGAGATCTGTAGGAACTTGATAGTAGGTATTAAATGCAGAGTAGCCTAATGGGCTCAAGTTGCCTCCTTTCTGTTCTTTTTCAAATAACATGGTTTGGCTTAAAGCACTACATGGAAAACTAATAACGGTTAACTTGGATCCTTCTAATATACTAAACAATTGCGTCAATGCAGTGAATATATTTTAAACCATCTTTATTGCAGAAAACTTTTTACAACGCTTTGAGAATTTCATTTTTTGAAGAGAGAACTGGATTATAGTTTTCTTTTGAATGATAGGTATGCCTGTGAAGCTTAGAACGTGTGTGCATTGCAATACGACGTTTACAAGTGCTGTTAGCCTGTCCAACCACTTACGCGCTTATGCACGAAAGAAGAGTGCTGGACTTTTGACTGGGACAGGTATGTTTTGTTACAGATGTAAAAGCAAGTCTGTCTATGATACATTTTCCTCATCAGACTGGACAAAAGCATATGTTAATTCAAAATAATTTTGAAGCTTCTGCTGGTAAACAATTTATTTGCCATAAAACTTCAGCAACTTTTAAGAAAAGGTATGTTGCTGTTGTCCACTCTCATGTCTGATTTTCATTCTTACTCATTTATTTTGGATCCAACACTTAAGGTATGTAAGCAAAACTAAGAGATGGTCACTTAAATTCATTCTCCTACAATATCACAACTTCCAAACCAGCTAGCTGGCCTTCTAATGAAGTGTTTGAAAGTACCTCAAAAAGGAGAGGAAAAAAAAAACCCAACAAACAAACCCCGCAACAAACCAACAAGTAACTTTTACAGTCTAGTACATATAATTACTACGAATCCTGTAGTTAAAATAGGAAAAGCAAGTAATTTTGCAGTTTATTTCTAACAACATTTTGTATGTAGTTAGTTTCATTTCTTGTTTGGCTCAGAACCCAAAAACTACCTGGTCTGACATGAACTGAGTGTAGTTACAGCATTTGGCACTGCTATTAATGGTTTTTATTAAAACACACTTCATTTTGCAATTCCTCTGATATTCCATATTTTGACTCTTTTTCCAAAGGCCTGCAGTTTGCTTGGCTGTAGGCAGTTTCTGAGTTTACTTGGATTATTGTTGAGATTAGTGGGACTTAGTATGATCAACAGCAAATTGGGGAGCAGAGATGGAATATAGTGAGGAAAATTCAGAGGTAGGAAGTCTGGAATATCCAGTAATTAAGAAGGGCAACCATCAGTTTTCTGTGTCAACAAGCACAGACTTTTACATGATGATTTGGAAAAATGGATAATCCTTTTATTTATCTGCAGATGTAATTCATTATGATAAGAATCACAAACTGAATTTCAGGATTTCTCTGCAGAAGGCTCAAAAATATTTTAGCCCAGCAGCTGCCAGGACTTACGTTATACTAAGTTAATGCTGTAACAAAGTAGATTTAGGAGGAAGTCAGCAGATGCAGTAATATCCAGCGTGGAGGAGTGTATACCTTTAGTTAGTCATTCTGAAAGTTTTCATATTTACTCAGTAGAAAGATGATGATAGTGGACTTCATTTACCACTGCTGTGATATTAGCCCTGTGGTAAGTTACTTTGCTTATATACCTACTGGTGAAATATTTTTCAATAGCTATGTATTCAAAATTGCATGTTAAAATCTGAACAATAATTAAATGGAAGAGGCGCTGTGGCAAACAGGATAGTACACAGAGATTGGATCCTGGACAAGCTCCTTGTACCTCAGCTTCCCTTTTGCTAAATGGGAAAAGTGAAGGTAGCTTGTTAAGGTGCTTTCAGGGATATTTTGTTTGTTTTCTTTAAGAAATGTATTTTGCTAGCAAAGTAGTAGCACACTGAGCAGAACAGTTGCCCCTTTCTTTAAAAGAACTGAAAGAAAACTCTCGAGTCTTGTATCATCGGACCTAGAAGTTTGTTTAAAATTAGGTTAGAAACAAAGCTTAAAAAAAAAGGTTAGAAATAAAACTTTAAAAAAAATAAAAATCTTTTCATCTCCAAAGCTGGAGCTGGGCCAGATAAATAGCCTGCACCATGTGGATAAAGGCCTCTCACTGAAACTAATGACTTAAGAGAGGCTTAAGTTCTAGCTGTAACATTATGCAACCAATGTATATATTTGTATTGACTTAGTCATTACCATTAAAACTGTTGTAACTCTGCAAAGTTTGTAAACTTTGCTCATTGACTTTTCATTCGAGCAAGTTCAATGCAAGGCTTGTAGACCAGAAAATACACTTTTAAACAGTGGTAGTGTGTGATATTCCACTTAAAATATAAAGTTTTGTGAAGAGATTTTAATGCAAGATTTCACTGGCACACACTAGTTTTAAACTTCACTATGAGTGTTGCTCTTGGGGAGATCTCAGTTTTTCTTATTCAAAAATGGTGCCAGTTAAGAGCAATTTCGAGATGTCTTCAGTTTGGCTTCAGCCTGGAACGTGTATGGAGACAATTATACAGATTCTTTCTTCTGTTTTCAGGAAGCCTTTCTTATCTCTTCTAAAGTAAACATAAGTACTGGAAAGAAGTCACGTTGGTTAATATTTGTCTCGGTTTCTTGCTGTAATTAAATAATTGTACGTAAACATGAATGCTGTAATTCTTTTATTTGGCAATTGTTATGGGAGCTAGGCATTACGGTTTAGTAAGAGAAATATATTAATCTCTGCACATCACCAAAGTGAGACCTTTTCTAGTGCTACATTAGCTTATGTACCAGTGTTCCACTCAGTTTTTCAGTTTGTCTGCATGTTTTTGATATTGACTATCGGCATATTGCTTTTATAGCAGATGTCCTGCTTCTTCAGAGTCAGTAATTTGATCACATTTAGTTAACTCTAACCCCCCCCTTTTTTTTTTTTCCCCCAAACTTGACAGTTTTAGCAGTATAATAGACGTAGTTAAGCATAATGGTGAATTTTGAGAATGAACTCCAGAAAAAATGAACTCCAGAAAAACATCCCAGAAGTCAGTGTTTATTAAACTTAATTTGTGCCTATAGTTATGCAGTGTGGATCCACTGTATAGCAAATGCCATCTAGGTTCATTTGGATAGTTACTTGCTTATGTGTATTAGTGATTGCGTGATGGTCTTCAGATGTCTGGCTGGAACATTAACGTTGTTGTTATGCGGTCCAGTTTTGAACAATGTGATGATTTAATCGCTCGTCTTGGGTAGACACTCATTTCCTGTTTTTGATGAATAGCAACATACTAGTGTTTCTCAGAGCATGTGGCAAACTTGCTGCTTTCTTCTGATTATCTTTAAAGCATTGGACAGACCTACACAAAATCTTCAAAATGCATCTTGCTCTTCTTGGTACTGTTGTATATCCATCTTCCTTCCTTTTCTTCTCTCTAGGCCTCTCTTTCCCTCCCAAGTCTCTTGATACTCTCTTGCACCCTCGCTTTTTACATCTTCTCTTTGTTGACTCTTTTCACATACTCAGTCTCTTCCTACCAGCTGTCGTTTTCTGGGAATTGCCACTCTCTTCTTTGCTCTTTGCTTCTGTAGATGGAGACTGCTTTTTCAGGAGTTTGGGAGAGAACAGTAAAATACAGAGCAAGGAGTCTGTCTGGCCTTTGAGTCAACAGTATGACTAAGGTGTCATTTCATGTGGCCACTACACTTCCAAATAATTTCTAATACTGCTCTGTCAAAAATGTAGCTTTGGGAAGTTTACTGTGGAAGCATATGCAGCTACAAGAGAAATCTGAGATCCACTGGCATTGTGTGTCTTTATCTCTGTGCTCTTACAGTTATAAGTGATCAACTGGCACGATCAGCTAATTCTTAGTATCTCATAAAATCCTTCAGGGAGCAAATTACTGGAGGGATGTTTTTAATGCATTTTACTGTGCAGTAATGATGAGGATACATAGCAAGTGATTGAATTTGAAAAATTAGTGAATAAATATACAAGAAAGGTAATTCCTTATTTTTTACTCTTTAATTGGCAGTGTTTTTAAATGGTTAATTAGATCTATTTATGCGTGCAATTATTCAGCTTGTGTTAGCTTACGTACACTGTGACAAAAGGAATGAAATCTGAATAAAGACCCAGCTTCAGTCTTCCTGAAATGAAAAGTGTTCCATTTTGGGGGACATCACGAAGCGGAGCATGCAAATTTGCGTAAATGCACTTTAACTTTGAACCTCAGACCAAATGTCATGGCATGAAGGACCTCTAATTGTGACTTTGCTAATTCATGTTGTCTTAGGCATGCTCATTTTAGCCTCCTATCTCCATTTGCTTGTAGTCTTTCTTGATAAGTGGTTGCAGAGGTAAAGAAGGTTTTTTATATGCAGCCTTTCTACCTAGCGTATATTTTTCTAAATAGTGTGCTCTGAAATTGAACTTGAGTGCCTCAAGGAGATTACTCCAAAGTTTAATTGCCTTTTGTTCTAAATGGGTTATTTCTCTGTTATGCTGTATCAGAGGTTTGAAGTGGTGTAACCGGTTGTTTACAAAAGGTTTTTGGAATAGCAACTAGGAAACACCAGGTGGCCAAACTTGAAAGAAGGAAGCTTCTTCCAAAAAGAATCGAGCCTTTATGGACAATGAAAGATGGTAGTTTGGGAGCTGTGATAGCCACAAAGTAGGCATTAATGGTAGGTAGTTCCTGCCTGTCTCTGGCAACTTGCTGCAATTTCCATGCAGCTTACTAAAGCTAAACTATCCTTGATCTTTTTCTGAACGTGCTACTTTCTGAGGTCATGCTTTATTGCAGTTAAAGACATTGGAAGAACAGTAACTGAGCTCTGATCAGAACATGGTTCTGCTTTCTTATGGGTGAGGCAGTGGTGTGACTTACTTGATGCTTGGCAAGCACTTGTAAGCGACATGTCAACAGAGTATTTAAGTGTGTGCATGTGACTTCATTTAAACTTGTTACTCTGTGGATAGACAAAAATGTAGTTTATGTGGTAGTTGCTGGTACATGTCTCTGATAACTGGTGTTGGAATTACCATTTTCAATCAGCTTTACCCAGACGTTACGGCTTCTCTGCTTACTTTCCTGCTTCACTGGAGTAACTTGAAAATGTACTTGTGCCGCTTTGTGCCCCCTAAAATGTGAAGGAATATGTTCACTAGGTCAAAAGACAAAGGGAACAACAAATACCCCTTGCAGAACACAGGTTTAGTATTCTTAGTATTTTCTTTTATAACAGTTTCTTGCTTGGACAAATCTACTTCAGTCTTCACTAAGTTACTCTGAGAATGCGTTGAGTGGTCTCAACTTTTTTTCTTGATGTCTTTTTCTGTTCTTTGGTTTGTAATTTCTCTATCTAGAGCCTTCGTGATAAATGGATCAGGGAAGATACCCATTCTTTTGTTTTCCTTGTTTTTCATTGTTCTTGGGAAAGGTACCTTTCAAGGAAGTAGAAACTACCTCTCCTGGTACATTATGGCAGTTTCTGTTTGTGTTGCTGTCTGTTTGATTGCACAGTAGATCAGACTTTTTTTTTTCTTAGAAGATTACACACACACAAAACCATTATGTTTCAGGAACTCTGTTGCAGAAGCCCAATTCTGGTCTAGTAAGAAAGTGAAAGCTCTCTGAAATGCTTGGGATGTATGTGAGTAGAATCAGATTTCTTGATGGGAATGAATGTCATAAGTTTGCTAACATGAAGGAAATAAGCTAATTCTTGTTTCAAATGCATGTAGGCTTCTCTAGAAGGAGCCTGCTGTCTACTGCTTTTTTTTTTTTTTTGGACTCATATCAACTGACATCAACTAACTGACATCAGATGAAACTCATGAATGTGTTTGCATTCGGATGATACTGACTTCTGTTTCCCTTTTTCCCATGATGTTCTGCAAAATCAGCAATGGCAAAGCTTTTGCTGGAATAACTGCTTCAGATAAGTCGTCCCTCATGCAAATAGTTCTCTTCAGAGAATGGGTGTCTGGGTTTCAGTATTTTATTTGCTTACATTTCTGGTGATGTTGCTACCGATTTTGCGGTATGTAAAGTATTTATACTACTTGGTAGTTCCTACAGCCTGAAAGATAGTTAGCTTTTTTCTTCCTGATTATATGAACAATGTGCTTTTGATGAGACCATAAAGCATTAAGAACCCTTTACCTATTCACTTTACCTGAAGTTGTCTTGGCCATTTCTATCTCTCTCTCCCCTGCCACCTTGGGTTACTGGCTTTATATCCACACTGCTTTCGTTGTTGCTATCAGAAAAAATGCTGTTAAGCTTCATCTTCCTAATGATGGCTTGACCCAGGGTCTGAAGGAAGTCTTTTTAGGTTTGTATCCGCTTTCTGCTTGTTTGATTAGTTCTCTGGTACCTTCAAACCACAAAAATTCATTCTAACTCTTCTAGATACTGTAGGAATCTTTCAGTGTGGGGTGGAACTGGGGAATGTCTGGTGTATCTACAAGTTAAAAGTTTGGCTACAGGGTAAAAGCTTGAGAGGTGCTCATTTGGAGGACATAAGAAAAATGAAGGATGCAATCAAGACTGTGTGTTCTTTAAATCAGCATGTTTTGCCTCACCAGGTGATGTCTTATGTTTCAGAATACTAAGATGTTTATCCTTCTGTTTTATATTACAGGAGTCAAAACTTAGACAAGTGTAACAATTTTTTAGTTTTACTGTTAAGATGCTTCAGTAGCACAGCATTATGCTTTTTTGCTATCAAGAATACCACTTGTTACTGTCTTTCAGGCTTCTGTGGAGTTTTAGCGTTGGTGTCTTGTGTTTTGGGAGGGAGAATAGCTAGATACACTTCTCAGTTCAAGCAGTCCCAAACTTCGTGTTTTTCTTGAGCTTTATCAGCTGTTTTGATCATAACAATATTAACTTGGTTTAATCCTCTCATCTCCCAACTTTGGCTGCTTCTTAGAATCTCCAGGTTTTGTTACAGATTCCTATTATGTCTATTTACGGGAGGTACAGACCTCAATGCTAACCGAACCCATTTGCTATGCATTTCCTGTGCACACACATTATTTTCATACATAGTTTCAAATGCTTAGACTGAATTTAAAAAGTGGCTTTGCCATCCCTGTTGAATGTCCTAATACCAGCTCCCACTGCCGTGGATTAATACATAATTTTTGTAAGATGCATTAGAATTCAGACAAGAGTGAGGGGGAAGCTTCATTTGAAATTCTTAGAATAAAAGGACAAACTTTTGCTTTACGTTGAAAACAAATGGCAGGTGTTTTATTCAAACTAGAAATTCTTGATTATATTAGCTGAAAGCTACAGCTTTGTGAAGTTGTAACTTGGTTGAACATGAGTGGTCTTATGATGGTCCTTGAACTACAGAACAAATTCCAAGATTTTGACAGCCTTTTATGCATGAAAGGGAATTTCCAATGGTGCTTTGCTTTTGTGTAATTCTGCGATAGGTTAGTAGGTGCTTGCTGATACTAAAACAACAATTTAATGCTGAATGTCAATTATCTAGTCTTTTAAAGAGCAAGCACTGTGCTAAACTAAAAAAATAGCTTCATGTGTTTTGCCAGTAGATTTCTTAGAAGACACTGTAATTGTTTTGGATTTACATTATAATTAAATGTAGAATAACAAGGAGGTAGATGTCTTTTCACTACTGGTATAGGGGATGCTTGCTAAATATCTGGTTAACGCTCATTGAAGTATCACTTTCACATGTGGAAATTTCTCTCTTCTTAGCTTTAGACTGTAAGCAAAAGAAGTCAAGGTCAAGATCTGGAAGCAAGAAAAAAATGCTGCCATTACCTCATAGCGCTGATGAAGTTTACATACTCAGATGCAGGTACACGGGGTTATTTTCATTGGAAGAACACATTCTTAAGAGTTTGCTAATTTTAGTCATAGAGAGATTTGAGATTGTATCCTGTAAATGTGTTTGTGATTAAATTGAATAATAAGGGGGGGGGGGGGGGGGGGCAGTTGCTTATTTTCATTAATTTGAACAAGAGGACTCGAATCAGTCATATTCAGGTACTAGGTTGCCAGCTGTTTCTCTAGCTAAAATGTCTTTGGTCATAGAATTGTAGAATGGTTTAGGTTGGAAGGGACCTTGAAGATCATCTCATTCTAACCCCCCTGCCATGGGCAGGGACACCTTCCACTAAACCAGGTTGCTCAAAGCCCCGTCCGGCCTGGCCTTGACATGTCTGAGTAATATTCTGTCCTTCAAAAGAAGCCTTACCTAAAACCAACAGATGGCTATTGCTAGTGTTAAAAATGTACAAGTGTAAGTTGTATAAACTGCAAAGGTTTTGCGCTCACAGTTACTATGAAGGAACTCAATTACTAAGGTTTTCGGCAAAAATATGTAGAAGCGAACCTCAAGAAAATTGAGACTTTCCACTTAATGCCTGTCTCTTATAATTTTTCGGTAGAGCTTGATATATCGTGATGGAATAATTTTGATATTTGCATAGGTTTTGTGGTCTGGTCTTTCGAGGACCTTTGTCTGTTCAAGAAGACTGGATAAAGCACTTGCAGCGACACATTGTCAACGCAAATCTTCCACGGACTGGAGCTGGCATGGTTGAAGTTACATCACTACTTAAAAAGCCTGCTTCGATTACTGAAACTTCATTTTCTTTACTGATGGCAGAAGCAGCATCATAGAACAAGGAAACATTTTGAATTTTAATTGGATGTAAATTTGAAATACTTTGTCATTTTTTTAAAATAAATTGCTACACTAAATTATGTTTATAAATGCTAAAGACAGAAAAATAGAGGAAGTGGATTACAGTAACATCAAAATAAATTGAATACTTAACAGTTACAGTAAGTAGTCTTTATATTTTATATAGGGTGGAAGATGTGTTTTTAAGGTTTATTATGTTTTTTGTCAGTTACCGTGTTCACTATCAGTACAAGACCATTACATGTATGGCAGCCATTTTTAAATTGTTGCACATGAGTACTTAAAAGACAGACTTTAATAAAAGAAAAGAAACCACGTTCTCTTCAGTGTTACCCAAATCAAGGCTCTGTTTATTCCAAAAAGAATTACATAGTAAAATAAGATATTATATTTTGTTTGTATGTATGTAGTGTTTTGTATAATACCAAGAACTGCTAATACGATTTACTCAACTTAGGGCATTAAATATCATGTACTTCATAGTTCAAGAGACTGTTTCATTCAAATAGGGCAATTAGTACTATTCTATCTAGGTGTGTAAGTGTTTTTTTTAAATCACATGAGGCTTTTTGTACTAAAAAGTGGAGGGAAAGTTGTTTAAACAAATTTCTAAGAGAAATATGTACATAATACTGGAAATTTGTGGTAAGGAAATATTCTTTACTTCAGTTGCATTTCTCACTGACAATAAAGTGGTGCATCCATGCTACCTCCTACTTGTCAACAAAGATGGTATTTACCCTTATGTTTTTGTATCATAGTAGATTCGATCCAACTTTCTTTATTACCGAGCATCTTTTTGTTAACAAGTTTGTTTCTTTATGATGATTTACTTAAAGTCTGACTTGCTTACAGAAGTTTGCCTCTCTACTATTTTATTTAACACTGTAGAAATGTACTAATAAGCATTGCTCACTACACGGTTAGAGTAGACTTTTCATTTATAATTCTGTTTAAAAGATTGATCATTTTAGAAAATTCGAACACAGATTGAAATGTTTCTACATATGAAGAGAATGTTTACAACTTAAATTTTAGAGCTTGTTTTGGATGTGATTATATGTATGAAAACTGTAACACTATGCTCATGCTAAGGACCTACTTACAGAATTACTGAAATAAATGTGCTGTGAGGATGGAAATACGGTGCAGGTGTCTTGGTCATGATAAATTGTGTTTGTTCATTTAAACTGTTTCAGAACATGATTTTTGTTTAAATCAAGTCAGATTCCTCTACAAATCAATTTTGTATGCAAGTAACATTTCATTTTACTCATATAGGGTAACAGATACTGTAGTTAAGCCAAGGATATGCATTGATATTTTCTTTATATGTAAATAAAGTTAAAAGCAGTTAAAACAAGAGGAGTATTTTGGTAGAGTATATACATACCTCACTGCCAGTGAAATTGCTTTCCTATGGTATATCTCCTTACCAGAAAAATCTCTAAATAAAAAGGTTTAAAGAAAATCTAAATGTCTATAATGTGAAGCATTTATTTGCATTGTGTGAATTAAGTTTGTGAAATTGATTTGTCTTGCTTGAGAGTCGAATCTTCTCATGATCTTAAGTAAAAGTACATTGACTTGCAATAAACTGACTTGTTCACAGACGCATTACACTTGATTGGTGGAAAATATGAATCAATGTCTGTCTTCCTGTATGTGCGCAGTTCAGAGTTAACACTTGAGGCTTGTTAATGTCCTGGTAAAATAGACGGGCTAAAAATACACAGCTGTGCAGGACAGTCCTGAGACGAGGCCATCCTAGCTCTGTCAAGACTATCATTAAATTAGTGCTATTGGGTGTTTTACTGTACAAGTTGCTACATATAACTTTAGCTTCATTGTCAACGTTTATTCCCCTTTTTTTTTTTTAACTGGAAGGTCTATATCAGTACATTTAAAGGCCGGAGGAAAAAGACGCTTCAGAGATTTTAGGAAAGATAGCTGGGATGTTGAAGTGTATTGCAGACAAATTATGTGTATGCAGACTAACAGATTTCTAAATTTGTGGATGATTCTGGGATTTTTTTGATATGCTGTGAAAATGGAAGATTTAAAGGAATGTGGTGAAACAGAATAGAGGGAAGTGATCAAATCACCTTGAATGTTTATAATGCTTTAATAGAGTGCTTGTTTACCCTTCTCACCAAAAAAAGGTGCTTGTGAGAGCACCGTGTTTTGTGGCTGTTTAACAGATGAAAAAATCAATTAAGTGCAAATGATATTTATCTAGTATTGTTAAGAATGCTTGTGAGGTGAAGCCATACCGTGTGGAATTTAGCAGTAGCAAAAAAACTCTATTAGGTTCATAATGATAAAACCCCTAGTTAATTCTATTTAATTCATTAAACCCCAACGGTGAGCTGCTTTGTGTAACACTAAAATGCAGGGTTGTGTCTGAAGAGCAGGGAGCTCTGGGCCCGATTAGTTTCCAAAACAAGATTCTTTTGACGAGGAGCAGCGGTTTACAGTGGCAGCCCTTTCTGAGTGGGTGCACTGGAGCTGTGTGCCCTGCTTGCGTCAAATCCTTGACAATGTAGTCTGAAATATATACAGAAGTTTTTGGAACTCTTCTGACTAATTAATTAATTGCATAAATGGTTGATACAGACTGAATCATCTTTTTCTTTAAGAAAAAAAATATATAATAATAGGGTAGCCTTAAGCTTTCTTTAGCCGCTAGTCCCCACGTGGGGCTATTTGTTTTCTTGGTTTCTGTCGTTTGGAAGTACAGATGTTCTGTCACTACCTACAAGGAGATATAAATCCCCCTTTCCAGAGTCACAGAAATTCTAAATAATCTGGTAGAAGAGAGTTAATTAAACCAGTCACTTTATTATATGAATCTCGTGTTTTGAGATGCATGGCTTGAGAGTCGCTATGGCAGTCTGTGCTGAAGAGCTGGACTTCCAGAATTGCACAGATAAACAGGAGCGTTAGTCTGTTCACGTTAGCTGGATTGCTTTGGGGTAGAGGCTGCAGTGGCGTAGTGATTTTTGTCGAGTTGATTTTGGTTCCTTATCATAATCTTACCTGTTTCTGGAGTTACCCTAGGTAAAGCTCTCTTAAGTAGCAGCCTCTGGAAAATGATGAAGGAATTTTCAGAATGCTTAGAGAAGCCTGGGAAACTGTAGAAGATCACCCTCTGTGTTTTGTAAGATGATTTTTCATGTCCCCTGGTCCCAGTGATATTTCCAAATAATCTTAAATTAAAACTCGTTTGCATTGCTTGAAAAGAGGTTTCTGCAGGACCTTGGAAAGGTGATTTTAAGTGCTTGTGGTAGCTGCTGCCAAGTGGTAGTGTGTTAAGGCCGTATGCGTGGAAGACGGGAGATGGAGGCGAGTGGATAACAACTGTTGGCTCGCAAAGATCCCTGGGCACTTACTCCTTTGCCATATACTGCTACCTGTGGATTGTCTTAGGTGGACTGCTCCCACAAGCGGAGGTGGTCCAGCTCTGCCCGCAGATCCAACTCACCTTACCCAGCCAGCAGTGTCGGGAAATGAGCTGCTGACCCTTCTGCAGGGCAGAAAAAGCACAGGCCAGACAACAGCTACCACTAGCCACGGGGCAGGGAGAGCGAGCACCTAGCATGCCAAAGACGGGGATTGGAACAGCCGGGGTTTATGTCCTGGGCCAGACTTGTCATGTTTGAGCTACGTGCCTGTTCAAAGCCCTGCCTTTGCAGCCATGCTCAGGGAGGTCACCACGGTCTTTGAGGTAAGTGGATCACGGGAGGAACACAAGCCACGAACTGGGGCTCAGAGAAGTGCGTCCATCCACAGTTTTGAAAGGTCAGCGTCACGGGACTGAGACGGGGAGATGTGTTTCTGCAAAGCTCTTTTGACACTGATGCTTTTTCTGGGCCAGTTGTGGTTCTAGACGATCCCGCGTGTCAGTAGTGCTTTAAAGAGGTGTTATTCATTAAGTCTTCTGATTCTGAAAACCTACAGAAGATAAATGTTGGCTGAACAAATACGGAAAAATTAACAGCGAATAACAAGTATTTTTAACTAAATGGTAAGGGCTGTGAAAGAAGCCTGTTTAGTTGAGCACTATGGTTAACAGACTTACCCACTTTTTATCACGATAGTTAAAGGCTTGGATATTTAAACACCAGTTTCATATTAAAAAAAAAATGGTTTATATAGTTTTGACTTTGTTTAAAAAAAAAAAAATCTTTTCAGGGTGGTACTTATTTTAAAAAGCTGACTGCATTATGATATATTTCAATCCACCGTGCTTTGTAGGTGCTGTTGCCTGACACATGGGTCGCAACTTTGATGTAATGGAAACATTTGGCCATAGCGCCGGGTCTGTAATCTCTTGCAATAAAATGTTCTTTTTTTTTTTAACACCGCAATGCTTCGTGGTGTTCTTCCCGTTGCTCCGAGGTGAGCACCGTGGCATGCGTCGCTTAAACCGGGGACTTCCACTCTACCCTGCATAGTTGCCCAGCGAGGCAAAGGGGGCGGTTTTGCTGGCTGTAGCCTTCTGAAAGTTCAGAGGGGTGAGGCAGGGAAGGGGGTGTCGCGTTCCGCATTGGAGGCCGAGGAGGAGGCTTGGTGGTGGAGGGAACGTCACCGGAGCCAGGGCCCCAAATCTGAAGCCAAATCCCTCGCTTAACAACGGCCCTCAGCTGCACGCATCTTCCCGCTCCGCGCTCGGCACAGGCTAATTTTGCTGATGTCTTCTTTCCCAGTTAGAAGCTGGGTTTTGCCTACAGCGGTAGCTGCGCAGTGGCTTCCACGTGTACTTGGACCCAGAGTTCTCCGAAAAACCCCACCGGTGTACCTGGGGTGTCCCTCTGCGCTCTGCAATTCCCCGCGGTCTCCTGCTGCAGCATGAAAGGATTTATTGCCATACCACAACCGCTCGCGTGCAGGCACTGTAAGAAAAAAAAAACGTAGAAATCGATCAAATTTAGCATGAAAGTGTTTTCTTTTTCTTTTTTCCCTTTTCCTCCCCCCTTTTCCTTCCTTCCTTCCTTCCTCCCCTTTCCTGTGGGTAGCTCCAGTGGGCCAAAATAGGAGGTGGAGGGTGTGTGTGTTGTCTTACAAAGCTGGTTTGCGTGTGTTGCCTGATGGCTGACATACTGTTATTTTTGCTAAAAATAAAAATTGGAATACGTGCATCCCTGTAGGAGTGCTCTTCTCTAGGCAGAGGCAAAGTTTATTGTGAGAACCCCGGAAGACCTGTCTCGTGCAGGCTCTGCACACTTTTAACTACAATTAAAACCCAAGCAAATAGCATCCTTGGTGACGGTGAGCCCAGAGACCTCAAAATTACAATTCCTACTGTCCAGTGGGGGGAAGGAAGGGAGCCCCGGAGTCTTCTCACAGCTTCCGAAGTGTTTGTAGTATACGTGTTGTATAAATTGCAACACTCTTGGGCTTTCTGTCCTATATTTTCACTTAAAAGTACACTTTTAACTCGTAAGAGCTGAGGTTCACATGCCAAGTGATGAGGACGATCCCTCTGCGTTTGCGTCAGACCTGCAACATGAAACGTTCTTACATGACATTTATGGTGAGTGTTCCTAAATATACTCTACCACTTAAAAACAATCTGTTTATTGGAAACTTCATTTGATTATGTATCTTTAAGCCAGCAGCAGCTGTGAATCCTGTTTGTAGCTCTCTGTGAAACTCATCCAAATCCATCCTCATTGCTGTAGCAACAAATGCTGAAGCTCTGAATCCCATTGTGCTCTTTGAAATGGCTTCAGCAAAGAAGTGACTGATAAAGCAGAATGCAAGCTGACACCATTAACCTGTGGTTTAACCAAATAAGGAATTGCGTGTCACACAGGTACAACTCTTGCTGACAAGAAATAATTCTTTCATCTGTCTCTTCCCTGAAAAAAACAATTGTGTGAAAGCAGGAGAAAGAAAATAGCCTTATTTGGATAAAGAAGCGGGGGGGGGGGGGAATCTTTTAAAAACAAACAAACAAAACCCCATAGGTTGAAACAGAAACTGCAAACAGGGGAAGACAGTATAAGCCTGAGGTTGACACTTGTTTTGTAGTCCCTGAAATCCAGTTGATGGCTGCGTTTGCTGTGCCTCCAAATCTTCAGGGGTGCGTTTGGGTTCCTGGCACGGAGGAGGTTAGGGCAAATATTATCCTTAGCTGAACAGCCAAGGAATAAGTTTTAACCCCAAACTGAAAGAAATAGACAGTGACAAGGAAAAGTGGTTTTAAATCCAATCTCTTGTGTTGGAAGTCAACTGTACCCATTCCCTTTGCCATCTGGAGTGCGGTTACTGATGCTTTTTAAAGCGCTGAGTATAAATCCATAGGCACTTGGTCCTGTCATGAAGGAGCTGCTCTTCCCACATATGGCCTCAGTCACAAATTTGGTACTGAAATCTGAATTTTCCTGGTTCTGTTTCTGTAGGGATTAGCATTCACTGCCTCCAAAAAATCTCTCCTCTTTACTGTTTGCCATCCATCATTATATAGCAGCCTCTTCTCACGGAAATAACCTCCACTACTAAACCCAGTGTTCTCTGACTGCAGCTGACCACGAGCGCTAATAAACGACTAAAGACCCTGACCCAGAATGTGAGTGTTTCTCCAGGATCCCAAACTCATTTCTTTGCCCTCGGGCCCAGGTTCCCATCTGGGGACGGTACTTAGCCGCGTCTCGCTGGGCCGCTAGCCTGACCGTTTGCATTATCTTCATTCCTAGCTTGGTTTGTTTTCCCTTTCTGCGGTTTTTGCTTATATCCACATTTGCTGCTTTTTCTTCTTCATTTTTCATCCCTCTTGTACTTCAGGACTTTATTTTACTGCCGGCTACCAGCGATGAAGCTTTTTTGGTAAAGTCCTATAAGGTGTATCACTGTGACCACAGATAGAGTACTGCTTACTATTCTTAAAAGCATAGTTAATTTCTTGATTTCTGATTTATTTTATACGGAGGCGGTAGCTGTCTGTACCTAAGTGGTGGGGGGAGGAGGAGAAATTGCATGTTTGGAAGAGAAATTACACAGAAGAAAAATCCCAAGTTGTACAGTTGGTACCAACCCGGGACTCCGGAGCTGACTCCGCTGTTGGGAGCTGAACTCTTGTCTCATGAGTTACCTGACGGAGCAAGAGCCCATCTGGGAAAGTGAATGTCTTGTACCATCATTCTCTTTTGTCTGCATCAAAGTGGGTTGCTGGCTTTTCTTTTTTCTTTTTTTTCTTTTTTCTTTTTTTTTTCTTTTTTCTTTTTTTTCTTTTTCTTTTTTCTTTTTTCTTTTTTCTTTTTTCTTTTCTTTTTTCTTTTTTCTTTTTTCTTTTTTCTTTTCTCTTTTTTCTTTTTTTCTTTTTTCTTTTTTCTTTTTTCTTTTTTCTTTTTTCTTTTTTCTTTTTTCTTTTTCTTTTCTCTTTTCTCTTTTCTCTTTTTCTTTTTTCCTTTTTCTTTTTTCCTTTTTCTTTTTTCCTTTTTCTTTTTTCCTTTTTCTTTTTTCCTTTTTCTTTTTTCCTTTTTCTTTTTTCCTTTTTCTTTTTTCCTTTTTCTTTTTTCCTTTTTCTTTTTTCCTTTTTCTTTTTTCCTTTTTCTTTTTTCCTTTTTCTTTTTTCCTTTCTCTTTTTTCCTTTTTCCTTTCTCTTTCTCTTTTCTCTTTTCTCTTTCTCTTTTCTCTTTTCTCTTTCTCTTTTCTCTTTTCTCTTTTCTCTTTCTCTTTTTCTCTTTTCTCTTTTCTCTTTTCTCTTTTCTCTTTTCTCTTTTCTCTTTTCTCTTTTCTCTTTTCTCTTTTTTCTCTTTTCTTTTTTCTTTTTTCTTTTTTCTTTTTTTCTTTTTTCTGACAGCCTTTCTGAAACCGTAGAAGCGTTTAGAAAATGAAGCATTTGCTTGAACAATTTTTGTGAACAAGCAGCTGGTTAGCTTCTTTCAGCAAGGCAAAACAGGGATACCTATGGCAAAACAGGGATATCTGTTAAAAACTGGTTAAAACATATTGGAGATAAGAATCTCAGCCCATTTACTAGTAAATGATGAATGCGATAGATGGCATGAATTTCTTAGGAAATTAAACCGTGGTTTCAGACTTAGATGTAGAAATGTGCCAACAGTATGTGAGCAGCCTCCTCCACCGCCAGCAGCAAACAAAAGCAGCAACTTGCGGGTTTCGGTAATTTCCTGCAATACGCAGCAGCTGGCAGAGAATTTCATAAAGGGTGGGGAGACGAGAGGGAAGCCCTGATTTCCAGTCGCTCCTGCCGAAACACGCGTGGTGTGCTGGGCCGTGGAAGTTGCATGATGGTCCAGACTACGTTTTCTTCGTGTTACCTTAGAGACTGAAAGCAGCAGGTATGTTACACAAGAGTATCTACAGTCTAAATGTGTATGACACCTGCTACCGCAGCAGCCGGATTTACAGTGGATGGATCTTTTAGTTTTTTCTTTGCTGAAGCAGTAGGTGCTTATCTTGCTGTTGTCTTTTGGGTTTCAGATGTCTCCCCTAGCTTAGCAAACTGAAAATGTCCATCCTGGCTCCCTAGTGCTAGGCACTTAGCTACTGTCCCGGTCTCGGAGAGACCCGGAGATGCCCGGTGAGAGCTCCCCGTCGTCAGGCAGTCAGGCCTGATTTTGAATTTAGGTGCTTGATTTCAGCTTTCTGTCTCTGAGGAATTTGACTGGAGACGGCAAATCTGTTCTGCTGTCGCTGTTACTACCGTGCACAGAGACAAAGCTCCGACCGGTTTGGGATCACACTAAAAACGGAGCAGTTACTGAAAATGGAACCAGGTGTATTCGGAGCTTCAACTGCTTCGTATTCCAGCTGCCAGGAAACGGCAGCACGTGCTGCCCGCAGCCAGCACTGGTATTCACTGCTGTCGAGGGGAGCTCCTTCATCGCCAGAGAAAATCTGAGCGCTTTCCTGACTCTTTTTGAACTTTCCCTGCATGCACTTTCTCTCTCAGTCCTTTTCCCCTGCCCCCAGGAAAGCGTTAGTTGCGACGTTTTTAGCTGGAAAGTTTCTCGGTAAAAGTCTGCTTTAATTCTAGAAGCCTTGCAAAGGTGAGATTTCTTACCCCTCGTTACCCTGCGGCTCTGAACTACTTCCCCACCCAAAGGTGGTCTCTGCCTGCGCGGGTTAACGAGGCCCATCTCCAGTTCCATACCTGGGAAGTAAGTCAAATTAAATAATAAGTATAAATGTAGCCTTGCACTGCATCCGTATTTTGCCTTGGTTAAGGGTCAAAATGGTTTTGATCCTACTCGTTGGATGGGAGAGAGGAATTGTGCCTCTTGCAAAAAAAAAAAAAAAAGTGCTCAGAAAAAAATGGTATAAGTCATCACAAGTTAGTGAAGTGCATCTCCTTTAAAATACTCTTTGAGAAGTTAATAGGTGGGGAATAAGAAATGCAAAATGCACTTTCTTTGAAAAACAGGTGCAGCTGACGTCTGACATGGAAAAACATATTGATACTTCAAGTATTATGTAAGAAAATAGCAAAAGTGATTAAACTACTGCGAGGCGCCTTAATAGGTGTATCTGCTCTTTCTAAAAATGCATGTAAACCTGAATATTTTGTTTTCTCTCTTCCACGCAAAAAACGGCTGCCACGATAGAACGGGAAATGAAAGGTAGAAAGGATAGAGTTATCTCACTGCCCGATTTTCATTAGGACTGTGCAGAATAAGTAATTTCCCATAAAACGGGAGGGGTAGAGAGCAGCGGAACCCGCGTGTGCTGCAGCAAGGCTGGTAATTAGAATGTAGCCAGGCAAAAATCGCAAGGGGGTATGTAATAAAAGAAAGCTTTAATGCGATTTAAATACCGTGACGGAGTTGCATTCAGTGACAGCCTGGTCACCCGCTACAGGGCGACATCCTCCTCTATAGAGATGTGCTCCTGCAAGAGGCTTCTGCACCGGCCATCTGGCTCGGGCTGCAGGAGCGCAGCGCGGCGAGGGACACGTAACCCGGGGGGGACGCACCGAATTTGCTTGGAGGTAGGCGCAGCATCACCTCGTAACAAGAGCTTGAATGCGGCCCTGATTTTCCCTCGTGTGGGAGTATGTCATTTAAAAGAGATTAAAAACAAAGGCAGAGTGTATTTTGGGCACACGCCTGTAAATCTCCTTCGCGTACCTTTATTGCTCACAAGCAGAGTGGGGAAGGTGTGCGCTGAGCAGCATGGCTCGAGGAGAAGCGTTGTACGCTCTGGCTCAAGAAGTTTGGTAAAGCCGTAACATGCATCCACCGTTCCACAAGCCTGGGGATGGGAGGAACGCGCGAGCTGGGCTTTCCTTCTCCATAGATTCCTTTTGGCAGGGTACTTCTGCTTTTAAGTCCTTTAAAAAGGCACCGGTTTTCCTATTATCCATATTTTAACAGTAATATTTTTGGTAATCCATAGAATCATAGAATGGTTTGGGTTGGAAGGGAGCTTAAAGATCATCTAGTTCCCACCCCCCTGCCACGGGCAGGGACACCTCCCACCAGACCAGGTTGCTCAAAGCCCCATCCAACCTGGCCTTGAACACCTCCAGGGATGGGGCATCCACAACGTCTCTGGGCAACCCGTTCCAGTCTCTCACCACCTTCACGGTGAAAAAAATCTTCCTAATATCCAATCTAAATCTACTCTCCTTCCGTTTTGCCTGGTTTCTTCTAGCCGATGTGCGACTGATGGGGGGGGATTTATTTGCTTCCCCTTCTAAACTTCCTGTGCCGCCTACTAAGCGTTCCCCGAGTCTGGCGTGGGTGGGTGTTGCTGTCCTTTAAAGCACGATGGATTTATTTACCTTTCGCTGGTCCTCGAACAGAGATGGTCGCTAACAGCAGGCGAGGCAGCTCCTTCTTCTGAAGCCGCAGCCCAACCTGCCCTGCGCTCTTCCGCCCTTCTCGGGGAGCACCTTCCTTCAGAACGGGCCTCGGTCACTTCTCTCTCTGCTTGTCTTGTCAGCCCTCATCTTGGCTCTGATGGGAATTGTCCCCCTTACATCTCCTTCCCTCTGAGAGTACCATGTTTAAAAAATTGGCTTTTTCTCCTTGCGTGTCATAAATACACAGGCATCGTAGTGCCTCTAGTTGTAAGGCTCTGTTTGGGCCACACAGTTTTGTTAGTCGGAAATTATTCTGTGAACTAAACAAGGGTCTGGGTACTTTATAAGCATAACAATTCTATAAAGAGTTTCTATAAGTTAAATATTTTAAATTTAAGTATTTAAATTGAGGTGGTTGGTTGTTTTTTGTTTTTTTTTTTTTTTTCAGAAAGTAGGTGGATTTTGGATTGTTCACCCATGTGAAGGTACGAAAGGTACAATTTAAAGGCAAATGAGATACCGGAGTTGCAGAAATCTTAACGCTTCACCTGAACAGAGAGGAATGCCCAAACATGTCAGTAAAGCAGACGTTAGCTGATGCTGGAGCTCTCTAGAAAGATCTTCTCAGCTCTGCTGTGAACACTCCGTGCTGAGAAGGGTTATTCCAGACAAATACATTTGACTTGTGTCACCTTCTGCTTGTTTGTTCGCAGCACAAACAAGGCAAAAAGAAGATGTTTCCTGCCCCACTTGGGCTGATGCAGCAAAAGGTATCGCTGTGTGAAATTCCTGAGTCTTGGTCACAGGTGGTATTCTGACGATGAGGAGATTTGGGAAATGAATTGGTTGAACAGGATCAACGCCCCAAAGACCCAGTGCAACCTGCACTGAGGGCTACTACCTGTGCGTTGCCGTGTGCTAAGGCAATAGTAGACAGAGCAGAGACAAGGACCTGAAATTCTCCAGGACTGGCGATGCTTGGGGAGCAGAAGGTACATCATCTCGTTTGTTCTCCTCTCGTTTGCCCCAAATCCCGTTTGTGAAAGGCACTATTCTGGAACAAACGTGGAGCCTGGTGGAGTTTAATGGGTGGCTGTGCTGCTGCTGCTCAGGACCTGAGCTTGTTTTCCTCATTTTAGGTTGTGCTTTTTCCTTTAATCTACATTTCGCGGGTTTTCTATGTTGATTATGTTGATAATGAATACCCTGAAATGAGTAGCATCAAGAGACGAATCAGATTAGCTCTTTAAATTCTACTGTGTGTGATCTGGAGTAAATGAGGGGGCTGACGCTGCGTGTGTTAGAGCTGTGTATCTCAGCTGGTGGAGAAACTGGCTTTCTGTCTCGTGCGCCTGTGTGCCACTGAGGTGTTCGATTCTTTCTGAACTGTCACTTTTCACGTTGGATGTTACTGCTGCTGTTCTTTAAGAAAGTTACTAGGGAACTACTTTCTAGAAGTTGGGGTTTTTTATACTCCAAGAGGGTGGAGGCAGGCGATGGTACAAATATCACTTGTGAGAACAAAAAGGATAATCTGGCAAATTGTCAGTGCTGGATAATCGGTCTCCAAGGCACTGGATTTCTGATTGTCCCGGGCTGTGTTTCAACGTGTCATCAGGATCAAGGGAAAAAAAAATCTCTTTTCTATAATATTACAATAAAATAACTTCCAGACCTCAAGGTCCTTCCCAGCACCTGTATATGAGTAAAGTAATGAATCATTAAGAAATGGTGCAGATATGGTAATTTGGATGCTGTACTTAACAATTTCATTTGGGCAGAAATTGTATCAAGCAGGCTGATGCCGGTACAGGCTCTATCTGCAACGTACTGAGCAACAACTGCAGCAAAACTGGAAAGCAACAGCTGACCACCTATAACTCATACCGTGTGTTCTGCAATAAGCCTTACAGAAAAATATACAGAGCAGATGGGCAAGAAATGTTCATGGCCTTATGTGCCTGCGGCTTTTCGTAAACAGGTACAAGCGAACGTATCTCAGGAATTCCTCACTGGGGCTCTTGGGTCGTGTAAAAACATAAAATGGGCCCGCTGGAGAGGATTCTTGAGCCTTGAAATGAAACCATCATGGATGCGATTAAAAATAGTACTTGTCACTGTTACAGATGTAGTATTCGTTCCTCTAATACACCTTACAGAAGATCAGGATGACGTAATTAGAGCATCTGGTGCTCCACGTGAGACTAAATTAAGGGTGCCCCATATGGGGTTAGGAATAGGGGAGTTCTTAGCAGGGCTTGTCCCTGGCCAATGAAAGCGTTAATGTTTTACACTTCACTTCAAAGGAGGATGCCCGTAGGATCATTGCCTGTAGGATG
Source organism: Vanellus vanellus (assembly GCF_965231255.1). Taxonomy (NCBI): domain Eukaryota; kingdom Metazoa; phylum Chordata; class Aves; order Charadriiformes; family Charadriidae; genus Vanellus; species Vanellus vanellus. Next base: position 63,837,681 of record NC_138910.1, read on the forward strand.
CATTGCCCGTGATTCTGTGGGCCGTGATCCTGAATCATGTCGAAACTGCGTTTGAGATAACTGGTAGAGATGTAAGGGAGCAGGATGAGTGGGGCTTTTCCTTCCTTTCTGGATCTGACTGTGAGGGCGGCTCGTAATGCAGCACCAGTGCTGCCGCACAAACGCTGCCCGGCGTTCCTCGGGCCAAGGATGGTGTCCTGGTTTGAGAGACACAGCACCAATTTATCTTCTAATGCTTGGGAAAACTGCACTTTTAGAAGACTCCAGTGTCTGAATTGGTGAAAATATTTACTTTACAGCCAGCTATGGTGTGTGGGTCTCAAGGTCTCAGTGTTTTCGAGCCAGCCAGGCGCAGGGATGAGGAGGAGCGAGACCCGGGCACTTGACCCAAGCTGCCCAACAGGATTGTTTCATACCGTCAGGGTCACACTCATTATAAATTAGAAAGTTTGCTGCGAAGTTCGCTCTCTCCCTTGATGGCTGCCATCCTGAGAAATTCGTGCCCTGGTGCCGGAGCCCTGAGGCCTTCCCTTCCTCCCGAAGCCGCAGCGCTCGCAGTGTCCCACATTTGCTGTCCACTGCTGGGAGTGCACAGCTTCCTACGGATAGAATGGGCTGAGTATAATCTTTGCATATTCTGTATTGGTGTCGGGATCAATATCAGTTCTTTAGTGCTGTTAATGTTAATTATCTAATCTTATTCTGTTAAATCTGTTTATACTTCAGCTCCCGGCTTTCCTTGTTTTTCCCGATTTCCCTTTCCCAGGTGGGGAGGGGTCATCGGGTGATAGAATGATTGTCTAAATGACGACAAATTGTTATGGGTCTCTCAAACCGTAACAGATGGCCAAAAGCCAGCGTGGGCAGCGGGATGCCGGCACATCGGCACCGCGACTCCTCAGCACCCACGTTGTCTCCTTACTGAAGAGGACTCACGAGAGCCAGACGTGGGTTTGTGGCAGTTTTAGTGCTGCTGACTAGAGCGGACAGCCGTGCTGGGGCCCGGACTTCGTACCCGCAGCTGGGTGCGCACCCTCCTTGTGCCGGGCTTTAGGTGTCTGCGGCCCCGGGGCTGCGTCTCTGGGCTTGAGGGCACCTGAGCTGGTGTGGTTTCCTTCAGTGTTTGCAATCAATGTGGACTTCATTACCAAAAAAAAAAAAAAATCCCCCCTTATGACTCAAAATAATATGACACCTTGTTTTTCTCATCTCTTGCACAATTTCAGCTTAAAAATACCGTGAGAAGAAAGACTGTTACTTCTTCTGTACCATTTAATATATTTTTGATTGATACAAAAATGAAATGAAACAATGAGCATATGTATATATACACACATAAGCACACACACACCCATTCACTCGTGCACATGAAATGCAGATAATTTACAGCAGCATTTTCCCACTGACTTAAGTGGGTATAAAAATCCCAGACGTTTATTACTTCAGAGATGAAGGTCTAAGGCTACCTTGATGGATTGCGGTTCTTGTTATCCCCCAGAACAAGCCGTTCATTCCCTGTTTTCTTTTCTAACTTTAGTAACTCCGCAGTTTTTTATCCTTTCTAAAATCAGTGCGAAGGAGAGACAAAGCTAATTCTGGAAGCAGTGGTTTCCCTTTATTTGTGCCCGCAGCCGGCTCTGTGATGACTGTGCTTGCAGACGCTCTGCTCCTTCCTCCCACCCCCTGTCTGTACCACCCCTTTACAGTATACGCTCTTTGAGAAGGGAAGCGTCTTAATTTTGTGCCTGCGTAGCTTTTGGTACAAGGGATTTCATTTGAAGTTTCTTCTTGGTAATACGAATCCATAATAATCAGTGATGGTTTGTTCTGGGCAACAATAAATGAGCACCCCAAGCGGCGTGCCAGGGGGAGACTGGTTAACGGTTACTCGCGGGGAGGAGGGGACAGAAGTTGTCACAGGGATATCCTCAGCCAGTTTTGTGCCGTGATTTAATTCTCACGTGAGAACAGTATCGGAAGATTTATTTCACTTAGTGTATTTGAGACTGTTAGCTATGAGAAGCGAGATGCAGTAAATTATATAGTGTACAGAGCGTATAAGTGTGATATGAGAATCTGGTTACTGATGTATGAGAAGAAAAGGCCTGAAGCTGTGTTTTATTATTCCGTAAATATGCTGTGCTAGAGGCTTTTAAAGCGAGATGAAAGTAGAAGGGGTTTTTTTAATGTTCGTTACAAAGGAGTCCTTCTCGCACTTGGACAGGTGAATCCCCTTCTCTGACTGTGACTTCGTGTGGCCACTTGTCTGGGGAGTCCCCAGAGGTCAGCCCTAATAAAAGGTTATCAAATAGCGAGAAATGATGGACTTCTGGGTAATCAAAGTCTGCTCCTACAAAGTGCCAGATAATTTATTTACCTTCTAGAAACAATAGAGCAAAAAATGAATAAAGGAGGACATTCTTTTAAACAGAAATATGTAGTAGGAAATAACTTTAAATGGCATTATTAAAATTATGAACATAACTTAAAAATCGTCAGCAATGTAGCATCGAGGTGGCAAATTTTCCTAATTAAAAAAAGGACTCCAGCTGATCTCATTGGTGATACGAAAATTATGCACATGAGCTACTGTGTGCAAAGCTATGCGTAAGGCTGGACCTTTGACTTGTTCAGTTCTATACTCAGTATCGTAGAACTAATTCCTGGGCTAGTGTAAGCTGCTTGTGAAATTAATTATGGTATGGTTAAAAGGTACAAAAAAAGATAACAAGAAAGTAATAAATTCATATTAGGAAACCCTTCTTAACATCAATCCCTCCTGACATCACAGGCAATTTATAATAATAGACAAAAATTGATTAGGGGAGTAATTGAAAATTGTATTAAAGTGTGGTTAGAAAAGTGGGAAGAGATTTAGGCTTAGAGAAATATGGTATTTATCTGAACTAGAATCTTTTTTTTTTTTTTTTTAGCGTATTGCTTATTTACTGGAGGAAAGCCCCATCGTTACGATACGTACCTAGGGAGGAGGACTCACGTTCTGCCTTTGGGGATTGACACCCAGACCTGGGATGACCTCGGTGATCGGGTTACGGACGTACCTGAAACATTTTGGTGTAGTGTATCTGAGAGTCGTCCAACCTACTGACACTCCTCCGCCTGGCACACAGCACCTCCGCACTCGCCGAGCCGCAGGGCGGAGGTAGAGGGGTAACACTGGACCCCGGGAGCTGGGCTGTGCCGGGGGGAGGTGGGGCACCCGAGCCGGGCGCAGTGTCCAGCCGGCGTGAAACACCTCTCCAGGAGGGACCGAGCCGAAAGGAGACAGCAGAGAAGGGCCCCCTCCGGCACCGCGGCTCTAACGCTCTCCTCCGAGATGAGAGATGGAGGTTCAAATCCCTCCAGGCAGAGAAGGAATTGAACATGGATCTCCCACATCCTGGGTCACTGCCCTAATTACTGGGTTAGTGGATAAAAAGGGAATGACAGCAGCTGTGGTGAATCCAACCTCTTATTTCCTTTGTGGGTTGGTTTTTTGTTGTTTTTTTTTTTTTTTTTTTTCTGTTGCAAGTGGCCAAAATGAAACATTTTGGCTGAAACAAAGCACTTTCCTCATTGAAAAATTTATGGGATTTGTTTTGTTTCAGCAAAGAAAACCTGAAAATATTATTTCGGATTGATGTGAATGTGGGGTTTTTTGCTCATTTTACATGCATTCAGTTGCTTTACAGCAGAATCAATTATTTGCCCAAACCTATTTGTAAATGTTAAAAACCACAATTTGGGCTTTGTTGGAGGACAGTTGCCTACAAAACTGCAGCCCATACTGGAGGGCTGCGATCCTCCCAGTGACAATAACTCCCAGTAGAGCAGGGCTCACTGAGGTGGTACCGTAGGCTCGGACCTGAGAGTAGACAGGTGTGTGTACACACTATTGAAATACTGAACACTATATAAAATATATATTTACATTGATGTAGAAACTTCAGTAAAAAATTGGCAGTCTGTAGTCCGTTGATGCCTTTCATGGAAAACAAGGGGCAGCCGGTCCCATAGTGAGTATCTTTGGGAAGCGCAGCTGGGTACAAGTCAGAGTGGTCCTCCTTGGGGAAGGATACAAGCCTTGGTACAAGCCTTCTAGTGGCTCGTTTTGGATGCCTGTGTTTGGATGCTTTCTCGGTGGCTGGATGAGCCATCAGGTCACAAGAGTACTAAACCTTGGTTATTGGTACTCAGTGGAAGGAGACGAGGTGTGCTGTGAGGACACAGGGGCTCAACGTCTGCAGAGGGAGAGAAGCTGAACCCCCTTGCGAAGTCTCTGCGAAGTGAAAGGGAACTATGGACGGCTTTGCCGGGCTTTTTAAATACTCGGGGTCGTGTTTCTTTTTTACTACTCCTCGGCTGGTTGGGAGTGGGTCACCACAGCCAGCCTAGTTGTAGGAAGCAAATGTACATGGTTACTCTACTGCTCCTATTCCCTTCTTTGGGCCATTGTGGATTCCAATGTGTCTGTTAATTGTATTTTATAAATGACATAAATGTACATGGAACATTACAACAGGGAAAATATGACAACGGTAATACTACAGAGCATAATCCCTGCCTCAGGAGCTTGCTCTCCGAAGGCCTGAACATGTTCATTGTACTTAGGGAGGGAGCAGTGTGGAGATGTTATCTCCGCTTGGCTTAACACGAGATTTGGGGTTCTGAGAAATGGGCAGAGGAGAGGTGCTGAGAACTGCCTCTCCAGGGACCAGACATCTGGGCTGGAGCACCACCCATGAGGTTCTGGTGCTCTGAAAGACTCTTCTGCGAGATGGATAGGAGGGATATCAGCCCCTCATTCCAGCTAATGGAAAATGTTGGGGGGGGAAACTGGGTTGGATAAACAAAAAGCTGCAAGAGTTTACATTTCATTTAATTCAAGATGGTCATTAAAAAAGCAAAACCCAAAGCGTAGTCAGCAATTTGCCCAGCCTTGCTTAACGCTTCTCAGGTGCGGCACACTTACTCTCCCAGGATCAGGCCCGGAGGGGACGCCGAGAAGAGAAATGCTTGAAAGCAACATATGGAAATTGAACACGAAGTAAAAGCTCGAGTGGAGTAGGTGGGTCGGGAGCCGTCTGCAGGAGAGGGAGCCAAGGCTACACAGTGGGAAGTGTGTAGAAAAGGAAAGTATGTAGAAATTGAAACGTATTCAGCTGCAATCATGTTAACGTAATCCGTGCAGTCATTTCCTCTTGACGAGTGTGTGCAGCGCATCACAGAGCTGAGCCCGCTGTCAGGGGAAGGCAAAGGCAATACACACATGTGTGCGTGTCATGGACAGAACAAGGATGCGAGGGGGACGAGGCACGTATGGGGAGAAGCCACCGAGCAGAAGGCTACAAAAGCTGAAAAAACATTCAAGAAGGGCTGGTGATTTTGGTGATAAAACTGACCAGTTGTTCATAATTAAAAGAAATGTTTCCCCAAGGTCACTTGAATTTTTTCACCAGGATCACAAAGCTGTTCTAATCTCCACTGGTATTAGATCTTGAATTAAATGTGTGCTGGCATCTGCCAGGGTAAGTATCTGTTTTTTTTTTCCACCCCTTATACAAAACTTGGTTAATGTGGAAGGAGTTCAGTTCTGGAAGGCTCCAAGCCCTACAAGAAGGGCTTTGGGGCACAGTGGAACATCTCCTGCAAGAGCTTGGTATCCCACAGAAAACCAGCATCTGTCTGATCCCTCTTCCCGTAGACCTTCTGCTGGTAAACGTCCCACCAACTTCCTGATGTGCCTAAGTGCCGGTGAGGTTTGACACAGCTGCAGTCGGTCAGCTACAGGGACACAGGAGCGACGACTGCTTTATCCAGGTAGAATGATCTACTCGGGAAGGACAGCCCATGGTCTGGTTCCCTAAGATCAAAAAAGTCAATCTTTGAGCTATTGCTTTCTCCCCTGAAGTTAAACATTTTCCAAGGAGGCTGCTGTACCGGTGTCTCTTCCTGTTTAAACTTATATATGGTATCGCTTATGGCAAACAGCCCATACAGTTCTGCAAATCCTTAAATATTGATCTGTCCCCTCCCAAACTTTCAACTGGACTTGCGGTACTTTTTTTATCCATGGAACCCCCCAACCGTATGAGGGCTGCTGCACAAATTTAAAATTTCACCTTGCGTTACCGGACTTCCATTAACTAGGATTTATCATTATTACCTAACACCCTCCTAAGCCCAGGGCACTAGTTGTGACGCGGGAGGGGTGTGTGACTGGCTCGAGTGTCACGGGCTTGTTCAAGCTTTTTCGCTTTCCTGCAGGCAGGAGGTAATCGTGGCCCCTGTCGGGCTACATCTCCTGGCAGCCTTTCTGCCTCTCGCGTTTCTCGCTCGCTGGTGGATGGGAGTGGAGCTTCGTGTCACTCACCCACACGCTTTTTTTCTGTGGCAAGTGTTTAAAACCTGGAGGGGCTGTCTCGGGCCTCCTCGGTTAAAAGGGCAGTTGGAGTCCCCGCCACATCTGGGCTGCGGTTTCTTAGTATTTACATAGGCATTGATTGCTCGTTGCTTATTAGGGGAAAAACTGAGAAGGCCACTTCGTTGTTTGTTTGTATCCAGTATTTTTTTTTTTTTTCAAGTAAATTGTCAGGGATACTTTGTCTCTTTATCAGAGTCCAAGACAGCTGATGACATTATATTGGGCATTCATTTTAGATCTGCTGAGCCCACAGAAATCAATAGTTTTCCATTATCGGGTCCGGCTGGGTCACTGGTCTGTCAATGAGCTGTTACAATCGCTGTACAGGGGTGAACCTGACCAGTCAATTGCTGCTGACAAGAGGAAAACACGCTGACAGCCACTGGAACAAGCCAGAACACAGATTTGCACTTTGGTTTGCCATCCGAGGAGGCCGGGAGCGGGGCTATTTCTAAGATGTAGGGCACGCACAGTGGGAGAAGAGGCCCCCCTCCCCCCCCCCGTGCAGCAGGCAGACCTTCCCTGCTCAGGGAATTAAGGTTTGCTTCCTTGGTCCCAAACCCCAGAGAACTCACTAACTGGAGATGACGGAACCACCTTCCTCGGCACTGTGTTTTTCCAGCCCAAAAAGGGACGTGCTAAAGGGGAATGCTTCTGCCGGCAAGGCCAGTGTGGCCCATCCTCTTTCGGCAGTGGCCATCGCTGGGGGATGCTGGGCTCGGGGGCTCCTCGGACATGGCAGGAGACTGTGCTACACCGGGTGGGAACGCAGCTGACGGGGTTAACTCCAGCTCTTGTCTGTCGGTGTTTTAACACTGACTTACTATCAAACTTGAGAGCTGAGCAAAAATAAATATTTAGAAATTATCCCAATATTATGATTTTTAATTTTCAACTTTATTAGCTTCTTTCAAGTGTTAAATCCTGACCGTTTTATTTACGCCTCCGGTCCTCTGTTTGATTCTCGCAGAAGTCAATATTCACTTGTGTTCCATCATCAAACAAAAAACTGGTAATCAACTTTATCACTGGAAGCCAACTAGCTGGGTTTTAAAAAATACACTACCCAAAAGAAAGATCATTTTCTTTAAATGAGAGGAGAGGGAAGTCTTTTTAACAGAGAAGAGCAAACCTTCCTTTGCTGGTAATTAGAAGCACCAGCCTTAAATGACTCGCAGCATTTGGTAGCTCGAGCCGCGTCAGATCTCTTACAGCATTAATTAAAAAGAATTTATGTTTTTTTAATAAAATGCTTCATGTTTTAGCCCCTTTTCTTCCTCCTACCAAATGTGATTATGGGGGCTGAAGGGAATTCAGGTTAATATGTTGACACACTTAACAATGCGGGGTCATGTTGCACAATCCGCTCGGCTGGTTCGGTGCGGCGCAGCCCCTGACAGGTCCTAATCAACCGCTGCCCTAAAGGCAGAGGCAAGGAGAGGATTTTAATTACTGCTCTATACGCGAGTTTGCCAGCATTAAATTGAGACATAATTAGGCCTCCGAATTTTAATAATTGTCCTAGCTAATTGGGCAGACAAGTACGCTCTGCAGCGTGGCGTGATTAGATAATTAGTGTCTCCAAATGACAAAATTGGGCTCTACGTTGTGGATTTCAGATGCGGGGGGGGGGGGGGGGGGGGAAGCGGGGAGCGGGCGGCTCCTCGCGCGGACAGAGCCGCACCGAGGGAGGCGGACGGGCCCGGTGCGGGGCCCGGGAGGGGAGCCCGGCCCGGGGACGGCGCGGTGCGGAGCGGCGGTGGCTCCGGGCGGGAGACGCACCTTCCCGGACGCCCGATCCCCCCCTTCCCCCGCCGTGAGGCGATTGACTCGGCGGCGCTAATTGATGGCTTCAGCCCAAGGACGGGACGGCACAAGGGACGGCCACCAAAAGGACATCGGGGCTCGGGGCCGGCGGGACGGATCGCGTCTCGCCGGGCACCGGCAGGCCGGGGGCGCGCGCGGCGGCTCCCCCCTTTCCCCCTCCCCCCGCGGCCGCCAGGGGGCGCTGCTCCCGCGCGGCGGCGGCGGTTCCGCGCCCCGGCGGTGCCCGCGCCCGCTCCGCGTCCCTCGGCAGGGCCGGCCGCGGCACCGTAAGTACCGCTACCCCCGACCCGGCGGCAGGAGAAGGCGGGGGGACACACCGCGTCCCGCTGCCTTGTCCCTCTGCCCGCCCCCACCGGGCCCGGCCCGGCCCGGCCCTTCCCCGCCGCCGCTCAGCGGGTCCCCCGCCGGCACGGCGCCGAGGCGGGGATCGCCGCCCTGCGCGGCTCCCCGTCCCCCCGCAACCCGCTAGCGAGGTTTGCCAATTATATATATGTCACTATATTTATTAAATATAAATATATGCCTGTTTGGGCGAGAGCGGGGACTCGAACGGCCGCGGACGTAACCCGGTAAGCCTCCGACAGCGGCGGCGCCGGGGCTGCTCGCAGGTGCCGCCGTGCTGCTGCCGTCATCTGCGGGTTTTACTGCCCGCCAGTCTTTTCCCGTTAAAATATATTTTATTTTTAATGACACAAGCAAGCGCATTAGTAATTTTATTTATTTATTTATTTATTTATTAAAAAAGGCTTTATTTGGGGAGGGCGCCGGGGTAAACCCGTAGTGGAGCGGCGGTGCTGCAGATGCCCGCACCGTGCCGCCCATGCCCGCGTCGTGCCGCCGGTGCTCCCGGGCCGAACGCTGCCCCTCGGTTGGGTGCTCCCACGCCGAAGGATGGCGTGTCCGTGGGGGTGGGAGCAGAGCAGAGCGTGGGGGGGAGCAGCACCCCCCGGCTCCGCGGGCAAAGCGCACCGGTTCACCGCTCGGGAACGGCGCGCACCCCGGCTCCGACTCCCCGCTCCCGGGAAGGAAAAGGGGGAGGAGGCGAGGGCGATGCTCCACAGCAGCTCCTGGAGAAGAGGTCCTCTCCCTTCTCCAGCCCCCTTACCCCCTCCCCTCCGCCGCCGTGCAGGTAAGCGGCCCCGCCGGCCCCCGGTGCGGCGCCGGGCTGGGCGGGCAGAGCTGCCGCCGCGCCCCGGTTGCTGCCGGTACCCCCGGGTTACTTGAGCCGCCCCGCAGAGCAGCCACCCTCGCAGGCTGCCGGGACGAGGACTTGCTTTTGTTTATTATTTTTATTGTTTTGTCTGTGAAGAACCAGGCGGTTTTACGCAGCGATATAAAGTTGAATCGCTAAAAAAAAAACCCGAAAGTTAAAATGCAAACGCCTCACTAGGAAGCATTTCATGCAGCTGGTGCAAAATCGCTTTTATTTTTTACCTGCAGGAAAGGAAAAACATTTTTATGCTTTTTTTTTTCTTCTGTGTGTGATTGCACTGTCATCGAAATACAGATGGTTTTCCTGCTCCAACTGATGTCTACATCAATGATTTTCACTACAGCCTAAGGGCTTCTTGGCTTTAAAGGTCTAGTTATTTTTGCTAATATATCGAGATTTTAACTCCCGACTATTTCATAAATCAACTTCAGATGCACTGTGCAGTATTTATATACTTCTTTTCAGAGGTATATTCTAGCTCAGTAGATTGCAGTCTCGCCATTTCAGCGCTTCAAAGCGATGATGTTGGGAATTGTCAGCTCTGAAGACAAGGTTAGCTCACAGGAGCAGGATGTGCTGTGTAAAATGCTGATTTATAAAAGTGTTACAATCCATATATCTTGCAGGTCGAACTGCATGCATTAAATGATCAGAAATACATAGAGGATTGATCTGCCAGTGCATATTTAAAGCAAAATTCATGTTGTCTTCAAAGGTGAGGGTGCTGGAGACGTACCGGAGTGGAAGCTGGAAGGTGCATCTTGCAACCAACCCCAGCCTGGAGAAGCTGTGGCAAAGCCCTCCCGTATTCTGATAATAAACTCCTGCGGCCTAACGTGCGCAGTCCTCGCCCCAGCCCTTGCGAGGAGCGGTAAGCACCTTGCCCTGCTAAAAGGGAAAAATAACTCCTGTGAACCAAATAGAAGCCGACTCGGTTTTTTTAAATCTTTTCTGACTTTGAAGGGCTCTTGACCACCAGGTGACACATCCTCGGGGCCTACAAGCTGCCGAGGGTGTTGCTTTCCCGTAATCGGTTGCTTTCTGAGCAGCCTCAGTGGTCTCTATGCCCAAGGGGTCTCCGGGGGGGGTGGTTCCGGCAGGCTCCATTTTGTCATCCTCCTGTCAGCGTGCGGCTGAGGCTGCCAGCAGAAATAGGTGGGCTCGTGATGCTCCTATGAAGGTGACATCCAGCTCCAGGTTTGCAGTTCATCAAGTCCACTCGGTGAAGCTGAACAACTTAATCAGTAGCTGACGAAGCCTTGGATGCAATTTATCTGCGCTGTATCAAATTCTCTTCAAATCTAAAGCAATGGTCAGAGGTTAGATGGGGGGAACCCAACAACATAGTAGTAGCTCCTGCCCCGATCCTGCAAGAAATGCTGTGCAATGGCAGCACAGGACAGTCGTGGGATCACAACAGCCTGTACTGGTGTGTGGTCATTGCAAGGCCAAGGCCACAGTGAGGCTCCTGTTCTCAGGACACTTTCGTGCTGTTTACTAACCAGATTACAGCTTGGGTATGCTATTACTTAGCAACCCTTGCCAGGAGGGCTTTTTTTCTGCCTGGTGAGAAGGCCGGGACTCTTTCTTCGGGGACACTGTTAGAGATAACTGTCCTGTTGCTTGTGTGCGGTTTTTGTGATGTGGTAGCAGGGCGATGGGAGCTGAAGGCCACTCGGATGTGGTACCAAACGCAGCTGTGTGAGTTTGCCCCATTTTTCACAGGAAACATGTTCCACCTGTGCTTCGTGCCCTGCCTGGCCTGCTGCTTCATCTCCAGGTGCAGAGGAATGTATTTTTCTAGATAAGATGCTATGTCTTGGGACCTGGTTATTTTGGAAATGGAAAAAAAAAACCCTAACTTTCCAAGTTAGTACAACAGTTCTGGTGAGTTAAAGTATAGAAAATGGTATACTCTTCCAGGCTGATGGCTTCTTGGTGAAGGCCAGGCTGCATTTAGTGCTTCTCAGCTGATAGCTTGGCCTTGCTGGTTTTGCAGACCTTCCCTCAGGTGACAGTGGTGACTGTCCATGCTGGGATGGACAAGAAGCGTTAAAGAAATGTATTTACTTTGCGTGATATGATTTTTTTTTTGAGTACCAATTTGATTAGTTTGTTTTTTTTCTAAAGAGTTTAATGGTGCTGAAAAAATGTAAAAAGTAAATAATTAGACTATATAATAGGGCATATTTTTATTTGTAGTGATGTAATTGAAACGATTTAACTTCTTAGTATTAAGATAGCATAAACTCCGTAGTGCGCAGGCAGTTGTAAGAGTAGAAAAGCATTTTATAGTAGTAGAGGGGGTTTCACTCCTGCTTTCTTTATGAAGCGCCGTCTTGCTTTTCCTCTGCTCTGACACACGGCTGCACAACCTGCCTCCATCAGGTGTCTCCGTTTCCACCCGCGCTGGGAAGCGCAGCCAGGCACTGGGGTTCGCCATCAGCGTGTTTCCCCGGCGTGGGGAGCCCCCCGAGACCCGCCAAATCCGTTATTCAGGCTGCGGTCCCGCGGGCAGGGAGCGCGGCCCGGGGCGGTGCGGGGGGCGGTGGGATGCGGGGGGAGGATGCGCGGGGGCGGCAGACGAGGGGCCGCGCAAGTTAATACTTCAAAGAAGCCGTCGGTGGCGAGAGGGAGGCGGACAAAAGCGAGAGCCCCGCTAACGAACGCGGCGCTCTGCCGGCGAGTTTTAAGGCGTTTTAAGTCTAAAGAAGAAGTGACAGGGCAATCATCTCCCCGGCTCGGCTGCGGATGGGAGGGTGAAATCTTGCTAACAGCTCGTGTATCTGTATATTTAATTGCGACCTGGCTGCATGTTCCTGTTGAGGAAGGATGCAGATGACAAGCGAATCTCTAAAAACACAGTTGACAAACCCGGGAAAGGGATAACTGACAGATGAAACGACAGTCAGCGCGGAGCTAACTGGCAAACGCATCAGTACAAAGTCATATACCTTCTGAGAGGAGTAGTAGTTTGTTTTATTCCGGTTCTCCAGAGTTTTATCTACTGTCGGTGTGATGGGGGAGAGAGGAGCTAATGTGCCCTGTTTAGGATACAAACATGCAGATTAGATCAGACTTCAGACACCGTGTTTCACTCAAGACTTAAAACAGTTAGAGGAATAAACCAGGCTTCCCCCACTGAGGAAAAGGAAAACAGAAAGACACGGATTATTATTTTTTTAAAAAATGTTTTAAAGCGGTTTTAAACTTGTTTAAACACAGCCGTTTCGCGTACAGCTATAGGGATCTACCGGGAGCTGTGGCCCGGAGCTCGCCGCCGCCGTTGTCCGAGGCTGGGGCGTTGGGGCAATATCAGCCCGGCTCCCGTTTTCTTCACTTTTGTGTTACTTTAAGTTTTCAATGAGGGTAGTGTAATTACGAGGCGTTTAACTTTTTGCCAGGCTCTTTCATTATGGCTTTGCATTTGCACCTCTCTTTTAAGAGAAGTAATAACATTCACAGTCAGGGGCAAATCCTGTTAATGAACAAATTAAAGTTCAAACAGTTATTCAAGTTCACAGCCCCGCTCGCTGCTCCTTTAATAAGAGTTATACATGTTACTTTCTCTCGGGATCACCTCCCCCTTTTATTACTTTTTAAGCTTTTCATGAGCACCGGCGGGCTATATGGGCAGCTCCCAGCCTCTAAAGAGCCCACAAATCCTGAAGGGAGCCCTAATCCGGCCTTAATTTGGCAACTTTTGTAAAAGGCATAAAAGCTCGGGTGCCACCCTTGTGCGCTCAGATGATTATATGGCAGGGGACAAGCCGGGGGAAGCCCCCTCCCCCCCGCTTTCTCGCACCCACCTATTTGTGCTGGCTGCCTCCCCTCCGGAGCTGTGCAAAGGAAGAAGCCTCCCGTTAGTCCCTCCCGGGTACCGGAGGATAAATTAGGAAGTCTGATCGATAGCCTGGGAATTTCCACCCCCTCCCGCGGTAGCTCTGCCCGGCTCCGCTGGGCGCGGGCTGCCGGGGCGGCCGGTTCCCCCCAGCCCGCCCCGCAGCGCTGCCCGTGGGCCGGAGCCCGGTGCCTTCTACCGGCGGCTGCCTGCGAGTGTTAACAACGTGCAGTTAAAAAAAAAAAAATAAAAAAAAAAATCCCTGCTTTCTTTCTCTCTTCCCGCCTCCGCCCCGCTTTCTTCTTTTCCTCCAAACCTTTCGTGGTTAGAACGTCTGCGCTCACCTCTGCATTTGCATAACATGAATCTTAATTCCCCTTGTCAGGGGCTGCCCGAGCCCGGGGGAGCCGCGGTTCCCGGAGGGGACGGGCGGGGAGTGGGGCGCCCCCCTCCCCCTCCCCCCCGCGGTGCTGGGCTCCCCGGGCCGGGGGGCGGCGGGCAGGGTCCAACAAAGCCCGGGGAGTTTGACACTGGTTCAAGGCAGCGCCGGTGCAAAAGCGCTGTCTATGTACAAATAGAGGAGATCACACTCCCCATTATCTACCTCCTGGCGAGTGTTTGATTTGTGACATCAAAAGCTTATCAAGGCAAGCTTACAAAAAAAAAAAAAAAAAAAAAGAGAGAGAGAGAAAGAAGGGGGAGGAAAAAAAAAAGAAAAAAAAAAGCACCTCTTCGTGGAGGGAGATGTCTCCGGTTTGGGTGATGCGGCGGGAAAGAGGAAAGGGGAAAGAGGAGGGGGCCGGTGTTGTCAAAACGCCGCCGGTGCCGGGAGGCGACTCCTGCCCCGCCCGTGTCTCCGCCGGCCGAGGTGCGGGACCGGGGCCGGGCGGGAGGGTCGTGCCGGCCCCGGCGGAGGGCCGGAGGGAGGCCCTGATTCCTCGCGGCCATCCGCACAGAAGTGGTTTGATATAATCACCATGACAACTGCCGCCTATGAGCATACAAATAATAGAGATGAAATAGACAAAAGATTAGCATGCCATGAAAAGTACAATAAGTTTCTTATTTAGCATTTAGATAACTGTCTTTCCTTCGGAGCAGGCTTCAAAGTTGAACCCAGTTTAGACCAAGAGGATTAATTCTTTCTCCCGCATGCTTCATTGAATCTCTCATTACCAAACTTTGTCTGTATTGATGTAAGATTTGATTGAAGATTAGAGCATTTAGCAAATCTTGCTTTTCTGCATGTATCGGGCCTTTTCAAGCGCAGCCCGCGCTGCCCAGTGGTCAATACCCTTACTTTTATCCAGTGTCTGCTTCATTTAAACTTAATCAACTCCCTCAATGAACTGGAACAGGGAAACGTCCCTGCGGTAAGAATGTTGTGCTTTTCTTAGATAATTCTTTGCTCCCTCTCCCAATCCGCTGGCGTTAAACCTAAAATTGCGCTCTGATGAACTTAATCAATATGATAATGACAGTTGGGGCCGGCTGGCTCGGCCCTGGCTCCGCGTGGAAAAGGTAGATGGCTGCGCCCATTGCCCAAACC